>NW_024881275.1:48528060-48838493 GCF_018691265.1 Tyto alba | reverse complement strand
GGAGGAGACAGTGCTGTACAACGACGATCGTACTTGTAGGTGCTTTCTGTGAGAGTTTTAACTTTGGGGCTAAAAGTGCTATTCTGGCTCTGCTGAACATTTGTGTGTTCCCAGTGAAAGGAAGCAGCTAGACAGGGATTGCTATGTAAAGCATGGTAGTTTGGAGGAAAGAGTGCTGTAGAGCGACGATCGTACATGTAGGTGCTTTCTGAGAGAAGTTTCCACTTTGGGCCAAAAAATGCCATTCTGCATCTGCTGAAGATTTGTGTATTCCTAGTGAAAAGAAGCAGCTAGACAGGGATTGCTATGTGCAGCATGGTAGTTTGGAGGAAACAGTGCTGCACCACGACGATTGTACGTGTAGGTGCTTTCTGTGAGAGTTTTCACTTTGGGGCTAAAAGTGCTCTTCTGTCTCTGCTGAACATTTGTGTGTTCCCAGTGAAAGGATGCAGCTAGACAGGGATGGCTATGTGCAGCATGTTAGATGGAGGAAGGGGTACTGTACGGCGACAATCGTACATATAGGTGCTTTCTGTGAGAGTTTTCACTTTTGGCCTAAAAGTGCTATTCTGGATCTGCTGAACATTTGTGTGTTCCCAGTGAAAGGAAGCAGCTAGAAAGTGATGCTATGTGCAGCATGGTAGTTTGGAGGAAACAGTGCTGTACAGCGATGATCGTACTTGTAGGTGCTTTCTTTGAGAGTTTTAACTTTGGGGCTAAAAGTGCTATTCTGGCTCTGCTGAACATTTGTGTCTTCCCAGTGAAAGGAAGCATATAGAGAGGGATGGCTATGTGCAGCATGGTAGTTTGGAGGAAACAATGCTGTACAGTGACGATCGTACCTCCTAATTCATTCTGTGATTATATTTCGTTTTGGGGCTAAAAACGCTGTTCTGGCTCCGCTGAACTTTTTTGTTGTTCCCAGTGTAAGGAAGCAGCTAGACAGGGATTGCTATGTGCAGTGTGGTAGTTTGGAGGAAACAGTGCTGTGCAGCGACGATCATACATGTAGGTGCTTTCTGTGAGAAGTTTTCACTTTCTGGTTAAAAGTGGTATTCTGGCTCTGCTGAACATTTGTGTGTTCCCAGTGAAATGAAGCAGCTAGACAGGGATTGCTATGTAAAGCATGGTAGTTTGGAGGAAACAGTGCTGTAGAGCGATGATCGTACATGTAGGTGCTTTCTGAGAGAAGTTCCCACTTTGGGCCAAAAAATGCCATTCTGCATCTGCTGAAGATTTGTGTATTCCTAGTGAAAAGAAGCAGCTAGACAGGGATTGCTATGTGCAGCATGGTAGTTTGGAGGAAACAGTGCTGTACCACGACGATTGTACGTGTAGGTGCTTTCTGTGAGAGTTTTCACTTTGGGGCTAAAAGTGCTCTTCTGTCTCTGCTGAACATTTGTGTGTTCCCAGTGAAAGGATGCAGCTAGACAGGGATGGCTATGTGCAATGTGGTAGTTTGGAGGAAACAGTGCTGTGCAGCGATGATCGTACATGTAGGTGGTTTATGTGAGAGTTTTCACTTTTGGCCTAAAAGTGCTATTCTGGATCTGCTGAACATTTTTGTGTTGCCAGTGAAAGGTAGCATCGAGACAGGGATAGGTATGTGCAGCATGGTAGTTTGGAGGAAACAGTGCTGTACAGCGATGATCGTACTTGTAGGTGCTTTCTTTGAGAGTTTTAACTTTGGGGCTAAAAGTTCTATTCTGGCTCTGCTGAACATTTGTGTCTTCCCAGTGAAAGGAAGCATATAGAGAGGGATTGCTATGTGCAGTGTGGTAGTTTGGAGGAAACAGTGCTGTACAGCGACGATTGTATCTGCTATTGCTTTCTGTGAGTTTTCCTTTTGGGGCTAAAAGCGCTGTTTTGGCTCTGCTGAATATTTGTGTGTTCGCAGTGAAAGGAAGCAGCTAGACAGGGTTTGCTATGTGCGGCATTGTACTTTGGAGCAAACAGTGCTGTACAGCGACGATCATACGTGTAGGTGCTTTCTGTGAGAAGTTTTCACTTTATGGGCTAAAAGTGTTGCTTTGGCTCTGCTGAACATTTGTGTGTTCCCAGTGAAAGGAAGCATATAGAGAGGGATTGCTATGTGCAGCATGGTAGTTTGGAGGAAACAATGCTGTACAGTGAAGATCGTACCTGCTAATTCGATTCTGTGATTATATTTCGTTTTGGGGCTAAAAACGCTGTTCTGTCTCCTCTGAACTTTTTTGTGTTCCCAGTGTAAGGAAGCAGCTAGACAGGGATTGCTATGTGCAGTGTGGTAGTTTGGAGGAAACAGTGCTGTACAGTGACGATTATACCTGCTAGATCTTTCTGTGAGAAGTTTTCACTTTCTGGTTAACAGTGGTATTCTGGCTCTGCTGAACATTTCTATGTTCCTTGTGAACGTAAGCAACTAGAATGGGATTGCTCTGTGCAGCATGCTAGTTTGGAGGAAACAGTGCTGTACAGCGACGATCATACATGTAGGTGCTTTCTGTGAGAGTTTTCACTTTGGGGCTAAAAGTGCTATTCTGGCTCTGCTGAACATTTGTGTGTTCCCAGTGAAAGGAAGCAGCTAGACAGGGATTGCTATGTAAAGCATGGTAGTTTGGAGGAAAGAGTGCTGTAGAGCGACAATCGTACATGTAGGTGCTTTCTGAGAGAAGTTTCCACTTTGGGCCAAAAAATGCCATTCTGCATCTGCTGAAGATTTGTGTATTCCTAGTGAAAAGAAGCAGCTAGACAGGGATTGGTATGTGCAGCATGGTAGTTTGGAGGAAACAGTGCTGCACCACGACGATCGTACGTGTAGGTGCTTTCTGTGAGAGTTTTCACTTTGGGGCTAAAAGTGCTCTTCTGTCTCTGCTGAACATTTGTGTGTTCCCAGTGAAAGGATGCAGCTAGACAGGGATGGCTATGTGCAGTGTGGTAGTTTGGAGGAAACAGTGCTGTGCAGCAACGATCGTACATGTAGGTGCTTTCTGTGAGAGTTTTCACTTTTGGCCTAAAAGTGCTATTCTGGCTCTGCTGAACATTTGTGTGTTCCCAGTGAAAGGAAGCAGGTAGAGAGGGAATGCTCTGTGTAGCATGGCAGTTTGGAGGAAACAGTGCTGTGCAGCGACGATCGTACATGTAGGTGCTTTCTGAGAGAAGTTCCCACTTTGGGCCAAAAATGCCATTCTGCATCTGCTGAAGATTTGTGTATTCCTAGTGAAAAGAAGCAGCTAGACAGGGATTGCTATGTGCAGCATGGTAGTTTGGAGGAAACAGTGCTGTACCACGACGATTGTACGTGTAGGTGCTTTCTGTGAGAGTTTTCACTTTGGGGCTAAAAGTGCTCTTCTGTCTCTGCTGAACATTTGTGTGTTCCCAGTGAAAGGATGCAGCTAGACAGGGATGGCTATGTGCAATGTGGTAGTTTGGAGGAAACAGTGCTGTGCAGCGATGATCGTACATGTAGGTGGTTTATGTGAGAGTTTTCACTTTTGGCCTAAAAGTGCTATTCTGGATCTGCTGAACATTTTGTGTTGCCAGTGAAAGGAAGCATCGAGACAGGGATAGGTATGTGCAGCATGGTAGTTTGGAGGAAACAGTGCTGTACAGCGATGATCGTACTTGTAGGTGCTTTCTTTGAGAGTTTTAACTTTGGGGCTAAAAGTTCTATTCTGGCTCTGCTGAACATTTGTGTCTTCCCAGTGAAAGGAAGCATATAGAGAGGGATGGCTATGTGCAGCGTGGTAGTTTGGAGGAAACAATGCTGTACAGCGACGATCGTACCTGCTAATTCATTCTGTGATTATATTTCGTTTTGGGGCTAAAAACGCTGTTCTGGCTCCGCTGAACTTTTTTGTGTTCCCAGTGTAAGGAAGCAGCTAGACAGGGATTGCTATGTGCAGTGTGGTAGTTTGGAGGAAACAGTGCTGTACAGCGACGATTGTATCTGCTATTGCTTTCTGTGAGTTTTCCTTTTGGGGCTAAAAGCGCTGTTTTGGCTCTGCTGAATATTTGTGTGTTCGCAGTGAAAGGAAGCAGCTAGACAGGGTTTGCTATGTGCGGCATTGTACTTTGGAGCAAACAGTGCTGTACAGCGACGATCATACGTGTAGGTGCTTTCTGTGAGAAGTTTTCACTTTATGGGCTAAAAGTGTTGCTTTGGCTCTGCTGAACATTTGTGTGTTCCCAGTGAAAGGAAGCATATAGAGAGGGATTGCTATGTGCAGCATGGTAGTTTGGAGGAAACAATGCTGTACAGTGAAGATCGTACCTGCTAATTGATTCTGTGATTATATTTCGTTTTGGGGCTAAAAACGCTGTTCTGTCTCCTCTGAACTTTTTTGTGTTCCCAGTGTAAGGAAGCAGCTAGACAGGGATTGCTATGTGCAGTGTGGTAGTTTGGAGGAAACAGTGCTGTACAGTGACGATTATACCTGCTAGATCTTTCTGTGAGAAGTTTTCACTTTCTGTTTAACAGTGGTATTCTGGCTCTGCTGAACATTTCTATGTTCCTTGTGAACGTAAGCAACTAGAATGGGATTGCTCTGTGCAGCATGCTAGTTTGGAGGAAACAGTGCTGTACAGCAACGATCATACATGTAGGTGCTTTCTGTGAGAGTTTTCACTTTGGGGCTAAAAGTGCTATTCTGGCTCTGCTGAACATTTGTGTGTTCCCAGTGAAAGGAAGCAGCTAGACAGGGATTGCTATGTAAAGCATGGTAGTTTGGAGGAAAGAGTGCTGTAGAGCGACAATCGTACATGTAGGTGCTTTCTGAGAGAAGTTTCCACTTTGGGCCAAAAATGCCATTCTGCATCTGCTGAAGATTTGTGTATTCCTAGTGAAAAGAAGCAGCTAGACAGGGATTGGTATGTGCAGCATGGTAGTTTGGAGGAAACAGTGCTGCACCACGACGATCGTACGTGTAGGTGCTTTCTGTGAGAGTTTTCACTTTGGGGCTAAAAGTGCTCTTCTGTCTCTGCTGAACATTTGTGTGTTCCCAGTGAAAGGATGCAGCTAGACAGGGATGGCTATGTGCAGTGTGGTAGTTTGGAGGAAACAGTGCTGTGCAGCGATGATCGTACATGTAGGTGGTTTATGTGAGAGTTTTCACTTTTGGGCCTAAAAGTGCTATTCTGGATCTGCTGAACATTTTTGTGTTGCCAGTGAAAGGAAGCATCGAGACAGGGATAGGTATGTGCAGCATGGTAGTTTGGAGGAAACAGTGCTGTACAGCGACTGATCGTACTTGTAGGTGCTTTCTGTGAGAGTTTTAACTTTGGGGCTAAAAGT
The DNA here is from genome assembly GCF_018691265.1 of Tyto alba. Taxonomy (NCBI): domain Eukaryota; kingdom Metazoa; phylum Chordata; class Aves; order Strigiformes; family Tytonidae; genus Tyto; species Tyto alba. The sequence goes on along the minus strand of NW_024881275.1, from coordinate 48,833,221 downwards.
GCTATTCTGGCTCTGCTGAACATTTGTGTCTTCCCAGTGAAAGGAAGCATATAGAGAGGGATGGCTATGTGCAGCAGTGGTAGTTTGGAGGAAACAATGCTGTACAGCGACGATCGTACCTGCTAATTCATTCTGTGATTATATTTCGTTTTGGGGCTAAAAACGCTGTTCTGGCTCCGCTGAACTTTTTTGTGTTCCCAGTGTAAGGAAGCAGCTAGACAGGGATTGCTATGTGCAGTGTGGTAGTTTGGAGGAAACAGTGCTGTACAGCGACGATTGTATCTGCTATTGCTTTCTGTGAGTTTTCCTTTTGGGGCTAAAAGCGCTGTTTTGGCTCTGCTGAATATTTGTGTGTTCGCAGTGAAAGGAAGCAGCTAGACAGGGTTTGCTATGTGCGGCATTGTACTTTGGAGCAAACAGTGCTGTACAGCGACGATCATACGTGTAGGTGCTTTCTGTGAGAAGTTTTCACTTTATGGGCTAAAAGTGTTGCTTTGGCTCTGCTGAACATTTGTGTGTTCCCAGTGAAAGGAAGCATATAGAGAGGGATTGCTATGTGCAGCATGGTAGTTTGGAGGAAACAATGCTGTACAGTGAAGATCGTACCTGTTAATTCATTCTGTGATTATATTTCGTTTTGGGGCTAAAAACGCTGTTCTGTCTCCTCTGAATTTTTTTGTGTTCCCAGTGTAAGGAAGCAGCTAGACAGGGATTGCTATGTGCAGTGTGGTAGTTTGGAGGAAACAGTGCTGTACAGTGACGATTATACCTGCTAGATCTTTCTTTCAGAAATTTTCACTTTTTGGCTAAAAGTGCTATTCTGGCTGTGCTGAACATTTCTATGTTCCTTGTGAACGTAAGCAACTAGAATGGGATTGCTATGTGCAGCATGCTAGTTTGGAGGAAACAGTGCTGTACAGCGACGATCGTACATGTAGGTGCTTTCTGTGAGAGTTTTAACTTTGGGGCTAAAAGTGCTATTCTGGCTCTGCTGAACATTTGTGTGTTCCCAGTGAAAGGAAGCATCGAGTCAGGTATAGCTATGTGCAGCATGGTAGTTTGGAGGAGACAGTGCTGTACAACGACGATCGTACTTGTAGGTGCTTTCTGTGAGAGTTTTAACTTTGGGGCTAAAAGTGCTATTCTGGCTCTGCTGAACATTTGTGTGTTCCCAGTGAAAGGAAGCAGCTAGACAGGGATTGCTATGTAAAGCATGGTAGTTTGGAGGAAAGAGTGCTGTAGAGCGACGATCGTACATGTAGGTGCTTTCTGAGAGAAGTTTCCACTTTGGGCCAAAAAATGCCATTCTGCATCTGCTGAAGATTTGTGTATTCCTAGTGAAAAGAAGCAGCTAGACAGGGATTGCTATGTGCAGCATGGTAGTTTGGAGGAAACAGTGCTGCACCACGACGATTGTACGTGTAGGTGCTTTCTGTGAGAGTTTTCACTTTGGGGCTAAAAGTGCTCTTCTGTCTCTGCTGAACATTTGTGTGTTCCCAGTGAAAGGATGCAGCTAGACAGGGATGGCTATGTGCAGCATGTTAGATGGAGGAAGGGGTACTGTACGGCGACAATCGTACATATAGGTGCTTTCTGTGAGAGTTTTCACTTTTGGCCTAAAAGTGCTATTCTGGATCTGCTGAACATTTGTGTGTTCCCAGTGAAAGGAAGCAGCTAGAAAGTGATGCTATGTGCAGCATGGTAGTTTGGAGGAAACAGTGCTGTACAGCGATGATCGTACTTGTAGGTGCTTTCTTTGAGAGTTTTAACTTTGGGGCTAAAAGTGCTATTCTGGCTCTGCTGAACATTTGTGTCTTCCCAGTGAAAGGAAGCATATAGAGAGGGATGGCTATGTGCAGCATGGTAGTTTGGAGGAAACAATGCTGTACAGTGACGATCGTACCTCCTAATTCATTCTGTGATTATATTTCGTTTTGGGGCTAAAAACGCTGTTCTGGCTCCGCTGAACTTTTTTGTTGTTCCCAGTGTAAGGAAGCAGCTAGACAGGGATTGCTATGTGCAGTGTGGTAGTTTGGAGGAAACAGTGCTGTACAGCGACGATCATACATGTAGGTGCTTTCTGTGAGAAGTTTTCACTTTCTGGTTAAAAGTGGTATTCTGGCTCTGCTGAACATTTGTGTGTTCCCAGTGAAATGAAGCAGCTAGACAGGGATTGCTATGTAAAGCATGGTAGTTTGGAGGAAACAGTGCTGTAGAGCGATGATCGTACATGTAGGTGCTTTCTGAGAGAAGTTCCCACTTTGGGCCAAAAAATGCCATTCTGCATCTGCTGAAGATTTGTGTATTCCTAGTGAAAAGAAGCAGCTAGACAGGGATTGCTATGTGCAGCATGGTAGTTTGGAGGAAACAGTGCTGTACCACGACGATTGTACGTGTAGGTGCTTTCTGTGAGAGTTTTCACTTTGGGGCTAAAAGTGCTCTTCTGTCTCTGCTGAACATTTGTGTGTTCCCAGTGAAAGGATGCAGCTAGACAGGGATGGCTATGTGCAATGTGGTAGTTTGGAGGAAACAGTGCTGTGCAGCGATGATCGTACATGTAGGTGGTTTATGTGAGAGTTTTCACTTTTGGCCTAAAAGTGCTATTCTGGATCTGCTGAACATTTTTGTGTTGCCAGTGAAAGGAAGCATCGAGACAGGGATAGGTATGTGCAGCATGGTAGTTTGGAGGAAACAGTGCTGTACAGCGATGATCGTACTTGTAGGTGCTTTCTTTGAGAGTTTTAACTTTGGGGCTAAAAGTTCTATTCTGGCTCTGCTGAACATTTGTGTCTTCCCAGTGAAAGGAAGCATATAGAGAGGGATTGCTATGTGCAGTGTGGTAGTTTGGAGGAAACAGTGCTGTACAGCGACGATTGTATCTGCTATTGCTTTCTGTGAGTTTTCCTTTTGGGGCTAAAAGCGCTGTTTTGGCTCTGCTGAATATTTGTGTGTTCGCAGTGAAAGGAAGCAGCTAGACAGGGTTTGCTATGTGCGGCATTGTACTTTGGAGCAAACAGTGCTGTACAGCGACGATCATACGTGTAGGTGCTTTCTGTGAGAAGTTTTCACTTTATGGGCTAAAAGTGTTGCTTTGGCTCTGCTGAACATTTGTGTGTTCCCAGTGAAAGGAAGCATATAGAGAGGGATTGCTATGTGCAGCATGGTAGTTTGGAGGAAACAATGCTGTACAGTGAAGATCGTACCTGCTAATTGATTCTGTGATTATATTTCGTTTTGGGGCTAAAAACGCTGTTCTGTCTCCTCTGAACTTTTTTGTGTTCCCAGTGTAAGGAAGCAGCTAGACAGGGATTGCTATGTGCAGTGTGGTAGTTTGGAGGAAACAGTGCTGTACAGTGACGATTATACCTGCTAGATCTTTCTGTGAGAAGTTTTCACTTTCTGTTTAACAGTGGTATTCTGGCTCTGCTGAACATTTCTATGTTCCTTGTGAACGTAAGCAACTAGAATGGGATTGCTCTGTGCAGCATGCTAGTTTGGAGGAAACAGTGCTGTACAGCAACGATCATACATGTAGGTGCTTTCTGTGAGAGTTTTCACTTTGGGGCTAAAAGTGCTATTCTGGCTCTGCTGAACATTTGTGTGTTCCCAGTGAAAGGAAGCAGCTAGACAGGGATTGCTATGTAAAGCATGGTAGTTTGGAGGAAAGAGTGCTGTAGAGCGACAATCGTACATGTAGGTGCTTTCTGAGAGAAGTTTCCACTTTGGGCCAAAAAATGCCATTCTGCATCTGCTGAAGATTTGTGTATTCCTAGTGAAAAGAAGCAGCTAGACAGGGATTGGTATGTGCAGCACTGGTAGTTTGGAGGAAACAGTGCTGCACCACGACGATCGTACGTGTAGGTGCTTTCTGTGAGAGTTTTCACTTTGGGGCTAAAAGTGCTCTTCTGTCTCTGCTGAACATTTGTGTGTTCCCAGTGAAAGGATGCAGCTAGACAGGGATGGCTATGTGCAGTGTGGTAGTTTGGAGGAAACAGTGCTGTGCAGCAACGATCGTACATGTAGGTGCTTTCTGTGAGAGTTTTCACTTTTGGCCTAAAAGTGCTATTCTGGCTCTGCTGAACATTTGTGTGTTCCCAGTGAAAGGAAGCAGGTAGAGAGGGAATGCTCTGTGTAGCATGGCAGTTTGGAGGAAACAGTGCTGTGGCAGCGACGATCGTACATGTAGGTGCTTTCTGATGAGAAGTTTCCACTTTAGGGCCTAAAAAGTGCCATTCTGGCATCTGCTGAAGATTTGTGTATTCCTAGTGAAAGGAAGCATCTAGACAGGGATTGCTATGTGCAGCATGGTAGTTTGGAGGAAACAGTGCTGTACCACGACGATTGTACGTGTAGGTGCTTTCTGTGAGAGTTTTCACTTTGGGGCTAAAAGTGCTCTTCTGTCTCTGCTGAACATTTGTGTGTTCCCAGTGAAAGGATGCAGCTAGACAGGGATGGCTATGTGCAATGTGGTAGTTTGGAGGAAACAGTGCTGTGCAGCGATGATCGTACATGTAGGTGGTTTATGTGAGAGTTTTCACTTTTGGCCTAAAAGTGCTATTCTGGATCTGCTGAACATTTTTGTGTTGCCAGTGAAAGGAAGCATCGAGACAGGGATAGGTATGTGCAGCATGGTAGTTTGGAGGAAACAGTGCTGTACAGCGATGATCGTACTTGTAGGTGCTTTCTTTGAGAGTTTTAACTTTGGGGCTAAAAGTTCTATTCTGGCTCTGCTGAACATTTGTGTCTTCCCAGTGAAAGGAAGCATATAGAGAGGGATGGCTATGTGCAGCGTGGTAGTTTGGAGGAAACAATGCTGTACAGCGACGATCGTACCTGCTAATTCATTCTGTGATTATATTTCGTTTTGGGGCTAAAAACGCTGTTCTGGCTCCGCTGAACTTTTTTCTGTTCCCAGTGTAAGGAAGCAGCTAGACAGGGATTGCTATGTGCAGTGTGGTAGTTTGGAGGAAACAGTGCTGTACAGCGACGATTGTATCTGCTATTGCTTTCTGTGAGTTTTCCTTTTGGGGCTAAAAGCGCTGTTTTGGCTCTGCTGAATATTTGTGTGTTCGCAGTGAAAGGAAGCAGCTAGACAGGGTTTGCTATGTGCGGCATTGTACTTTGGAGCAAACAGTGCTGTACAGCGACGATCATACGTGTAGTTGCTTTCTGTGAGAAGTTTTCACTTTATGGGCTAAAAGTGTTGCTTTGGCTCTGCTGAACATTTGTGTGTTCCCAGTGAAAGGAAGCATATAGAGAGGGATTGCTATGTGCAGCATGGTAGTTTGGAGGAAACAATGCTGTACAGTGAAGATCGTACCTGCTAATTGATTCTGTGATTATATTTCGTTTTGGGGCTAAAAACGCTGTTCTGTCTCCTCTGAACTTTTTTGTGTTCCCAGTGTAAGGAAGCAGCTAGACAGGGATTGCTATGTGCAGTGTGGTAGTTTGGAGGAAACAGTGCTGTACAGTGACGATTATACCTGCTAGATCTTTCTGTGAGAAGTTTTCACTTTCTGTTTAACAGTGGTATTCTGGCTCTGCTGAACATTTCTATGTTCCTTGTGAACGTAAGCAACTAGAATGGGATTGCTCTGTGCAGCATGCTAGTTTGGAGGAAACAGTGCTGTACAGCAACGATCATACATGTAGGTGCTTTCTGTGAGAGTTTTCACTTTGGGGCTAAAAGTGCTATTCTGGCTCTGCTGAACATTTGTGTGTTCCCAGTGAAAGGAAGCAGCTAGACAGGGATTGCTATGTAAAGCATGGTAGTTTGGAGGAAAGAGTGCTGTAGAGCGACAATCGTACATGTAGGTGCTTTCTGAGAGAAGTTTCCACTTTGGGCCAAAAAATGCCATTCTGCATCTGCTGAAGATTTGTGTATTCCTAGTGAAAAGAAGCAGCTAGACAGGGATTGGTATGTGCAGCACGGTAGTTTGGAGGAAACAGTGCTGCACCACGACGATCGTACGTGTAGGTGCTTTCTGTGAGAGTTTTCACTTTGGGGCTAAAAGTGCTCTTCTGTCTCTGCTGAACATTTGTGTGTTCCCAGTGAAAGGATGCAGCTAGACAGGGATGGCTATGTGCAGTGTGGTAGTTTGGAGGAAACAGTGCTGTGCAGCAACGATCGTACATGTAGGTGCTTTCTGTGAGAGTTTTCACTTTTGGCCTAAAAGTGCTATTCTGGCTCTGCTGAACATTTGTGTGTTCCCAGTGAAAGGAAGCAGGTAGAGAGGGAATGCTCTGTGTAGCATGGCAGTTTGGAGGAAACAGTGCTGTGGAGCGACGATCGTACATGTAGGTGCTTTCTGTGAGAGTTTTCACTGTAGGGCTAAAAGTGCTATTTTGGCTCTGCTGAACATTTGTGTCTTCCCAGTGAAAGGAAGCATATAGAGAGGGATGGCTATGTGCAGCGTGGGAGTTTGGAGGAAACAATGCTGTACAGCGACGATCGTTCCTGCTAATTCATTCTGTGATTATATTTCGTTTTGGGGCTAAAAACGCTGTTCTGGCTCCGCTGAACTTTTTTGTGTTCCCAGTGTAAGGAAGCAGCTAGACAGGGATTGCTATGTGCAGTGTGGTAGTTTGGAGGAAACAGTGCTGTACAGCGACGTTTGTATCTGCTATTGCTTTCTGTGAGTTTTCCTTTTGGGGCTAAAAGCGCTGTTTTGGCTCTGCTGAATATTTGTGTTCGCAGTGAAAGGAAGCAGCTAGACAGGGTTTGCTATGTGCGGCATTGTACTTTGGAGCAAAGAGTGCTGTACAGCGACGATCATACGTGTAGGTGCTTTCTGTGAGAAGTTTTCACTTTATGGGCTAAAAGTGTTGCTTTGGCTCTGCTGAACATTTGTGTGTTCCCAGTGAAAGGAAGCATATAGAGAGGGATTGCTATGTGCAGCATGGTAGTTTGGAGGAAACAATGCTGTACAGTGAAGATCGTACCTGCTAATTCATTCTGTGATTATATTTCGTTTTTGGGCTAAAAACGCTGTTCTGTCTCCTCTGAACTTTTTTGTGTTCCCAGTGTAAGGAAGCAGCTAGACAGGGATTGCTATGTGCAGTGTGGTAGTTTGGAGGAAACAGTGCTGTACAGTGACGATTATACCTGCTAGATCTTTCTGTGAGAAGTTTTCACTTTCTGTTTAACAGTGGTATTCTGGCTCTGCTGAACATTTCTATGTTCCTTGTGAACGTAAGCAACTAGAATGGGATTGCTCTGTGCAGCATGCTATTTTGGAGGAAACAGTGCTGTACAGTGACGATCATACATGTAGGTGCTTTCTGTGAGAGTTTTCACTTTGGGGCTAAAAGTGCTATTCTGGCTCTGCTGAACATTTGTGTGTTCCCAGTGAAAGGATGCAGCTAGACAGGGATGGCTATGTGCAGCATGGTAGTTTGGAGGAAGGGGTACTGTACGGCGACAATCGTACATATAGGTGCTTTCTGTGAGAGTTTTCACTTTGGGGCTAAAAGTGCTATTCTGGATCTGCTGAACATTTGTGTGTTCCCAGTGAAAGGAAGCATCGAGACAGGGATAGCTATGTGCAGCATGCTAGTTTGGAGGAAACAGTGCTGTACAGCAACGATCATACATGTAGGTGCTTTCTGTGAGAGTTTTCACTTTGGGGCTAAAAGTGCTATTCTGGCTCTGCTGAACATTTGTGTGTTCCCAGTGAAAGGAAGCAGCTAGACAGGGATTGCTATGTAAAGCATGGTAGTTTGGAGGAAACAGTGCTGTAGAGCGACGATCGTACATGTAGGTGCTTTCTGAGAGAAGTTTCCACTTTGGGCCAAAAAATGCCATTCTGCATCTGCTGAAGATTTGTGTATTCCTAGTGAAAAGAAGCAGCTAGACAGGGATTGCTATGTGCAGCATGGTAGTTTGGAGGAAACAGTGCTGCACCACGACGATTGTACGTGTAGATGCTTTCTGTGAGAGTTTTCACTTTGGGGCTAAAAGTGCTCTTCTGGCTCTGCTTAACATTTGTGTGTTCCCAGTGAAAGGATGCAGCTAGACAGGGATGGCTATGTGCAGCATGGTAGATGGAGGAAGGGGTACTGTACGGCGACAATCGTACATATAGGTGCTTTCTGTGAGAGTTTTCACTTCTGGCCTAAAAGTGCTATTCTGGATCTGCTGAACATTTGTGTGTTCCCAGTGAAAGGAAGCAGCTAGAAAGGGATGCTATGTACAGTATGGTAGTTTGGAGGAGACAGTGCTGTACAGCGACGATCGTACATGTAGGTGCTTTCTGTGAGAGTCTTAACTTTGGGGCTAAACCTGCTGTTCTGGCTCTGCTGAACATTTGTGTGTTCCCAGTGAAAGGAAGCATCGAGACAGGGATAGCTATGTGCAGCATGGTAGTTTGGAGGAAACAGTGCTGTATAGCGACGATCGTACTTGTAGGTGCTTTCTGTGAGAGTTTTCACTTTGGGGCTAAAAGTGCTATTTTGGCTCTGCTGAACATTTTTGTGTTGCCAGTGAAAGGAAGAAACTAGACAGGGATTGCTATGTGCACTGTGGTAGTTTGGAGGAAACAGTGCTGTGCAGCGACGATCGTACATGTAGGTGCTTTCTGTGAGAGTTTTCACTTAGGGGCTAAAAGTGCTATTTTGGCTCTGCTGAACATTTGTGTCTTCCCAGTGAAAGGAAGCATATAGAGAGGGATGGCTATGTGCAGCATGGTAGTTTGGAGGAAACAATGCTGTACAGTGACGATCGTACCTGCTAATTCATTTTGTGATTATATTTCGTTTTGGGGCTAAAAACGCTGTTCTGGCTCCGCTGAACTTTTTTGTGTTCCCAGTGTAAGGAAGCAGCTAGACAGGGATTGCTATGTGCAGTGTTGTATTTTGGAGGAAACAGTGCTGTACAGCGACGATTGTATCTGCTATTGCTTTCTGTGAGTTTTCCTTTTGGGGCTAAAAGCGCTGTTTTGGCTCTGCTGAATATTTGTGTGTTCGCAGTGAAAGGAAGCAGCTAGACAGGGTTTGCTATGTGCGGCATTGTACTTTGGAGCAAACAGTGCTGTACAGCGACGATCATACGTGTAGGTGCTTTCTGTGAGAAGTTTTCACTTTATGGGCTAAAAGTGTTGCTTTGGCTCTGCTGAACATTTGTGTGTTCCCAGTGAAAGGAAGCATATAGAGAGGGATTGCTATGTGCAGCATGGTAGTTTGGAGGAAACAATGCTGTACAGTGAAGATCGTACCTGCTAATTGATTCTGTGATTATATTTCGTTTTGGGGCTAAAAACGCTGTTCTGTCTCCTCTGAACTTTTTTGTGTTCCCAGTGTAAGGAAGCAGCTAGACAGGGATTGCTATGTGCAGTGTGGTAGTTTGGAGGAAACAGTGCTGTACAGTGACGATTATACCTGCTAGATCTTTCTGTGAGAAGTTTTCACTTTCTGTTTAACAGTGGTATTCTGGCTCTGCTGAACATTTCTATGTTCCTTGTGAACGTAAGCAACTAGAATGGGATTGCTATGTGCAGCATGCTAGTTTGGAGGAAACAGTGCTGTACAGCAACGATCATACATGTAGGTGCTTTCTGTGAGAGTTTTCACTTTGGGGCTAAAAGTGCTATTCTGGCTCTGCTGAACATGTGTGTGTTCCCAGTGAAAGGAAGCAGCTAGACAGGGATTGCTATGTAACGCATGGTAGTTTGGAGGAAAGAGTGCTGTAGAGCGACGATCGTACATGTAGGTGCTTTCTGAGAGAAGTTTCCACTTTGGGCCAAAAAATGCCATTCTGCATCTGCTGAAGATTTGTGTATTACTAGTGAAAAGAAGCAGCTAGACAGGGATTGCTATGTGCAGCATGGTAGTTTGGAGGAAACAGTGCTGCACCACGACGATTGTACGTGTAGGTGCTTTCTGTGAGAGTTTTCACTTTGGGGCTAAAAGTGCTCTTCTGGCTCTGCTGAACATTTGTGTGTTCCCAGTGAAAGGATGCAGCTAGACAGGGATGGCTATGTGCAGCATGGTAGATGGAGGAAGGGGTACTGTACGGCGACAATCGTACATATAGGTGCTTTCTGTGAGAGTATTCACTTTGGGGCTAAAAGTGCTATTCTGGATCTGCTGAACATTTGTGTGTTCCCAGTGAAAGGAAGCATCGAGACAGGGATTGCTATGTGCAGCATGGTAGTTTGGAGGAAACAGTGCTGTAGAGCGACGATCGTACATGTAGGTGCTTTCTGTGAGAGTTTTAACTTTGGGCCTAAACATGGTATTCTGGCTCTGCTGAACATTTGTGTGTTCCCAGTGAAAGGAAGCATCGAGACAGGGATAGCTATGTGCAGCATGGTAGTTTGGAGGAAACAGTGCTGTACAGCGACGATCGTACATGTAGGTGCTTTCTGTGAGAGTTTTAACTTTGGGGCTAAAAGTGCTATTCTGGCTCTGCTGAACATTTGTGTGCTCCCAGTGAAAGGAAGCAGGTAGAGAGGGATTGCTATGTGCAGCATTGTAGTTTGGAGGAAACAATGCTGTACAGCGACGATCGTACCTGCTAATTCATTCTGTGATTATATTTCGTTTTGGGGCTAAAAACGCTGTTCTGTCTCCGCTGAACTTTTTTGTGTTCCCAGTGTAAGGAAGCAGCTAGACAGGGATTGCTATGTGCAGTGTGGTAGTTTGGAGGAAACAGTGCTGTACAGCGACGATTGTATCTGCTATTGCTTTCTGTGAGTTTTCCTTTTGGGGCTAAAAGCGCTGTTTTGGCTCTGCTGAATATTTGTGTGTTCGCAGTGAAAGGAAGCAGCTAGATAGGGTTTGCTATGTGCGGCACTGTACTTTGGAGCAAACAGTGCTGTACAGCGACGATCATACGTGTAGGTGCTTTCTGTGAGAAGTTTTCAATTTATGGGCTAAAAATGTTGCTTTGGCTCTGCTGAACATTTGTGTGTTCCCAGTGAAAGGAAGCATATAGAGAGGGATTGCTATGTGCAGCATGGTAGTTTGGAGGAAACAATGCTGTACAGTGACGATTATACCTGCTAGATCTTTCTGTGAGAAGTTTTCACTTTCTGGTTAACAGTGGTATTCTGGCTCTGCTGAACATTTCTATGTTCCTTGTGAACGTAAGCAACTAGAATGGGATTGCTATGTGCAGCATGCTAGTTTGGAGGAAACAGTGCTGTACAGCAACGATCATACATGTAGGTGCTTTCTGTGAGAGTTTTCACTTTGGGGCTAAAAGTGCTATTCTGGCTCTGCTGAACATTTGTGTGATCCCAGTGAAAGGAAGCAGCTAGACAGGGATTGATATGTAAAGCATGGTAGTTTGTAGGAAACAGTGCTGTAGAGCGACGATCGTACATGTAGGTGCTTTCTGAGAGAAGTTTCCACTTTGGGCCAAAAAATGCCATTCTGCATCTGCTGAAGATTTGTGTATTCCTAGTGAAAAGAAGCAGCTAGACAGGGATTGCTATGTGCAGCATGGTAGTTTGGAGGAAACAGTGCTGCACCATGACGATTGTACGTATGGTGCTTTCTGTGAGAGTTTTCACTTTGGGGCTAAAAGTGCTCTTCTGGCTCTGCTGAACATTTGTGTGTTCCCAGTGAAAGGATGCAGCTAGACAGGGATGGCTATGTGCAGCATGGTAGATGGAGGAAGGGGTACTGTACGGCGACAATCGTACATATAGGTGCTTTCTGTGAGAGTTTTAACTTTGGGGCTAAAAGTGCTATTCTGGCTCTGCTGAACATTTGTGTGTTCCCAGTGAAAGGAAGCAGCTAGACAGGGATTGCTATGTGCAGTGTGGTAGTTTGGAGGAAACAGTGCTGTGCAGCGACGATCGTACATGTAGGTGCTTTCTGTGAGAGTTTTAACTTTGGGGCTAAAAGTGCTATTTTGGCTCTGCTGAACATTTTTGTGTTCCCAGTGAAAGGAAGCAGGTAGAGAGGGAATGCTCTGTGTAGCATGGCAGTTTGGAGGAAACAGTGCTGTGCAGCGACGATCGTACATGTAGGTGCTTTCTGTGAGAGTTTTCACATTAGGGCTAAAAGTGCTATTTTGGCTCTGCTGAACATTTGTGTCTTCCCAGTGAAAGGAAGCATATAGAGAGGGATTGCTATGTGCAGCATGGTAGTTTGGAGGAAACAATGCTGTACAGCGACGATCGTACCTGCTAATTTATTCTGTGATTATATTTCGTTTTGGGGCTAAAAACGCTGTTCTGGCTCCGCTGAACTTTTTTGTGTTCCCAGTGTAAGGAAGCAGCTACACAGGGATTGCTATGTGCAGTGTGGTAGTTTGGAGGAAACAGTGCTGTACAGCGACGATTGTATCTGCTATTGCTTTCTGTGAGTTTTCCTTTTGGGGCTAAAAGCGCTGTTTTGGCTCTGCTGAATATTTGTGTGTTCGCAGTGAAAGGAAGCAGCTAGACAGGGTTTGCTATGTGCGGCATTGTACTTTGGAGCAAACAGTGCTGTACAGCGACGATCATACGTGTAGGTGCTTTCTGTGAGAAGTTTTCACTTTATGGGCTAAAAATGTTGCTTTGGATCTGCTGAACATTTGTGTGTTCCCAGTGAAAGGAAGCAGCTAAACAGGGATTCCTATGTGCAGCGATGTAGTTTGGATTAAATGGCGCTGTACAGCGGCCATTGTACCTGGTAGTGCTTTCGTTTTGAAATTTCCAGTTTGGGGCTAAAAGAGCTGTTCTGGCTCTGCTGAACATTTGTGTGTTCCCAGTGAAAGGAAGCAGCTAGACAGGGATTGCTATGTGCAGCATGGTAGTTTGGAGGAAACAGTGCTGTACAGCAACGATAATACTTGAAGGTGCTTTCTTTGAGACGTTGTCAATTTGTGTTTAAAAGTGATTTTCTGACTCTGCTGAACATTTTTGTGTTCCCAGTGAAAAGAACCCACTAGACAGGAATTGCTATGTGCAGCATGGTAGTTTGGAGGAAATAGTGCTGTACAGCGACGATTGTATCTGCTATTGCTTTCTGTGAGTTTTCCTTTTGGGGCTAAAAGCGCTGTTTTGGCTCTGCTGAATATTTGTGTGTTCGCAGTGAAAGGAAGCAGCTAGACAGGGATTGCTATGTGTGGCATTGTACTTTGGAGCAAACAGTGCTGTACAACGACGATCATACGTGTAGGTGCTTTCTGTGAGAAGTTTTCACCTTGAGGCTAAAAGTGCTGTTTTGGCTCTGCTGAACATTTGTGTGTTCCCAGTGAAAGGAAGCCGCTAGATAGGGATTGTTTAGTGCAGCAATGTAGTTTGGAGGAAATAGTGCTGTACAGCGACGATTGTACCTGGTAGTGCTTTCTGTGAGAAGTTTTCGTTTTGGGCCTAAAAGCGCTGTGCTGGCTCTGCTGATCATTTGTGTGTTCCCAGTGAAAGGAAGCAGCTAGACAGGGATTGCTATGTGCAGTGTGGTAGTTTGGAGGAAACAGTGCTGTACAGCGACGATTGTATCTGCTAGATCTTTCTGTGAGTTTTCCTTTTGGGGCTAAAAGCGCTGTTTTGGCTCTGCTGAATATTTGTGTGTTCGCAGTGAAAGGAAGCAGCTAGACAGGGTTTGCTATGTGCGGCATTGTACTTTGGAGCAAACAGTGCTGTACAGCGACGATCATACGTGTAGGTGCTTTCTGTGAGAAGTTTTCACTTTATGGGCTAAAAGTGTTGCTTTGGCTCTGCTGAACATTTGTGTGTTCCCAGTGAAAGGAAGCATATAGAGAGGGATTGCTATATGCAGCATTGTAGTTTTCAGGAGACAGTGCTGTACAGCGACGATCGTACACGTAGGTCCTTTCTGTGAAAAGTTTTCGTTTTGTCCTAAAAGCGCTGTTGTGTCTCTGCTGAACATTTGTGTGTTCCCAGTGAAAGGATGCAGCTAGACAGGGATGGCTATGTGCAGCATGGTTGTTTGGAGGAAACAGTATTGTATAGCGACGATCATACCTTATCGTGCTTTCTCTTTAGAATTTTGATAGCAGTGTTCCTGGAATGCCCTCTGTAATTAACTAACTTTAAATCTCCTCCCTGAAATTCCCAACCTTGGACTTCCCCCCAGATCCTTCTCCCAAATTCCGGTCACTCAACTTATCTTTTACAGTGCCGGGGTTCTGATTCTATCCTTATTAAAAATTACACTCGGTGACTAGGTTATACTCGCAGTTGCTAGGTTCCTCTTTGTCATCTGCACAAAAACAGGTTGAGCCATAAGGACCTTATCAGTTGATGTGCACCTCATCTGCGACACCCTCCTCTTCAAAATCAACATAGGTTTCCTCGCACCCCATCTCAAAACCGTATAAACTCCTCTTCTCCTCTATTGCCAGCGAAGGATCCATGCTCCTACCTAGACTTAAAATTAAACATTACGCTTTATTAAAGTATCTTATCCTCCCAAAGCCAGAAGCCACACACACACACAGAGTACAATACAAATTACACAATTCAAAGATGACTAAACACTAAGCAATAAGGACACCCAGAAGGGTATGCCATAAGGCAAGAAGACTTAGAGGGCCACGATGATGATGTGAGGAGGCTATACGGCAGCCTACAGGAAGCAGTAAGTGTAATGGCCCCTTACAAGAAGCTACCGTCAAAAGAGAGACGACAGGTATGCAAGAAAATAGGCTTCAAGTCCCAAGAATGTCAGGATGCAGGAAAGAAGTCACCAGCAGGAACAATGGATGCCTAAGTAGCAGAGCTGACACCAGAGTCTGCAACCATGCTGCGCTAAAGTCTCCTGACTGGAAACTTCCAAGACCTACCCACGCTTTAAGCTTATAACGCAAGAATAAAAAGCACCCGATTGGCAGTGTGCCGATGAAGATGGGTGTTCAATACCCTAGGGATGGCGCTTGAGGTGCGTGCCGTGCTCATCGAGCACAAAGAGATGTGAGCACATAGAGACCGGAGGAAGGTCAAAGACACGGCAGACAGAAGAAACAAACTACACTATGACACACACAGAGGCTGGAACTGCCCTGCCTGGGACATGCTAACATCGAGGGGAAAAGTAATCTGTTCCCTTTACCTGACTGTAGGGCCCTGCTCCTGTACAGCCCTCTCCCCTATACTAACTTTCAAACACCTCCCTGCAATTCCCAATCTCATCCCCTCCTCTCGGCCCCGTTCCCTCAACTTAGCTTTCAGAGGGCCAATTCCATCCTCGACAAAAGCAGCACAGCAGCTAACTAGCACGTTCCTGCAGTTGCCGCCTTCCTCTTCATCTGCAATAAAAAACAAACAGGAGAAAACACAGCCGCCAGTTGGCATCGCACTGCTCCATGCCTACCTCTTCCACAACACCCCCCTGTACTCAGCAGCATTGCGGGGTTCCACTCACCGGCTCGTTGCGGAGTCAGGTGCTGCAGCCATCGCCGCTGGCAGTACCTAAGATACCAAGAGACAAAGTTACCCTTGCGCTTCTAACGGGCCACCCACAATCCTCCTTGCGACTACCCCGGCTCACTTCAAACGCTCATCCGATCCCAAAGGTGGCTCCCAAAGCACCTGCAAAACCAAGGCAAGCGCTTAATTGAACGGTTGTACGATACATCCGTATTCGACACCAACCTGGCTGACAAGGGCCTCACCTTCTCAGACTGTCCATCTGCATGCGGCTCGGCCCCTCCGAGGCAATCTGCGGCACCTGCAAAAAAACTAAAGGAAAAGACACATGCCGAGTTACCGCCTGGAACTGGGGCCTGCCCACACCCATTCCTATCTCCTACTCCCTTACCTTGGCCCTTCACCTGCCCTGCCACTGCTGTTTCCAGTCGTCAAGGCTCGTGTGCCACCTGTAACACACATACCACAAGGGATGCTTCTACTTTCACCGACAATTTGACGCCTAAAAAATAACTGCTACTTTATCCCCCTAGTCATGGCTCACCTTGCCCAAGCTACCTCCGGTGCCAAAATCCTGCTTTGCTTGTGGTTCTCCATCTGAAAAAAAAAACAAAAAAAAACAAAAAAAAAACAAAAAAAAACCACACACACACAAAAAAGCAAACAAAAACAAACAACGCAAAAAACACCACAAAATACACGACACACCACCATAATCTCCTCAGATAGCACCGGTGCCATCTTCCCTCCTGCACTGTTCAGTGACCCACCTCCTCACAGCCCTTTGCTCACCTCATCCGTCGTTCTTTGGTGCGCATCTCGATCTGCATGTGAAAACAGTTATGTGAGTCACCCAGATGCTTAACAAATCCAGAGGTGTCAATTCCAGCTAGGGATCCTATCTGGCATCCAACTACAGCCTGTTATTAAAAAGAAAACCACGCGCCTCCCCCCAAAGTGTACGCTCCCACACCTACGAGGCTTAACACCTTTGAGACTCCATCTACTTTGCTACTGCTGGACAGCTGCTCCCACACCACTCCAAGCGTCTACATAAAGCGCTCTAGAAATGACCGTCCGCACAGTCTGCAGATGGCTACTATGAGGTGACTGTACATCTGTTGCCTAAGCAGTCTAAGCGTATCAACATTTAAACCGTTGACTTCTATTGCTGTTCTACTTACTCCTGACTCTACAGCCCCCAGACAGGGCAGCTCTGAGCCAAACATGGACATGCGTACACTAATGCTAAATGCTGCAAAAGTTTTGATTCCAAGATAAACTCTAAGTGATAAGGACTCTCAGACAAGATACGATGACAAGCGAGAAGACCTAGAGGGCCACAGCTGTGAGGCGAGGAGGCTATATGGCAGCCCCAGAAAGTCACGCGTTATGGCCTGTTCTAAGAAGCTACCGTCAAAAGCAAGACAGCGGATGAGAAATATGACTCTGAAACCTAGGATGTAGGGATGCAGGGAAGATGTCCCAGTCCATAAAAATGGATACCTACAGAGCAGAGCTGATGCCACAGCCCGCTATGATGCTGCGCAAAAGACAACCGACTGGAAACTTCTGAGGCCTACCCACGCTTTAAACTAGTAACGCGAGAATAAAAAGCGCCCGATTGGCACCTTGCCAATGAGGACGGGCATTCGAGACCTTAGGGATGGCCCCTGAAGCACGTGTCATGCACCTCGAGCAAAGAGACGTGAGGATGTCGAGACCCGACGAAGACCAAAGACACAGAAGACAGAAGAAACAAACTACACGATGACACACACAGAGGCTGGAACTGCCCTGCCTGGGACATGCTAACATCGAGGGGAAAAGTAATCTGTTCCCTTTACCTGACTGTAGGGCCCTGCTCCTGTACAGCCCTCTCCCCTATACTAACTTTCAAACACCTCCCTGCAATTCCCAACCTCATCCCCTCCTCTCGGCCCCGTTCCCTCAACTTAGCTTTCAGAGGGCCAATTCCATCCTCGACAAAAGCAGCACAGCAGCTAACTAGCACGTTCCTGCCGTGGCCAGATCCCTTTATCGCCTGCAAAAAAGCAAGAAGAGCACAACTGGTGGTCAGTATCATGCTGCTCCCCACTTACCTCTTCCACAACACCACCCCCATGCTCAGAAGCATCACGGTGTTCCTCTCACCTGCTTGTTTTGGAGTCAGATGCTGCAGCCGTTGTCACTTGCAGTACCTAACTTAACGAGAGACAAAGTTACCGTTGCGCTTGTGAGAAGTCACTGACCCCGTGCTCATCCTTGCTACTACCCCGGCTGCTTTCGGATACTCAGATGATCCCAAAGGTCACTCACATGGCACCTGTAAAACCAAGGCAAATGCTTAACCAAGTGGCCATATAAGACTGCGCTATTAGACTCAGACCTGGCTGACGACCAGCTCACCTTCTCAGATTTCTCATCGGCATGCTCCTTCACCCTTCCGAGGCTACGTGCGTCACCTGCAAGAAAGCAAAGTAGCAGCACATGCCAGGATGCTGCCCAAAACTGCACCCCACCCAGACCGATAACTGTCTCCCTCTCCCTTCGTTTACATGCTCACCCGCTCCGCCTCTACTGTTTACAGGTTGTCACGTTGAGGCTTGTGTACCGCTCACAAGACAAACAACGAGGCGTGCTTCTACCTTCACCGATAGGACACCTGAAAAGTAACTGCTGCTTCAGCCCCCTAGTCGCGGCTCTCCTCGCCCACATGCCCTCTGGTGCCGATACCTCACTTTGCTTGATGCTTTGCGCCTTCCAAGTAAAACTCACCTATCGCCTAGTCATATAGCCACACCGGTCGCATCTACCCCCGACGCTGCATGCCAACTTACCTTCTTAAACCACTCCGTTCGCCTCCTCTGTTGCCGTTAGGTGAGCGAGTTATCCCTCTTCATCTGCAAAAGTGAGATTGAATGAGTCACCTGGATGCGGAGCCATAGCTTAACAGTTCCAGAGATCCCGTTTTCATTTAGGTATACTATCCCAATTTGCTCTACAGCCTGCTGATAAAAAAAACTCTGCTCATCCCCTGCGTGTCTGCGTAGCGCTACAGAAAGAACTCTCATTGCCTGTTGGCTACATAACTAGTTGCTCTGAAATGGATGGTACGCCCTTTCCCTACAAAGTCTAGGCTTATTGACATAGAACCTTACTGTACTTCTTTGGCTGACTATCACCTCTATGCACCCAGGCAAAGCAGCTCCGACAGACAAACACGCACAGACTGACACAGCACACAAACAAGATGAGAGACATAAAATAAGCTCTTTAAGAGGAATGACTCAGATCGGAGATGCTCTCGGGCAAGAAGACTTATGGGGTCGTGAGGAACAATGGACGGCAGGCTGAGAAGAGTCAAGTGTTGTGGCCTGGGAGAAAACCTTATAGCCTCCACAGGCATAAGGCACGCGCAAGTAACCTTGCTTCAAGACCTAAGAACGTCAAGATGCCAGGAAAAACTCGCAGAAAAGATATTTGTGAAAATGGATTGCTCTAGATCAGAGATGCTAACGTGGCCCAGAATGACATTGCAAACGCAGCCTGACCAGAAACTTCTGAGACTTAGCCACGCTTTAGGCTAGTAATGCAAAAACAAGAACTGCCCGGTCAGAACCGTGCCGATGAGGATGGGTGTTCCGGGCCCTAGGGAAGATGTCCGAGGCACCTACTGTGCTCCTTGAGCTCAAAAAGCCACTAGGACATCGAGACCCAAGAAAGGTCTAAAGACACACAAGACAGACAACACAAACTACATGACAACAGACACGGGCCGGAACTGTGCTGCCTGGCACATGCTAACCTCGTGCTGAAAAGGAACCTCTTCCACCCCCACTTCAGCTGCCCAAAGAGCACTGTTCCTGGACGGCCCATAAACTAACTTTGAAACTCTTCCCTGCAATTCCCAACCTTGGGCTGCCACCCAGAGCCTTCTCCCAAACACCAGTCCCTCAACTTATCTTTTACAATGCCGGGGGTCTAAATCCATCCTTGACAAAAAAATACACTGGTTGACCAGGTTATTCCCACAGTTGCTAGGTTCCTCTGTCATCTGCACAAAAACAGGGTGAGCCATAAGAACCTTATCGGTTGATGTGCAACTCATCTGCGACACCGTCCTCCTCAAAAGCAACATAGCTTTCCTCCCACCCCATCTCAAAACCGTACAAACTCCTCTTCTCCTCTATTGCCAACGAAGGTTCCGTGCTCCTTCCTAGGATTAAACAATACGCTTTATTAAACTATCTTGTCCTCCCAAATGCTCTAAACAAAATTACTAATTTAAAGTGGAAAAAAAAAAAAAATACAAACAAACTACATATAAATGTTCTATCTACTATATATGATGCCGAGCCTCGAGTGTTCCTGAAAATCTTACCTCAGATGACTCTATTCCTCTGGAGATCAAAACGCATCTGTCACAAAAGCTTAAATGGCTCAAAAGCTGCTATCAACTGAAGAACTAGGAGAGCACTAACACCTGCAAAACCCAGAAGTGGAATGAGCTCCCTGACAAGCGGCTTGGGCTCATATACCCAGGGCCCCACCCAGCAGCCCACCCACCAGCCTGCCCACAATCCCCTGGGAAAGCGGCGGGGCCAACCCCCCACAGGTATAAAGTCGTCCAGAGGAGCAGAGGGGAATTTTCTCCTTTGCCTTAATTTTACAGCATATGTACCGTTCCTAAGTGGAGACAAGCGACTCTTATCAGAAATGATGATACTTGCTGTTTTACTGCACCTGTTGTGTCAGTGATGTGACCCGGTAGGGAGTTCTGCTTAATTTTTCCAGGGTATACATAGAAAAAGATCAGTGTTTTATTATGCTCTGTAACAAAAAAGTTGAATAAAGGCAATAATGATACTCTTATTGGCAATGATGTACTTTAGTTTCTGAGAATACAACCAAAATGCTATAGGGTTATGCTTCATTTCTACTGAGACTGTGCACACTACCTAGCTTCTACTGGAATTATGCTGTGGCTGGAACTAAATGACAAAGTGGGGGTAGATCCTACAAGAATCCCTCCTCTAGGAAGCCTGGAGGGGATCTGATTGTACTACGTGTGCTCTCTGAGCACCTGGAATGGAACAGATGTGTCCTAGCTGCCGTAGAGGATGACGTGAACTTTCTGGAGACAAACTACAGCATCAGGAAAGGTCCTTTGCGCACGAGGAGGGCGCAAAGTGCGCTGCCATTTTGCCAGTCAATGGGGTTAACACAAAGGGTGTAAAGGCTGAGTTAAAGAGATAGGCTTATTTCACTGGCTGTCTCAAGGTAATAAGCGATAAGTAAGAAATCAGGTGTTTAAGAAATAAGGTGATATTTCCATTCGTTACTATATCAGATGAGTCGTAGTGATTAAGAAAGATATGTCACCAATCGTCCTCGTGCTTTACCATCACCTGGATCCTTGCTTCAGCCAGATGAGCTCCATCATGACGAAGGATCGGAGAGACTTTCCCAGCAACTGGCAAGTCCTACACGGTGGATCTGTTCGTGGATGAGGTCTCCGTCTTTGCTACATGAGGGTTCCGGTTTTATATGGGTTAACAAACAAATCTGTAAATCTATAGAATTGACAAGTTGCATGCAAGACATCAGGTTGATTGAGTCACCTCATCGTCCTCCTTTGGGATTCTTTACCGAGCCTGGCCGAGACTCGAGGAGGAACTGAAGGAGTTTGCGTATTCAACCTCAATAATTGGCTCCTAAACTAGGAAATGTCGGTATATTCACGTATTGTTTTATCTAAGTTACTTATCTCGCTAATGAGATGTTCTATCCAAGCTACATATTTCACTAATGATCGTATTTCACTAATGAACGTTTGGTCGTGAGATTCATCTAGAGGGTGACTTTGGCTCGAGACCTGTCATTCAGGCCTTGGTACTTTGACAGCAGAGCCAATAAAGGGTGGCGGAGCATGAGGATGGCCTCGGGAGACATGCTGACATTGGGAGAAGAGCAAAACATATAAGATGGCTCTCGGACAGGATGCTTAACTTTAGAAGGCATCCCTGCGACGTATGGATGTTCTGGGGGGACGACTGACCAAACAGATGCATCTGAAATGGTGGTGATTAAGGTAAGAGGGCTCTGGGGTGCGGACAAAGCCCGAGGAAGGGATCTGTCCGCGTAAGAGATGTACGCGGAGAGCCATGAAGCTCAAATGGTGCCTTCAGACACATGGACTCTCTCTGGAGATGTCATGACAAGAATGAGAGCGCTCCGGGGAGCAGAGGGAACGTGGGCGTGGAGACAAAGGGCAAAAAATAATTTGAACAAAATGCAATTGGAATACAGGTAGCCAGGGCACATTAAAAGCGATGGTTAATAAAGAAATAATGAAATAAATAAGAAATATTGATGGCAAATTACAGCGGAAATGTAGAAATAAAATTTTAAGGGTCAGCAACGAGGAAAACTGAGACAAAATAATTTAAAAACAAATGCGGTGATGGAGATACAAGCCAATTGTAAAATCCCAGGGATGAAGGATGAAAGAATTTAAAAATAGCAATGATAAACCAAAACACTGCTGCTGCAAAATGGCCAAAGAAAAAAAATTGCTTAGCGTAACATAAAAACTTAAGTGATCGGTCAAACGCCTATGACATGTCATCTGTCACGCGGAGATCCTTTGGCTAGGTGAGCGTGATAAACGCCTCCCCGGAAACGCGTATGTGGAGAGTCTCTGTGTCAAATTGAGAGACTCCTAATCGGAAGCCCTTGTCCTTCAACATTAAGGCCCTCTGAAAAAGAACAAACTAACTTGAAAGTGGGTGGGAGATAAGAAAACACAGACGTAAAGCGAAGAAAGCCCAATTCTAAATTGTAGACAAAGTTCAAGAAAGGATCCTCCCCAGAAACTCCTATAGGCCGAGGACCTCCGTGGAAGCCCCTCAGGGACCTAAACCGCACAGGTAATAATTATAACTACGATGATGAGTTAATGAATAGTCACGTAACGGGACGATAGGAGCTTTGGCTATGGTAACATATGACAGGCACGTTAGGCGTAATGATTCCCTCGCGTCCCCGGCCTGATAAAGTAATATCCATGTGTTAATGCTAAACCCAGCGTTAATGAGGTTTCATTCCCAATTTTGGTAGAGAATTGCGGCAACCCGGATAGGATGCTGCCTCTGAAGCTCCATGAACCCATGACATTGTGAGGACTCCGGTGCTGCCTAAGTGTGTTTCGGGGAGATCCTCCAATCCCCTGATCTGGTGAGTTTGGAGTAAGAGCCCTGTTGGGTTTGTTTGGTTTTGTTTTGTTTGTTTTTTTGTTTTTGTTTTTTTTTAAGGCATTACCAAAGCTAACACAGATTGGAAAAGCCTGTCCTTAAGACTGGATGCAAGAAATTCCCACAGGACTTGGCTATTAAGGGAAAGCCAGGAAGGAAGGTGAGATTACACGTTTTTACTGCGATGCCCAGAGTGTCACCTGGGGTCAGAAGAAAGCCTTGATCACACATAAAGTACAGGCTAGGATATCGCAGGGTATTGGCCAATGTACATTTCTAACTTTTATCTTGTAGGACACTCTTGTTTGTTCTGTTAGGCGGTGTCATAGTTTTGTCTACATAATTGTTTATTCTGTTTAATGTGGGTTCCAATCCATTTAACCTGTCAGAGAGTGGTCTTTTCAAGAAGTCGCCTCTGGGATGTATATTAAAATATTGGAGGGATGTGGGAAGTGAACCCCTTAACAGGAAACAATTAATTGACTACTCTGATCGTTGCTGACCATTGTACATTTGTGAAGATTGAGGCGGGGCCAGGGGCAACCGAAGCAGCAGCACTCTGGACAGCCTACCATCCAGAAACAAGCTGCCCCTTGGAAACTTCTTTCCGGCATCTGCTCTGGACACAGGCCTACATGGCAAAGGAGCAGAGATCACCACTCTCTTTCCCTCCTCCTTCTTGGTCCCGTGCGGTCCTGTCATGCTGGTAATTCTGCCTTTCTCTTCAGAGTAACAGCTAAATGTTTTGTTCTCTTTTGTTTTCTTTTTTTTCTAAAGAAGTTGTGAAAGGAAGCATAAAGTCTATTGCAGTACTCTGGTCCAATGCTACCAGCAGTGATGAGCTATAATTAATAGGCTGAGGAAAAAAAAGAAATATAGGAACAGATGCCAAGTTACATTCTGGGAAAGCAATAATAACAGTAAGAAAGAGGTGCACAAGATCCACTCAAACCAAAATGTTTAAATCCTCATCTGTGCCTGCTTAACATTTGGAAAGCTAGGACTGCCTGCCCATAAGGACACAGCAAGATGTTGCTCTCTTCTAATGTGAGAAACAAGCTGAAGTGAAGGAATATAATAATATTTCTCCATTCCAAAAAATTCAGCTGCAAGAATCTTACCTGATATTAAAAGCGGTAAGTCACTTAACTGCAAAGAAGAGAAAAATACAAAGAAAAATAGTGAAATGCATTGCAAATAATTAAAGTTGCAAGGATCGGCGAAAAGGATGTTGCAAGTGAACCCCTGTGTCCCATGAGCTCCATCCAATGGCAGGCACCAGGGTCGAGCAGTGGCAGTGGCACTGCACCCATGTCCCCACTGCCTGGCCCCACTGTCGCTGCAGAAACACAGACGCTCCCTCTGTCACGCAAGACACTGTGGGTTCAGCACCGAGACATCCATACAGGCGTTTTTCTGATCCAAGACCAGCCTAGGTGGTACTTGAAGAAGTGATTTATATTATCGCTCTCAGGGATTTTCACGGCCATAAATTCTCACTGTGGCCTTCTTGTCTCTTTTGTCATCTTAAACATCCCTCTTGGCTGGGCTCAGTGCGCAGCAAGGTCCTGCAAAATGCAGTGACATTTCAGGCTGCCTGGAGCTATACCATGGCTGCTGACTGGTGGAAGGGGACAGGACCCAGCTGAGAGCAGCCAACATCGGCTTCTGCCTCCCTGTCTCATCTAGCAGAGCCCAGCAAAGCTGGACACAAGTCACAAAACAAGCACTGTCATGCTCTGCATCGCTCCTTGCAATCCCCTTCACCGTTGCTCCAACAGGTAGCCAACTCCATCTTTTCTACACAAGGTTTACATTTAAAGCTTGAGAGTTTTAATATTCTTATTTTATGAAATCTCTTATTGGCAAACATCTCTAAAACTCTGATCCACCACATATCACATTTGTTTGGCTTACGAAGCAAATCTTCAGAACACTTTTGAAGCTCTTAAGGTTTTATCCTGTAGTATAAAAAAGCTCTTTACAGACATACTGCTCTAGAAGTTGACACTTTTTTTGAGAATTATTATTGCTACATTTCCAAGATGGTATGCAACATGTTGCTTCTGTCTTAGCCTGATTCTACTAGCCCCAGGGGAATCCAATGTGCACAAAGCAGGCGTGAAACACACAACATAAAATACAGTTGGCTCCCAGTAAATGGTTCATGTGTCTCATTTTGTAATTCTCCCCGTACGTGTCGAATTTCCCTTCGAACAAACGCAAGCTCTCTGGCCAGGCTGGGAGCTGCAGAGGGCAGAGGGCTGGGGAGCCGGCCCCGAGCCGACCAGTGTCTGTCCCGCCGAGGCACCACACCCTCTGCAGGCACCAGCCAAGTCGAAGAGATGGGGTCTTTCCTTTTAAGAGTGAAAAACTCTACCACAACATTTTTTTTTTAAATAAAGCTGTCATTATGACTACAAGGATTCGCTGCTTTTCTTTTAAACTGCAAAGTCAAACAACTGATAACATTCCATTATCTTTGCTGAGATTACTGGCGTCCCCAAACGTGCTATACTGCTCTTACTTTACACCTTATATGCTTCATATCTCATAGGAGGTATACCTTCAGTAAAATTATGGCTTTTTTATTCTTATTATGCCTAGCCGCACCCTTCCACTTTCAGATTTCTTCTTCTTCACCTATATTCCAGGAAACTGTTATTCAAACACATAAAGGTATTCAAAGTTTGGACTTCCAATTGGTTACAGATTGATATTCTCTAATCTATTTGGCATTGATATCCTAACAAATCTGCAAAGAAAACAAATGTGTAGAGAAGAGAAAAATGTAGACAGGAAAAAATTTGTGCCTATAATTGGGAAAGAAGACACCTACTAATTTAGTCTTCCTGCACAATTTGTGTTTTAGCACTTCCATACAATTTAAAATGCAGTTTTAGTGCAGGGAGATCATTTTCATTCAGGGAGACACAGTTTGAGAAATTACTTCTGATTCTGTGAGGAAAAACTCCTACTTATAATTTAGTTAACTAATTGTATTTGCATATCTAGATGCAAATACATTAGGGATATTAATTTTATTTTTCATCACAGCTTTTTTCTGTTTCTGTTTGATATTTGGGAGAGCACTCCTGGGAGAGGAAAGAGCACCAAGCTCGGGTGTGCTGCTGTGGTATTAGGTAATTAATCAGATGTTCTGGGATGGAGAGGAAGACTTTCAAATACAGTAATAAAACCGCTTCATCCTCGTAGCGACGACAGTCTCTTGAGGAATGATTGATGTAGGGGACTTAGCTGTGCAATTCAGCCTTCTTCACTGACAAAACAAAACAACTCGCTGACTCTGAATGGCTACGAGGCGAAGGTCATTCAGAGCCTTAGACTTAATGCTCGGTCACATTTATGAAAACAGCAGTGTTTAGAGGAACACAGGCAGGATTTTTTTCACCCTGCATGAATACAGCACTTCAGAGAGCTCCTCAGGCACTTCCAAATACTTAAGAAATGCTGCATAAAATCATATAGATGTTTTGAAAGTCCTGGCATAGGTCTCCAAAGCTGCATTCTGTGATTTCAGACCATCATCATCAAAGAGCAATTCTCTTGTTACTATATTAAATAATAGCAGTTCTGCCTTAGATACATTTCTCTCTGTATTGAGCCTAGAAGGCTTTTTTTAAAAAGACATCTTCATTATGCTTTGGTGGTTTTTTTTTGTTCTTTTGGTTTTGTTTTGTTTTGTTTTGTTTTTTTCTGTCTAGGCTTTCAAAGCAAACAAGAGAGTTCATTTTTCTCTATTACCTCTGACTGCTAAAAAGTTGCTTTTCTTGGAGTATTTCACAAAGCCTACAGGTATTGCTCTCCAAACCATACTGTCAAGGGTAAGAAAAAGAAAACACTAAGAGCGGCAGTGGAGATCTCGAGACACTGGTCTGAACTCTTTCACATCTCAGGAAATAGAATTAGTTTTTCCATATTCCTACCCTTTCTTTGAATTGATGGAAAGAAAAATAAAATCTTCTACAATAAAACTGAAGTACAAGAGCAGCTATGAATATTTTGTCTGATAAATCATCCCATGGTTTAGATGGTATGATAACAGAATGCTCAACTAGAATTAAATATGGCATATGGATGTTTGGAACAGCTGGGATGAACTCAGGTTTAGGCAGAGCTTTCATTAATTTGATTATATAGAAACCACTGTTGGGTGCTGGGATTGGTGTAACTGAACTGGCTGCATATGCTCACAACTCTTCCTGGATTATGGGAAACTTTTTCCAGTAAGTGCTTTCCCTCATCTGTCCATTATTAGTAGAAAGGTGTGACCGAAAGGAGAAAGTTAGAGAAAATTACAAAGGAAAATCCAAAACCAGATTATCTGTTCCTCTCAGCCCTATTGAACTGCTGGAAAACTTCTGCCATTGAGGTAGGAAGTTTCAAGACAAAGGCAGAACATTCAACAGTAACACCTGAAAATAACTCTAGCACACTTAGTAAAATTAGGTTACTCAAAAAAAAGCACACAGTATGAAGTTCCTTGAAAACTCAGCAAATTTGAGTGAGCCTATACTGCAGCATATGCTGCCTTCCCCCTGTTTCACCCAAATTATGGGAAGAGGAATGGTTCTCTGTAACATCAGTAAAAACCACCATGAAAGACACTCCAGGAGAGTTAAACTTGACTTAACATTTTAATCTCAGAAATCAATAGTCTTATTTGCTAGTAATATTACAGAAAATTACTACTTTGCCCAAAGAAGCATCCGTACAATTTTTCCTACTGGAAAACTAGAAACTTTTGTCTGATTTCCTACCGTAGAGATGAGAGTTGTAGAGGTCTTCCAGAGGCAGAGGATGGCTTCCAGTATTTCACCAAACGCATCTGCAAAGCCACATGCAAATGCAGACACACAGGCCCGCTACACAAAAGATGAAGAGGTAGGATCTGCTCTGCTCTGTCAGACACTGGTGCAGTACCCACCATCTCCCATCTAAAGCCATCAGAAAACAAGAATAACTATGTGAACCACTGGAAACAAGCCCCCATTCAGTCTCACACGTGACTTCAGTTTCAAAATCAATTTTTTATCAACACTTAATAGAGGAACGAACACTGCAGCCTCCAGGTTCTCATTATTTTAAAGTGTTTCAGAGCACTTAATAAATAAAAATCCTATCAGTTCAAGTGGGGAAGACTCTTCCCACTACTTCTTTCCTGCCTTCCATCAGTGAGGTGCTGCTGTGTGAACATAACACCTGAAGAATCAGCTCCAGATGTAGTTTAACTAAAAGTATTTGCAACTTTTAATAAATATCTATAGGATGGAATGACACCACCTGCTAATTTCTTATCCAATATATCTTTCCCTCCAGCTTCTCATAGATTGCTATTGCTAGAGAGGTCCACATCTCTGCAGTTCTCAATAGTAAATCTAATGCTCACGCTGACAGTGTAAATTACAGGCTAAAAAAAAATACCAGTGAGAGAGAGGGAAGGGTTTCAGGGAGAAGTGCCAAAGGAATGAACAAATCACCGACTTACGTAATACAGATATAAGACACGTGTAGCAACTCATCTATATTCACCCTGAGAAGAATTACAGGACATGGGGAGATTCAATTAGAATAAAAAGTATTCGAACCAGATCCTCAACCCTATGATTTCAACAGATCGAAAAATATATATACGTACATATATATTTACACAGAATTATTACCAGCTAAATAGACCAAGCAGAAATTTCCTGTACAGTTATTATGTATCTTTATGTTATCATTACATATCTTTTCAGTAGAGTCAAGATGCATTGTATTTTCCTCTGAATTACGTAGTCCCAACCCCTCCGGAGACCAGGGTGTTGCACTGGGATGCACTGCCTCTCTTGTCATGTGGAAGCACAGCTTTTATGTTACCAAAGTAGGACACACAGCTCGGAGGTGAGGTGATAAGATGTGGGTGTAAAAATGTAAATACTGGTGTTTTAAAGCTAACGCATATCTTATTGTGAACTGAGCCAGAAACTTTTCATTACCGCAGCTTTTCTTATATTCAGTGTATTTACATAAAATCATAGCCCGTTTCAGAATTGTATCTGCACTAAAAAAGTTGACCAAAGAATATACACTAAAAAAGTATGACCAAAGAGTTTCCTATTCACATCTGTTGCGACAAATGCTTCCCACTGAGACATCTCTTAGTTATATGACAGCAATAATTTATGTGCAAAATTAAACCGATAACAGGAAATTGTACATTTACACTTTCAGTAATATTTTTCATCATTCTCTGTTCCTTTTTTGCAATTTAACTGTTTGCACGTCCATTTCTTCTTATCTCAGAGTTTCTGACTGTAAAATCCTCACGTTAAGATTTGTTTCTAAGGAAACAGTGTACTTTGCTTCCCAGAACCTGAAATTTGGGCACAATTCAGCTGTGATTTCCAAGCCTGCCTGAAGGACATCTTATCTCATTATTCTACCTGAAGCTAAATTGAAGGAGTGAGCAGATTCCTCTTACCTGTTTGTGAGCGTGATCGTAAGAGTTAATGTGATTGTCAAACTCCTGGTGTTGATAATACTGCTTGTCAGAGTTCACGGTAGAAGTTGGCTTTAAGATCTTCCAGAGCTTTTGCTATCGTGTTTTTCCTTTCAGCGTAATCCTGGAGGGGGGTGGGAAACAGTAATTTTAGTTTTGCCTTTGATGCTGCGAATGGATTTTGTGCTCTGCAGTTAAGCATATTTGTAAACATTTACACACCTCCGTAACTAAAAGCCTTCACATATTTGCTGTGTTACACTGCACATATTTACTGTATCTGCTGCGAGGCTGAAGATCTGCACACTTCAATTTGCTACACGGATGCCAACTCCCCTTAGGGGCTCTGTCAGAGGCTAGCAGGATTTCCCCAGGTTGTGTCTAAATACAAATATTGATCATGCTGAAGGCTACTGTCAAGTTCATTTCGATCCCAGACTAGCTGCTCCAAAGATCTGTTAGGTAATATACCGAAGCAGAATAAGCACGAAGATACAAACTCCAGTGATTTAGTTGGCAGCTTCTACAGCAAAGTGCACTTATTAAAAAGGAAACAAAATTACAGAAACCCTGCTGGGTCCTTCTCGAATGCATGTATACGTGACAACATGAGGAACGCTTTCATAGCTGAGATGTAATGAGTATCCTCCATAACTTCGTTATTTATCATTCAATAATAGAAGAACAGACCCACATCTCCATTTACCATGCATTAGCAAAAGCATTACAACTAACCTTGCTTATCATTCATGAGAAAATTATATACAAATAATATTTATTCATTTCCTAAATACACTGATGATAACGTGGCCTGCTCTGAAAGAGCGTGGAAATGGTCTGTCATCTCAAATTAGTTTAATACCAGTTAAACATTAAACATGTAAAACTTCAGTGCAACGACTTCTGCTTTTGGTAAGTCCGTCTGGGATAGAATCATACCCTGAACTCCCAAACGTGGCAAGTACTGTTTAAGAAAATATACCCGCTTGATTTGTTTCACAAATTTTCATCACTGTTAGCTCTTTGGAATGGACGCTAAATTCCATTTGTTTCTGTCTTCTTCGTTGTTCGGTCGGATTAAGATAAAAAACAATATCATAATCAGAACACCCCAAAGTGAGCTAATTCTGGAAAAAACAAAACAAAACAAAACTAAACATATTTGCTAGCAGTTAGCACAGCTTCAAATTTCCAATACATGTTGGGAGTTTAAAACAGAAAATTTGCTTTTATCACACCATAATAGTTTCATGACAATGTTATTTATTTAAAACAAAAAAACAAACAAACAAACAACAACAACAGAGGAATAAGCCATACCATTGGAATTATATCCACAAAGTACTTACTTAAAATAGTACTTTAAATACAATTCAGCGTGACTAGACTGCAAGCGAACTCCATTGACTCACAAAAAACCTGAGGTACTCCCTCATCAAAATTTTGTCCGTTAACAAAATTGCAAAAGTCACATCAGAATGGTGCTTTGAATACTGGCTGACACATGAGGAATTCACACATTTCTAACACATGTCTAAAACGCTGTGTCATAAAATCTGTTTTGTTTAAAACCAAAGTGAGTTGGCATTTACTTTCAAGAAACGACAGTATTTTACACTCTGAAATACATTTATGCCATATGGAAACATAACCTTGAAACTCCGCACTTAGTTCTTGGTATCATCTAGAAAGAACCTATAGGTTTTGAACCACTGTCGTGGTTTAGGCCTGGTTAGCCAACCACAATGCAGCAGCTCTCTCTCCCTTCCCTTGCGGCAATGAGAAGGGACAGAGAGCCAGGCTTGGGGTTCAAGATAGGACTGGGATGGGGAAAAATTCCCCTTTATGATCACGAGCAAAAGGCAGACTCATTAGGGGAAGGAAAAAAAGAACATACATTTATTACAGACACTAACAACACTTAACAGAGTAGGACAGTGAGAAGCATTGCCACATCTTGAGAACACCTTCTCCCCACCCCTCCCTTCTTCCCGGGCTCAGTTCTGCTCCCGATATCTCTACCTCCTCCCCCAGTGGCACAGGGGCAGGGAGTGGGGGGTGCAGTCAGCGCTGCCACTTCCCTTACCTTTGGTGAGGGGAGTGTCCGGAACTTGTTCCTCCTGCTCCATCGTGGTCCCCTTCTCACAGGAGAAAGTCCTCCACAAACTTTCTCCGACATGAGTCCCTCCCACGGGCCACAGCGTTCCCCACACTGCTCCGTCATGGGTCACTAACTTCCTCCTACTGGATTCTCTCCCACGGCTGCAGCCCTTCCCAAGCTGCTCCAGTGTGGGACTCCCCCGCATGCTGCAATCCTCCCAGCACTGAATTACAGCAGCGGGGCTACCTTTTCCCATGAGACCCCGGCCTTCTTCGGGCGCAGTACCTTGATTATTCCAAGCAGAAGCCACAGGCCATAAATCAATGTCTGCTCCACCGTAGATCTTCATGGGTAGCAGGGGGGGACCACCCTGCCTTCTCACCACAGGATACAGGAGGGTCTCTGCTCCAGCACACCTCCCCCCTTCTTTCTTCCTCTGTTCCTCCACTGACCTTGGTGTTCATGCAGCTGCAGCATCTCCTCCTCACAAGTCCCACTGCATGTTACCACTTCCCTTCTTAAATATGTTCTCACAGAGGCGCAGCTGATTGGCTCAATTTTCCAAACAGAAGTGGAGCTGGCTTGGAGCTGGGGGAGCTTCGAGAATCTTCTCACAGGGGGCCACCCTGATAGCCCCCTCCCCTGCCACCAAAAAACCTCCACCATTCACTCAACCCAGGACTACCACTTCGATAATTACCAAGATACAGCATTTAGGAAAGCAGTGGAGATAGCATATTGAGACCCTAAGGAGATATACTCCCTTGAAATATTTTAAAAGTAATTCTCATCGTCTACAAAGGGATGTCACCTGATTTCACTCTTTTAAAGCAGGAGAAATAAAATTCCCAATTTGGGGGAATTATCAGGACTCTAAAATATTAGATACGACATACATGAAAGATGAGAGCGAATGTGATGGATTCTAAGACAAGATCAGTGAACTGAATAACAATTTTTCTCTATATAAAGATCTCACAGCATGTTGTCAATTAACCCTCAAGGATGATTTTTTAAAACTTCCTAGCACAGCATGCTACCTTGAATACAGTTACATAACTTCACTGATGTTCCTCTTGACATAAAGCATCATTTCTAAAACAATGTATTTATTATATAGCAGAACCTAACCTGAATGCAATTACATTTGACATCCCGATGCATCCTAAAGGAGCAGAGAGACTGGAACCCCAGGAACAACTTTACTGCTAAGTAATAAAATCTCATCACGATCTACTACTAGTTTCTACTACTAAACTAATTCAGTTACGGTTCTTTTGGGAATAGGGTTAATTTCACATTACAATATTACATCACAGTTTCAGAGGCAAGTCAAGAATGTCATAACATCATCTAAATGAAATGCAAATAATTAGATGGAATATAATAATGGAGTTTGATCGTGTGCAGGGATGGAGGGGAGAAGCACAACTTTTAAATTACAAGATTGAGATCTTTAAAAACTAGAACTATTTGCCCTTAGGAACGTATGAATTACTGCATTGGATAAGATGAACTTTCTGAACCTGTGTAAGATTTTATTCTGTACAACTAAGGAAACTGACCCTTAATTAAGGACCCTTCCCTTTTGTTTGCTTTGAAGCCGCTACTTTTATTTGTTCTCATATTTGGAAGCGGTCAGAAACATTCATTTTTTATTCCCTTTCTCTTGGCCATTTATAATTATATACACCCCCTACCACACTCTCTCTCAGGTATCTCTGAACAATATAGTTCTAGTTTATTTCAGGAATTCCTTATATTGAGGTCACTCATTACATTTGCTTGTTCTTTTCAGCCTTCAAAAGAAGACATAGTAACACATAATACCACGGTGCCATACGTTACTTACATTAACGGTCTCTATTTTCTTCCCTATTCCTCTTGTAATAAGTCTTAACGTATGAATTTTTAAAAAACACTGTAGAGCACTAAGCCACCATTTTTATAGAACTCCTTTATCACCTACATCCTTTGCTGCTGTACGGAAGGAGATGTTTCTATCCAACTACTAAACTTCACCTGCCTTCATAAACTTCGCATTTCTTCAGCGGCAGCACTGGATGTTAACAAGTATCATGGTTGAGATACTGGCTCCAGGATCCAAGCATGGACAGTAGTGTTAACTATTCACTTCAAATAATCACGAAATATTTTAAAAAGGTACTTTCTTCATGTTAGCTCCCAAGACTACCAGATGAGACTCGGGAATTCTATTTTAATGTGGTGCAAAAAGATACCGATTCATCTCTACAAACATCTTTCTCTGTTAGTCCTTTC
The DNA here is from genome assembly GCF_018691265.1 of Tyto alba. Lineage (NCBI taxonomy): Eukaryota > Metazoa > Chordata > Aves > Strigiformes > Tytonidae > Tyto > Tyto alba. The sequence continues at coordinate 48,799,762 of NW_024881275.1, read as the reverse complement.
CAAGACTTCACCTTAATGTATTGTATGCATACTCACAAAAAAAAAACCCTAATGAAACCCCTAATAGAGGGCATTCAAGAGATACCCTGTGGCTGCGGGATCCCCTGGACTGCGTCACAACTGAGGATAAGCTGCTATTGCTGGTTGACATTGGGAGGCAAGGAAAGTCCAATTTCAAGGAGGAACAGGGAATCGAAACAGAATATAGGCTGCCGGTTCTCTGCCTGCTAGGCTATATCTATTGATTTCACAAGGAGCACAACAACCCCGGAAGAGGAGGCCTTTGGGAGCTCTATTGATTTTGATGAGGGATAACTGCCCAAGAACAGACAGTAAAAAAATTACACTCTCTGGACCTCGATAGTACTGGGCCACGGATTGCAGACAGAAATGACCTTACTGGAGAGAAATATTCCTGGAGTGAAGTAGCAGACAAAAAACTCACTTAAAATGGTTAAATATGATCAAGCTTAGTCTCAATTTCATCAGGATCTGCAAACCATCCTGGAAGTTTTAAAAGAACTCTGAATTATGATACAGTTTGGTAATGAAACTCAGAACTGAGCGTCGCTTAGTTTCATTATCTTTTTCCTGAAAGGCTTATTATCTGAAAGCATACAGATATAATTCACTGTAACTATTTTTCATAATTTATACGAAAGATCTCTAATAAGTGATCGCATCTAATCAGCTGGTTTTATTTCTCTAAATCTATCTTCTCCATCCTCCAAAGTCTGAAACATGGTCAAATGCTACTGCAAATAAATAAATTGGATTAAGAGTGGTCTTCATCCACAGAGGGGCTATCTGTAACTACCTAGACCAGACTTTCTGCTCCCATTATGTGAGAGAAAAAGAAGAAAAGCTACAGAAACACTAAACGCTTTACATAGATAACTTTGGAAAGTTGAACAGGTGCCTCGATCTAGTGACTATTTTTATGGAATGTACTTCAGGCTCATAATTCTACTGTCTACAGAAAGATCAGGTGGGAAAAAAAAAAAAAAGTGTGAAATTATAATACATTATCTACTCTATGGTGATTGCCAGTGTGAATATTCTTACTTTATAATAAATGTGAGCTCCTTTTATTGCAGTAAGGTATTCTGCATTTACTGTAGACTTAAAAGAGTCAGGCCTAAAGCCACTGCAAAATAAAATGTATCATGGAAACAAACTCCTACTTCAGGATAATTTACTGGTATACTCATACCAGAGAGGATTATACTGCTCGGTTCTGATCCTCTGGATTAGAACATGTTAGAGCCGACGGATGTTCAGTGTGACCTTGTTTCACAAAAAATATTTGAAACCTTTTTTTTCTGTTCCAATAACTGAGAAAAAAAAAAAAAAAAAAAACAAACTAAAACAAAATTGTATTGTGAACATTTTCAAAAGACTCAGGATAATGCTCTTGATTTGGCAGAGTTACTTTACGCATTAACTGTGTTTATATGAAAGATTCTGACTAAAAATATGTGATACCAAAAAAAAAAAAAAAAAATCAAGGGAAAAATCTGCCACGGCTTAAGAGCACACTTCTTCATAGTCAATTAACTGCAATACCAGTAGACACAATTAACAATGGATTCCTTAATTTCTTGTATATTTACTAGGTATTATAAAGACAGCATGAAGAAGCAGATTTTGCTGAATAAAATGTACAATTTACTTACATCTCCTTTGCTATTATTCTTGGTGTTACTTAGTACATATAATTTTTTTTAGTATCTTCGCATATTGCTTTTCTTCTCACGTAAGCAGTCTGTACATCATCCAGTGATGCAATTGGAATGAATAAATAAAAAATAGATTATATTAATAATATTAATACGGTCTAGTACCAAATCTAATTCTTTATAAGGTTCTTGTCCTTACCGAGGCGGTGAGGCCAAAGTAAAAGGCAATTAGATGCCCTGATAAAATTACTCATTGATCTTAACAAATTAATTTCCAAGTAGCATATAGCAAGTTTCAATTTCATAACAAGTTTACAAGGAGACTGTTTGGGAAAACGAATACCGAGAATATTGTCAGATCTTTTTGACTGCCTCACCTGAAACCTTCTCATTAGCCGTGAGACGTGATAGTGACCTAAAACTCACAAGGCCATGAACATCAGCTGCTATTTCCTTGATTTCTTCCTCTCTTCTGACATTCTCCTCTCAGGCAAAGGAGTTTCCACCATCAATGATCCCACTGTTTCACTGCTTCTCTGCACTGGATGAGGATGGGCCCAAGGAATAAGTGGTATCCTGAAGACCCCCTACGTTAATGCAATATCAGAGGCTGAAAAAAACCCACCTTACCTTTACTTTCTCTTCAAGATTACCTGCAGACAACCAATTCCAACCAAAACACTATGTACAAGAGACCTAATCATTATTCTGTTATGTGCATACTTGAAAATGCTATTGAACACATGCAAATAAGTATAAAACTGGTTTCTCTGCTTTCTCTGCGTCCACAGACGGTACTTCACATTTAGGTAAACACCCTAGTGCTAAGATAAATAACACAATGCAATTAGAAGGAAATAGCAAAATTTATTCCAAGTAGTGCTGTTAGCTTCCTAATGTCACCCTCATATTTTTTGGAAACAACGAATTTGTTAGCCATATACCTAGTAATGCAAACAGCTGAATTCCGCACCCCCTGCATTAAATGAAGCGAGATGGACGCAAACAGGGACGGAGCTGGATTCAGTGGAGAGTAAAGCAATACAGAACAGTGTCCTGCAATGTTAAGATTGAATTAACTTGAAAGGAAGCTTATGATGAGACAGCAAGTTGTTATCAGATTTGTCTGTCTCATTAACTTACTTAAAGAACTTATATTGTATAATTACTTTTAACTAGGACTCAGAAAATCACTCAGTTGGGGTTTTTTTGCCATGAAAGCTAACTGTTGTGCACACATCTGTAGATTTATTTATTTATTCTAGCGCTTTAAAACATACTTCCAGGCAGAGCACGCACTTACAATGTGAAAGTGCTGGACACAAATCTTTGCTTGTATACTTGTATTAGGAACAAACTCTTCATCAGCGCTTATGAGAAAACATGGGTCTAGTTATAACAGAGAAAAATTTTTCTACCCCATCTCTACCGCGAATCTTTTGAAGTCCATACAAAGTGGAACTGAAAAAGGCTTGGCTGTAGAAAAGAAAGAAGATTTAACTCTAGATAATATCTTCTTCACTGAATGTTCATCACTGTTTAATAAGCAAGAGACGAAGGAGCTTGGTATTAATCTCTTTTACTCTTCTACGTTAAATAGTCCTGTCACACATTTTCATTAGAGCAGAATTTTGATTTAAAAACATCCTGGGCTTGATTTTTGGCATTTAATTTCCTTATTGCAGGCACGTAGACATCTAAAGGTTTTCATAGCTACTTAATGTAACTTCACTGACGGGTAAGTGTCTAACATAATTAGACTCTCCAGGAAAATCAAGTTTTTCTATTTGATCCTTACAGTGACACGCTAAACTAAATGAAGTGCCTTTTAACCCTGAAGAACTCGCAGCCCTGGAGAGAGACTGAAAGCCCCTCTCGAGCATGAAAACTGAGCGCTGGAATGAATGTCAGCGTTCATTCCCGGCAACCCTCGATCCAAGGAGTCTGACCACATCTTTCATGAGGCATTTCAGGACCTGAGAAAGGGTGAAGGACCAGGTGAGCATGAGTTGTTTATTTATTGCACTGCATGTTAAGTGAAATCCAAGTGATCAGCTGCTATTCATTTCTATTAAAAAGTTGCTCTAGACCTTTTCAAGCTTTAATTTGTTGGTGAAGTTAGTTTTTGGTCTAGTGAATATCATCAAAAAAGTTGGCCAGGACATTGGGGTCACAAAAAATTGGACCCCATCTTATTAAATATATGTAATTTTAAGCATGTGATTGATCTATGGGACAACTTACACATGAAAATCTGCATACCTGTATTTTCAAGGTGAAAGTTCTTAGTGATTATCAAGTTCATCTTTCCTAGATTTGGCCACTGTGTTTGACTAATATATGTTTTGCTGCAAGATTTTTCTCATCATCCTCTGTAGCCTTTTATTTTTTGCTAAATTTTCTGAACACTATTTTTCCTGTGTTTTCTTTTCTCTGCTTCTGCTTATTTAGATATATATATATTTAAGGAAAGCAAAAGGGAGTGTAATAAACTCTGAATTGAAATAAAGATGCTTCTGTCCCATTTTGTTCCTCTCAAGAACACAATTTCTCCACGGCTGGTTAAAATTGTAATTTTTTCTACTTTCAAACAAATCTGAAACTTTGTTATTCAAATACAAATTAATGTCTCAAAAATGTGAGCATTGCCTTATTGAGGAAGTTTCAACCTGTATTTTAAATTCAGTAGGCCCACTGTGTTTTCACAACCAATGTGTTTGTTGGGAGCAGGGTGCTACTGAATGGCACATGGTGGCTGCTGAAGGAAGTGCTTCTGGAAATCTCCCCATCAGGCTCGGTGATTTTTCTTTACAGACCCTTTTACTGATTTCATTTCACTATGGCTTTCCAGACCATTAAACCTTTTTATGCAAATTTACTATCTTTTTATAGCTCCGGGTACCCATCGTGACTAGCCTTACATTATGTGTTTTGAAGTTATGTGCCATGAGCACTTAAATACTCAGCCATTGAAAAAGAGACCTTAGAACTGGGCCAGGTCTGAAATGCTCCCAGGCAAGTTCATGTGCCTGCCCAACAAGTCCTGGATGCAGATAGGAAACAATTCCAGCTGCAAACCAGAAAGACAGTCTATTCTAATATATAGCTTACTGTCTGTATCAGCTCACCCCACAGGAAAGAAACATCTCCCACACAGACAATTGCTTGTTAAATGGAACAAATCCTATAGGGCTTGCACCAATGTACTTTTATTTTTGGTTTAATAACCCACCATCACTACAACAACAAATCCCCAAACCCACTAGGAATTACTCTCCTGAGCTCCTTCAGTTGTCTAATTATGAATATGTATGAGCTTAAGATTTGCATTATCATATCACAGAATCGTTGAATGGTTTGGGCTAGAAGGGACCTTAAAGGTCATCCGGTTCCAACCCCCCTGCTCCGGGCAGGGACACCTTCCACTAAACCAGGTTTCTCCCAGCCCCGTCCAACCTGGTCTTGACCCCTTCCAGGGAGGGGGCAGACACAGCTTCTCTGGGCACCCTGTGCCAGCGCCTCATCACCCTCACAGGAAAGAATTTCTTCCTTACATCTAATCTAAATCTCCCTTCTTTCAGGCAGACTATTTATGATGCAGCAAATACTGATTTTCCTAAAATTAATCTTCAGCGTTACCACAATCAGAAAAAGACTTCATCTAAATACAAAAAAAAAATAATGGAAAAAAGAGCATCGTTTCTTTTGGCGTCTTTAAATAACACAAATAAATCTTTTTACTCAGCAGCCCAGAGAAAAAGTTCGTCCTAATAGGAAGTGGAATTAAGTTTAAATTTGTCATAGAGAAAACTTCTTGAAAAAATCCTTCTAAAAATTGCTTCTAACTTTAGGTTGATTCAAAATACTCTTCACAGGCAGTTATCGAGTGTAATGAAAATGCTCAGTCTAAGTGAGAAGACAGTAATGCTACCTAGACAAAGAGAAACAAGACTGTAAGAACAGTGTGTTGCAAACACACAAACTGGCTTTAGAGATCCTGTTCTTCCATTTCTGAGATTGTTTTATAAGCTGCCAAAGTATGAGAACAGCCCTGCAGGAGCCCTGATTTACCTTGGCAGATCTGTGAGAGCTAAATGATGAGTGAACTTACTTCAGTCTTAAACCCAGATATAGGATCTCTGAGATGAGATAGGCCTGGTCTTTGTTCTCTCTGAAAAGATAATACAAAATGTTGCAAACTTCTGAATGACCATAGGTTAAAATAAAAAAAAAAAAAAAAAAAAAAATGGGGGGGGATGGGGGGTAAAGAGAAAAAAACGAAAAAAGATTGGAGTAAGTTTAGCTGCGTTACAGTAGCAGTCTGTATACTAAATACTGTAACCAACAGCCCACGGCAAATATCTTTTATTCATTTACTTTTAGTGAGCTTTTCTTACTTTTTTATTTGTGTGAGAAACAAATGCCAGATAGAGCATTTATCATTGCTATGACCCTCACGTATACAAAAAGTTACTTGAATAGATGCAACTCATGAGAATAGCTACTTTATGTGAATGGTAATACTTTCTTGAAGAATTTATGCCATAACACTGTATAGTCGACAGCCAATAATTTCTATAAAAGGGAAAGACAGCAGAAGCTTGATAAAAATACCACTTAGAGCTCCTAAGTGCATCAAAGCGTGATTTGAACTCCAGCTCCTGGCCAAAGGGGAAAAAGAAACATTTTGGTTGATTTGATGCTTTTCACTCTTTTGTTGGAAAATGGGGAATAAACAAAGGACCGTGGTATGGCCCCAATTTCAAGATACGTTGTTGGGCAAATGCTTCTGAAGCTGAGAGCGTCAAATATAGAAAAGACACGAGAAAGCATTTTTATCAGTCTCTTCGCCATCTTCCCACACAGGCAAGTGCTCAATAACAGCCAGCCCTGAAATGAGGACAGCCAAACTCAAATGTCATGTACAGTAACTGTACGTGAGCTGGTGGAAAATATCTAAAATTGCCTCGCAACTACCACCGATGACATTTCCAAGGAGACCCTTAAAACAGGACCAGGACCTTGGCCGCGCTCTGTACCTCTCTGCTGCCAGCAGTGCTCTGAGTGGCACCGTTCACCGCGAGATGAATGCGCAAAGATGAAGCAGTTACTCATCATTGCACATAATCATTAACTGTGTTTAAAGAGATGCAGAGAAAATGAGCCGCGTCCACAAAATAGCCAAAGCTTCCTCAAAAATATCGTACTAAAGCCCACATGTTCGCATAAATGATACATTTAGACTGGCCCTTAGTCACGCTATTCCATTTTTCTCCATTTTCTGTCCTTTTTTCTGCAGAGCAAATTGTCAAAAATCCCTGAAGTTGAGCAAAAATACAGAGAATGACATGTCGTGCTGTCAGGTAAAGAAATGGGGTTTTAAATACATTTTCAACATGCACTCGCAAAAGCTCAGCACCAGACCAGAGACAGAGATCTGACTGAAGTTCGAGGGACTATTCTCACCAATGTGTCACACGCTGCAGCGCGCAGAGAGACTATCAGAGAGGGAGATGTTAAACCGCAAACCCTGTGTGAACAGCGCTAATACGCTTGTCTCGACTGCTCCTAGTTACATGGATGTTGCAAAAGCCATCAGGTTTAGTTTGAAACTCTGGCACAAAAACTCCACGTATCTTACCGATCGTGTCTATTAGAGCAGTGCCTATAGTTTCCCATTGCTTTAGGGACTCTGAACAGAAAATAAAAGATAGTTATAGAGCCCCCAGAAGTTGAAGTGGTACCTTACAGGTACCTTCTCCTCAATAGCAAGGCTTCTCCTCTACGCCTATCTACTCTTCCTTGGTGCCAGCACGCTTGTTTGCAGGAGCGTGCACTTATTTAGACCAGCAAGCTGATTTAGGTTCAAAGTACTTATTTGGGGGGAAAAAAAGAAAACGTCTAATTAAAATTTGAATTGGTTCACATATCCAGTTAAGCAGTGTTCAGCTCCATCACCACCGTGCCAGAACAAACAACAGGGTGGGTGCACGAGATGTGGTACAAGTGAGAAAGCTGACCAAGACTGACCAGCTCTATTCTCTAGGGGGAATCAAAACTAATAGCAAAAGCATAATGTCCAAAAGAAATAAGTGCAACAACCAAAACTAAAAACAAAGCCTCCTAATACTGAGTGCTCTGATAAATGTCCACTTTTAGATTTCCACAAAACTATAAATCCAGAGATCTTTATTTAGTCTTCACAAAGAAGTCGCTATCCAGTTGTGAACTGCTCACTAGTTACAGAGAAGCATGACCTTGAGGATCAAGGATCCTCGGATACAACTAGAAAAAGACCGGAAGGGAGAAATAACAGGACGACACGTAGATAAGAAACTTACACTGAGACTCCAGCTTTACCGGTGGCCTTAAGGCATTCGAGAAAAGAAAGACTTCTTGCATACAAGCGCTTTTTTTTTTTTTTTTTTTTTCAAAGGCTTCAAATTCTTGGATTATTCAATTATTTCTTAACCCTAAACTATCCCTGCCCAGCCAAAAGTTTTCACTGTTTAGCTGAAAGGAACTCCGGATGCCTTGAAGAAACAAACATCAGACAAATGCTCCGTGCCACAGAAACTTCTGGTTGCACAACAGGCTTTTCCAGCAGGAATCACCAGTGGAATATATGCAAAACTCTGAACCCGCTAATCGTTTTTGTTAAAAAGCAACAGTATCTGCAATTGCTTATATAGGAATTAGATGAACTGGATTCCAGCTCATCTACAGTTAATAGTAATCCAGCAAAACCTAATATTTACATAATATGACTACTTATAAAAGAAACTGGAACAGACATGCTGGATACAGAGCTTATCAAGGCCTACTTAAAAACCTGGACCTCAAGTAGCAGTGAGCAGAGAAAAAGAGAGATACTCCATCAACTTAAAGGTCTTCAATTTTGTTCTTCTACAAAGCATAGCTTACCCAGCAATGACAGAAACAATCTGATTTCCTCTGGAATTGAGTGTCACATGTGGATCCTACAACATTTATGAATATCCTCCCGCTGTGGCCCATTTTCCTCTTCCATTACAACCTCCGTCATCATAAAATACATAAACCCTTGAGATCTTTGCCTCTGTTAATTTAGACTGAAATGAGTTTTCCATTTCATGTATACATGTGCATTAACACGTACACATACAGAGCGTGGCAGCATAAACCTAACTTTGGAAACCAGACTTAAAATATGCTACCTAAAGTGCATACCTTTTGTAACTGAAAAGCATTTGGGAAACTATCAGGCCACATTCAATTTTACAAATAAATGACCTGTGGAAATCAGTGAAATTAGTTAAAAACAGTGTTAGAAAAAGATGTCAACACAAAGCCTTAGCCTGAAGTCTAAACTCAAGGTGGTTTTAATCCTGACCTTACCAGAAAGACGTGTCAGGAACGACTTTTCTGCTTTTGGTTTTTCTGCCAAATGCTGGGGCAAAAAAAAAGAGCACAGAAGTGGTGAGAGCTGAAGGTGGTCATGCTGGTACTGGCACACTTAGTGCTCTGTTCCCCTGCCAATATTCAGCCTTTCACTGCCTCTCAGTGAAGGCATAGACTGCTCCTTTGGATCAATATTCCTGTGGGATTTTAAATTACATTAATATAGTATAGGTTTATTGTACAGGAAAAACTACATAACATCTAATTTCTTAAAATTGTGCTAATGATTACAAGGAATTTTCCTATTTATTACTATTACATATTTATTATATGTATTCTGGGCAGCCAGTGAAAAAAACAAACAAACAAAATAAAAACCCAAACAATTTCTGCAAACTGAATTCCATCATACAATACGATACTTCATGACGAAATTAAAGTCTTTTAACCGCTCCAGACAAGCAATTTATTTCTTGCCAACAGGGTGGAAGGGTACTCAGCAGAGAACGTTCATGTTGAAGTTTTGTATTGAGATGCTGCCAGGAGCTGTTAAATGAAGACAAAGCACTTAGGTTTTTTATTTCCAATTTCATCTGCAACAATGAAGATGAAGCTTTTATATATGTGTATTTTTAATGGCTTCATTTTAAGCATTGTTTTATTGAAGGTTTTGATTTATATTTTGATTCTTTTGCACGTCATAAATTTCACAAGCAAAAGATTAAAACTATATGTTTAAATAAACACACATGTATACATATATACGTGTATGAACATCAAGTAGATGGAAACTGCATTCATCATCATTAACCTTGCTTTTATAAACAGCTTTTCAGTTTTATCTACAGAAGCACATTAAATCAAGTAATGACGATTTCCCTGCATACAATAAGATTGCACTGATAGCAGAGGAGCTCAGTCAACTCTCATAATACGAGTCAGCAAGTGTTCTGTGATATCTTTAATTTGTTACAAGCTAAATCCTCTTAAGAGCACCTGTTGGAATCCAAAAGGTCAGACAGGAAAGCATCAGAAAATCCATACTGACAGCTTCTGTCACCCTTCACAAACTATATAGCTCTTTCTAGGATAAATTGCTTCTTTCTAATCTTTCTAATATTTGGCTGCTTGAGTCTTGCTAATGTAATATTTACAAAAAAAAAAAAAAAAAAAAAAAAAAATCACTTTCCTGAAGAGGAAATTGTTACCTTTAACACTAGAAATCAGAACAAAGCTGGTTCTCGGTTGGGGTTTGTGCAGATACTGTTGTGATCAAAGTTGCATTTTCACATAAAAACCATTCAAAGCCCTGATAAAATGACTGACAGCACTCCTGTATCAGATAGAACACTTCTGAGGTGTCAAAATTTGAAAGCGAGATTAATGCCATTTGGATCCATTTGATTTTCTTATAGATCTTTAAAAAGTATAGTTCCTCAGTTTACATGCTTGTGAAGGTTAATATCAAAAATGCAGTGAAATAAAAATGCCAGAAGGCTTTAAAACAAGTTTTAAAAATGGTTTTCTTGCTTCCTGTATTTTTATTTATGAATAAAAACCAACACTAATAATCAATACACGCAACATGAAAGAAAACATTAATTTTTCAAGAAAGGGATTTTAATATGAAGCAAAGAAAAGGTCATTCTAATCTAAACCAGATTAAAAGTACAATAAATTAAACATCCCTTTAACTTTGATATGAGAATTTAACAGGTGCTGGTGTTAGCAATCTTCTCTGAAATAAAAAAATGCCTTGACAACAGCAATAGGAGAAAAATACAGATTTTAGCAGACAGGGAATGACAATTTGTGTCATTGAAAATATATAGAAAAGAATCAATGTTCAGCAGTATCCTGGTTTTATTTGGAGTGTTTCCTTCCAAATGTGAGACATGTCTGTTGATTATATTATTTTTTATGCATCCTTAATTTGTGAGGTTTTTCAAACATTTTTTTCAGGATTGTGCTCCTGTCACCTTAAAATTGGGGTTTATAGCTCAGTAATCACTAAGGAGCAACTGATGAAAGTAGGAAAGTTGTGATGGTGGCAATGGCTTTGGATTTTTAAAATCATTTTGTTAAATGTTTACAAACAAGCTACTGAAGTATTGATTTTTGCCTTTATTAAAAGAAAAACATTTTTTGGCCAACTCAATACAGCATATATCCATGAGGAAGCACGCAGCTTCAGCAACTGCAACTAGCAGAAATAAAGATCAAGCCTACAATACCAGTGTCTCATCACATATAAAAAACTCCCTCATGCCCTGGACCAATGATGCTCCCCAATACGAGCTCCAACAAACCAACCACCTACAGCTCCTGGCCTCCAGGTCATCCCCCAAAATCATCTGTTGACCAAATACCTTTCCAACAGGAATGGAAGATGAGATTCCTAACTGATATAAAGCACACAAAGTCCTGTAACGCACCATGACATGGCTAAATTTTGTACCTTCCCTGGCTGACTTCCTTTAGAAGTCATTGAGTATTCAAAACTGTCACAATACTCATTAGGAGAATAACCTATATGAGACTAACTGAATCTGACACTTTAAGAGGTTAGCATTGATGGTATATATACACATATATTCTCTATGTACGCATTATTTCCATTTTGGAAGTATCTTACCAAAGGAGGTGGATCTAAAAATCATTGCTGTGAATAACAATTCCTGGAAAAGCAGTAGGAAGAAGTGGAAGTTTTCACTCCTTTCTCTTTCCTGAACCCATGTTCGATTTCTGCTTTAAATGGCACTTCGGCCACTGAGCATAGGGCTTTTAATGTTGACCTTGCATGCTTAATTTTAAAGGCAATGAGAAATAGAACAATTTAATAGAAATTCATTGACCTTTTAAAAAGCTTTCCTACGCCATTTTCTCTTATAAATTGGTAAAATATTTACTAGCATGAAGCTTTTACTTTTTCCATTAACAAATACTTTTTTGCCTGCCTACTCGACTTTAGTCATAATATTCCTTACGATGTAACTATATGCCACACAAATAATTATGAAATAAAGTATTCTTAAATTGCATTTAAAAGTAATAGAGTCACAAAGAGAAACAGTAAGCAAAATAGTTTGACGCTCTGTAAGTGAAAAGGCAAATTATTTTAACCTATATTTAAATAGATGTTTGCATAATCTCAGAGCTCCCCGGCTCTAGTATTGCCCACTTCAGTCTCTCTTCTGGTCAGCTGAGCCCTTCACAAGGACAGGCAAAGAGGAGGGCAAAGAAGAGCTGACTCCCAACGGATGTCACCCCACACCCATCTAACCAACCCCAAACTGTCCATCCGCTATACTTGAGGGTCTAATTAGTAATGAAATAATATCTAATCACTCGTAAACAATTAGGTCACCACTTATGAGAAGATATCATAACTAGTCCCGTTAGTGGGATTAACAGAAGTTTCTACAAGTGGCAGGGAGCCAAATAAGCCGTGCTGGGAAAAGTTCCCTGAAGAAGGACAGGAACAGGCTCATTCCCACAGGTCCACAGCTAGCGCCTGCAGCAAGCAAATATTGACCTCAGTAAAATATTTTTCTTCCATTCACTTTTTTCCTCCATATCTTCTGAAACCATGAAACACAAGTTCAAGCACACGTCCTCAACACATTCTCTGGTTTTAGGCAGCGGGACCCACACAGTAATGTTCCTGAAGAAAGACTTAAGTAACATTTGCTGTCTAACAAAACTTGGCGTTTACTTCCTCAGTTCAAAAAACGTCTTCTATTGTAAAGTTTCCATTATGGGGGGTTTTATGTTGTTGTTTTGGGTTTGGTTCCTATCTCTGGAACATTAAAATAATGTTTCCAAAAATCTCTGATTATATAACCCAACATGGTTACAACAATTAAATTTTAGACTTTCAAATCTTGTTTCTTCTTCAAACACAATACACATATATGATTTTAGACATATATATTTATACATCTGTTTTTTCATCTCAGTGGTTCTCAGTTTCCCCACCCTCAGTCAAACAGGTTGATTTTTGGTGAAGAGTTTTTGAACGGAGTATCACAGCACACATGGCCTTTATTAATGCCAGAGGAGACCCTACAACTGTATATTAACATAGTTAATATTAACTATGTTAATATACAGCACATTATCTCTACCGCTGCACAAGAGGATGAGACGACAAAGCCGTCTTATTGTATTTATTTTTTCCAGTAACAAAGGAGTAGCTCGATCTACTGCTGAATGTATTGACTTTACATGAACAGAAGGGTGAATCAGTATCATCAACGGGCAAGATCAACGGAAAGACAAAGTCGTCAAATAATCTCACCTAAATACTGTAGGACCACATTAAAGCCTCTGTAAAATCAGATAATACCGATTTGATTGAACAGCATGGAGGAGAAAATGTGATGTGTTGGGCTAACACTTAACTTCATTAGCTGACTTAAATCCGTGCTTTTCAGATTTAATTATCAACGTAACTGTTTGGAAATACACACTGTGACAAAAAGAGGTGCATACGATCTCTCCAGCACTATGTAATTAAAAGCAAACATTGATCGCTTGACCACTGAAGCCAGAACCCCTGTCAAATACAACTTAATTGAATAATAAATTCAATTTCAAATTTTCTTATTGTTTTAAGATTAAAGCACGCTGTATTACACACACAGAGCTACATACTCTGAATGCAAGTGGATAGTATTCATTACAAAAGCAGTCAGGCTTCAGTGACAGTAATTATCATCTTGCACATGTTAAATGCTATACAAAATGAGACTTGCTTCAGATGGTTCTATTTCAGTCCACCTGACCTGACCCAAACTAATAATGTACTGCAAAAGATACACTTGTACAATAGCCAATACTACCAATTGATTACCACATGGCCTTTGTATGGGTTTTAGTAGGAAAACATCAGAGCGAGTACAAATAACATCATTTTCTTTATTTGAAATAGAAATAATCTACGCTTGCACTCATCATGGAAAGCAGTTTAATAGATTTCATTTCAAATGATGTAGTTTAGCACCATTTTAAAGACTCGGTTTCAGATTGGGTTTACTCCAATTTTATAATATTGAACAACAGTTGATCGTAAGTGTTATCTTTGGGATGAGAAGATTTCCTTATTTAAAATGTGTAAATACCAACACTAATAGTACTTAGAATAATGGTTTGAACCTGTGCATATAGAAGGGCACTTATAGTAACATTTATCAAGCCTCCTCTATTAATGCCAAGGCAACGGTTCCTTTCCACCTGATTTAGCTATTTATGCTAGGGGCTGTAAAGAGCCTTTTCCAAAAACAGGGGAGGAAAGTCATTACTGCCATGCTCGAGACATCTGTCTCTTCTTCTGTCAGGGTTTTCAAAGAGCTTCAAGCACGCTATAGCTCTCTTAAAAGTTGACAAGAGAAAACAATGTATGAATGAAAGGCTGAATAGCTGCCAAAATCCACCTGCAAAACCTAATTTACCTTCCAACTAATTAAAGTACAAAAACTAGCTGTCTTCCTAGGACTGTACATCGGTTGGCTCTCGGGTAGCTTTTCAGAAATGCAAACTAAATGAATGAACAAGGTCTCCTGACAATCTTTCTTTTCTCACTTCAGGTATGTTTCTAAAGCCCACTGAGGCAGATTCTTCCTTGTCATTTATATCCAGGTGATAGGGAAGAACTAAGAGCTATTCTCTCAGCTGTTACCTATTTCAACTGTTTGGCAGAGCACAGGTTTTTGTCCATTCTGAATAGCAAAGAAAACCTTCTCAATAGAAGAGAACAGTCTGTTAGAGCAATAAAAGTGCTGATGAACTACAGATACTGAAACTTTCTTTAGCTTATTATAACACATTTGCTCAAAATTGATATATTCCTTAATAATTAAACAAAAATGAAAAAAAAAAACAAAAACAAAAACAAAACAAAACACTCTAACCTCTCTGTCAACAGGATTTGTTGGATTACCAAATTTTTATAATGTTTGCATTTTCTTCTCAGCTCTATATGTATTAAATTCTATTTAGGAGTTTATATAACATTTATGATGGGAAGTAAACTCTTTCTAAATGGCATCATCTATCCTAAAAAATCAGATCTCTTAAGTAAACTTTGTTCTTTAAAAGTAAATACAGACATTAGTCACATTTTCAAGTACAATTTGTGGCTCACATCTTAGTCTGCGTATGAAGGAAATAGCTGAAGCAAGATATTCAAGTTCTAAAAGACTGTCCGGTCCTAACACATTAACAGCATTTTGGTCAATAATACTCCACTGCAACATGATGCTCACAGAAACAGTAGGTAGGTTAAGACTCTTCTGTGATTCGACCTTTCTGAGGGCAACCTTAAGACCCAAAACACAGCCCCCTTTTGTTGCTTAAGACGTCATATTACATATAGGGGAAAATAGCTGAAGTTTTGTGAGCTTTAAGATTACATACAAATATAGCATCAGGCTATACTCAGTCAAAAGTAACAACTGATTTTGTTTCAGCAGATTTCTGTATAAGCTCCCACAGGATGGTGGCCTATTTTAAAAGACATGATTGTGTTGAAATGCTGATATTTTTTCTGAAATATTTCTGAAAGGGCATTTTGTGTTTCCACAAAAGTCCTGAATGCTTGTATTACTACATCACCAATATTTCTTTCATAGAACTTGTTAAATTAACTCTACTCTAAAGCAGTAAATTCAGTCAAAAAAAAAAAAAAAATCACAGAGCTTTGCAGTTCATGCCTCCACAGCTCTGCCTGGTCTGGAAGTTTAGATTAATAATCATGTGGCTGGAAAATTAACTCTTCTCCATTTTTTTTTTCCTCTGTTCCCCTGACACATGTGCCTTTTATACTGTAGCTGCAAAGAAACCTGGAGATTTGATATTGGACCTCAATACAGCTAGAAATTTGTGCAGCGAGCAGTTTAGATCTATCATGCTGATGTCCCACTCCATTTGATGTGTTTGACCTCAGTAAGAAACAAGCCAACAGGTCGCTGTCTTTAACAATGGCATTGATGAGATATGGAGGACCCGCCTCCTCCAAAACATGTCAGGGTCAAGTGGTGTGGAGGAGGCTGATATACGTAACCAGCTTTGGGCTATTTGCCTCAGACAGCTACACTCACGCTTCAGAAACTACTGCTCACCTCTAGTCATTTATTCAATGTTCATATTTCTAACCAAAACTTAAGAGAGACCAAGGAACCACCTTGAAAGCTAAATCTAAATGAATAATTTACTAGAAGAACATTTTTCTGCTCCAAAGGAAACATGTTCTGAGAAGCTTCATGACTACCAAATTACAGCTAATAAACAGTCAAACCTGAGCACGTAAAGTTAACTGGCAAAAGGAAATGGAAAATTTGTTATCCCTTTTCTTTCTCCCTTCCCCAACATTTCTAAGAAGAGGTATCACAAAGACTAAAGGCAAGAGACTCCACGTGCAAATATGCGGTCCTTTCTGGGAATCAGAAAAGCACTGAAAGTCAGCAGACCTTTCAAAGCATAATTAGATTCCTCCAAATGAGACTTAGAAAGGCACTGAGGAAACCAGAAGAAGATATGTATCATGTGCCCAAACATCAGCACACCCATCTCATTCTTTTCTGAACTATCAACTCAGAAGTGAATTTACATCTATATTGATGTAACAACACAAAGTCAGTAAGGTCCATGCACTGGGATCAGAACTGTACAAATATACAGAAAAGGACAGTTTGCCTCAAAGAGGGAGATCTAAACCATGGAATTTCCAGAGAAAAAATATCAGGATGTTTCAGGTAAGTGGTAATGTAATTAGTGAAGTAACCAATCAAAATAGTTTCCCAATAAATAAAAGATACAATCAACTAATAGGCACTTTCTAATCACATTTAAAAAAATCTAGAAAAAGACCTAAAACTAGAGGAGGTCTGCTGTGCCATATTATTAATGAGTTTTTTTGGTGACATCTCTCTTCTTTCAAGAGATCAGAGAACACCTGAAGGATTGGGAGGTAGCCCCCAAATAAGGGATTGTTACAGCTGTTCTTACATCATTGCTCAGAACATTATACAGCTGTCCTTACATCACCACTCCTCCATCTGAGAGTAAAAGGGGAATATTGTATATCAGAAATGCTGGTACTGCAGCCAGCTTCTACTGGTCATCATTGCCTCCTGAATTTCTCAATGTTTTTTAAATAGGTTGTGGGTTTGTTGCTTGTTTTTCTGGCCTTGTTTTGTTTTTTTTTTTTTTAGATGAGAATATCTAAAAAACAATAGCAGTCTGCACCTAACAAAAGTAAACATCCGTTCTGGGCTGATTAGCGTCTTATACCCTGTTTTTTATCATGGTCCACAAACACTTCCTAGAGCCAAAATACACAAGTGAACTAAGACTTTGTACTGTGGGGTGTTCTTAAAGGTCACAGATATGGATGTGAGTCAAAGTGGTTTCATCCTGAGAAAAAAAAACAACCACAGATTCCACCTTTGCCTCTGTAGAAAATCTTCCTTTGTGGGAAATTAAGGAGCTTGGAAGCCCTCTCTCTGTCCCATTTAAATACCTACGTACACACATAAAAGATAATTATTATATTAGAATTTTATCATTGCCATATAGGATTTTGGTCAACACAGACTGAGTTTGAGAGCCCCTTAATATAAACTGAAAATTGTGCACGCATTCGTCACACACATCAGCAAAGCAAAAAAAAAAAAATCAAAGCACCCAGGAGTCCTTCAATACATCTCAGTGGGATGGACCGCATTCAGTCTTCCAAAATCATTTTAAAAAGGGCTTAAGAAATCAGGACTGAAGGCTTTGCCCTCCCCCCCGAGTAATGTGTTACTGGATTTAAGTATGCTTTCCCTCTAGTGCCTGGGATATTTTTAAGATGTCTTCATAAATGAGTAAAAAATTCTGTCACTGTGAAAGTGTGAAGAACCTAAATTATATAGCTAACATTCATCACAATATCCACTCTGCTCATTTCCAGCTAATACTGCTCCTGAAACACACAAAAGCAAGATCCCATTAGAGTTTTTGAGATAAGATTTCCCATCTAGCCATACGAGGTGAACCAGGCCCTGTAGATCTGGCATACACAGAAAGAAGTAGTAATGCCACCTTTTTTTCCCTGACACATTCAGTTCAGAAGAACCTTAACAATAAGCCCAAGTATTTAAAATGTAAAGATATGCCTATGCTTCCCCAAGCATTTGTAGGACTACAGTCAATGGTAGATGAGGTACAATCAGAATACAATCTATGTGAAAAAATACAAACAAAAAATAGGTATTTATGTCTGGACAAGGACACATCTGTCACTGAACCAACTATAAACTTAAAGCTTGAATGTCATGGCTTTGTTAGGAAGAATTAGGGAAGAATAACAACAGTTAGTGGGCAAATGTATCAGCATGGTGTTGGGGCTTGGGGGTTTTGGGAGAGGGAGTTTGCAAAATACATTATTTACTTTGAATAAGAACATGATTTTTCTGAATATAAACATTTGCTTTAATTAATTACAGTAGCATATCACAGTAGGGAGAGTATCCAGAATAATTTCTTTGAATTAGTGGGTATATTAATAATTTCTATCCATATGTGTTAGCTGGTTTTAAATAGACACACCCAAAATTAAATCACAGATTCATAGAAAGTTGAAATTCTTCTATGCAAAAAAGGATGCATGTTGGTACAACAGATTTCCTTGTGGGAAAAGTACAATTAATAATTACAACAGCTTTACTATAAAGTCTTATGGGAAAAATAAACACTTTTGATCAAAAGAAAGTAGATCAATTAAAAAAAAAAAAAAAAGACATGAGGTACAGAGAGAAGGAACTAGATATTTCTTACTCTGCAGGATCCCTAATTTTTAATCTCCTCCCAGAACAACATACTACCTGGCAAGTAGGGAAACATGAAATAAATAACCATCATGCTACAATAGCTAAATACTTCCGTACTGGACAGAACAGTGTATCTGAATTTCCCATTGCTCTTGTAACTCTAATAACATTCCATTAGAGCACTGTTAATGAGCTTAGCTTCTATTCTTCCAAGTAAACACTTAACTTATCTACAGATATATCTAGAGCATGCAATGCCAGCCACTTCCACCGCCAGGTGGAAGGAAGGGATACATAGTATACAGATACTTTCAACAAATTACAACTACATTCTCTTCAATAAATTATCTTCAGAAGAGGATATGATGCACATATACTTTGACGAAGATCTGTATCCAAAGTATGTACATGTCCATTATATTGTGATATGGCAACAAGTGACAATCAGAAGGAAAAAAAAAAAAAAAAAAAGAAGATAAAGAGAAGTGGCCAAAGAACAGAACTTAAAATATAAAAATATGCTATAACCAAAGTTGTTTTGGCCATCGGTACCCGGCCTGCAATAAGGTGATCTTTACAGGCTCAGGAGCAATACCGTCTTTTATTCGGGCCTGGGGGCTCGGGGGATTTTCCTCAAACCCAGCACAGCTAATGGCAGGTGCAGGTGCTTCTTTCATACACCCAAATCACAGGTTGGTGCTTTTCCAAACGCTCCTATTAGACACCGATCGGTCAGCAACTCTGATACAAATAGAATACAGATTAGACACCAACAAGACACCCTGCACCCTGTCTGGCCATCCTGCACCCCAACCAGACCCTCTGCACCTTGCCTGGACCCCCTTTCACCCCAAGCAGTCCCCCTGCAAACTCGCAAACTCTCTGGCATACTATGCTAGAGTCGATGTCGTTTTGTCAGAGGGAAGGGAAAGACCCCCTAGGATCCTTACAGTACCCTTCAGTCCTGCCAGCATCCCTGCCACGGTCCTCTGCAGTGTGTCCCCACCCCGACTTCCCAGTACCCTCCACTCCCTCCCCGTGTCCCTCCAGCGCATCCTCAGAGCTCCCCAGTGTCTCCCTGTCCATCCCGTGGCCTTCCAGACCTACCACAAACTCCCTAGTAACCCCCCATGCCCTCCACTCCCTCCCCATGTCCCCTGGTTGATCCAGTGTCTTCCCAGTCCTGCCACAGACCCCCTAGTATCCCTTCAGTCCTCACCGTGTCCCCCACTGCACCTGCAGTGTGCCCCAGGCCCCTCTGCAGTGCTTACGGTGTCTCCCAGTGCACCATCAGGGTCTCCCACTCTCTTCAGTGTCCCCTCAGACCATCCAGTGTCCCCCAGTAGCCTCCGGTCCCTCTCAGTGTCCCTCCAGTACACCCTCAGAGTCCCTCAGTGTCTCCCAGTCCTGCCACAGACTCCCTGCTAAATCCCAGTGCCCTCCAGTCCCTCTCAGTGTCCCCCAGTGCCCACTTTCCAGCATGTCCCAGTCCATCCAGGGTCCTCCGAGTCCTGCCAGAGCCCCCCTAGTATCGCTAGGGGGACAGAGAAATGCCGAGAATGGATACAAGTCACGGGGTAGAGGGAGACCTTTCAAAGCGATTTTCACAAGCAACAGGGAAGGTGGCAGCGTGGAAAGAATAAAATACTTCAGGCGGCTGGGGAGCCAACAAGGAAGAGGTGTGGAAAGGACGTGGAGAAGTCAACGGAGTACGGGACAGTGTCGGCAGAATAGCAAAAAGCTGCGGGGACCCGGACATCCCGAAAGGCAGATGGAGGCGGAAGCAGGCGGGCAGCTGGAGAAGCACGGCAGGGACTGAGCCGGGGGGCCGCACGACTCGCCGCAGCTCCTGGCACTGGCCCGAGGCTTTTGCAGCCCCGAGGCTCGTCTCTCTGCCTCCGTCCCTTCCTACCTCCGCAGCGCCGGCTGCCCGACACTCACCCACACAGGGGCGTGCGGCACACGCCTCGAGCGCCTCCCCCGTGAGGCTTCCCAGACACCTGGCAGCTCGGGGACGCCGAGCTCCCGGCGCCAGTGCTGCGCTCCGTCGGGGACGGCCGGGAGGAATCCTTCCTTGCCACATGGATCGGCCGCTCCTTGCCGCTGGCTGCCGTGGCTGAGACTCTCTTTCTTTTGCTCCTCATCCAGATCCTGCAGGCAGGCAGACCCCCCTGACTCCAGCTAGAGCCCCTTGGCATGGCAGGGCTGGCCTCAGACTCACCGGCTGCACCTAGGGCTGCCCCAGTCCATCCCCAGCTTCAAAGCTGCAGCCTATTTAAAACCTTCGCCTGGTCCCATCCTCACCTCACCGGTCTCACCTGAGCTGCCCCAGCCCAAGCCCACAGCTGGAGCCTGTGGAGAGTGGGGGACCTGTAGGGCAGGGTTTGGCTGCTCTCAGCAAAACCCCCAGCACTTCACAATTGATAGAAGGAGACGCACTGGAACTTGTCGGCCACAGGACTTGGGAAGAACTTTATTTTATACTCAGTTTCTTCTGGTACCTATTGTTTCAAGTCAAGATCCATAACGAGTACCTATTGTGTTAATTCAGAGTCCATAACGATTCTTATAGTGTTCAAGGCACATAGCATACTAGTTGCTTAATCCTAAGGGCCTTAGTGTACTTTATATTCTCATAGCTACTGTAGATTCATGTTAAGTAAAAATCATTCTTTTAAACTAAAATCAAAATATTAGTCTAGGATCCAAACTGTTTTATTAAGGTAACTGCAACATCCGGAGTAGAGAGGTGAGCTGTGGGAAACATGGGAAGCTAGATGTCTTCCTCAGAGAGAGACGTATATGAGCTTATGAAAGCTCTCCTTCAAAAGCATGGAAAGAAAGTTTCCGGGCCTGATCTTAAGGCAATACTTAAATGGGTGCAAGTAAAAATACCCGCTGTGACTGCATCTACTATCTTTACACGGGAACTGTGGGATAATGTTGGGGTAAAATTATGGGATGCTGCAACGATGGGGAATACCGAAGCACAACGCATGCTCCTGTGGTGGAGAAGTATCTTTGAGACTCTGAAAGCCCAGGAAAAGGGTCATAAAGAAAAAGCAGAGAGAGAGAAGGATTCTCCTGCGGTACCTCCGCTGTCGCCAGAGGGCCAAAAATCCACTGCGCCGTTAGAGCTGAGTGCCGCGGGGTGTCCCGATCTGATATCGGGGATGTCCCGATTCAATATCAGGGAGGGTTCTTAAACGATCCCAAGAGCGAGATTAAGACACAAACGAGGTCAGATGCCAGACAACCTTATGAACTTTATTAAACAAGTGACTGATAAGAGCGATAGGACAGGGAGAAAAGGAGCGGAAAGTCAGAATCCCTAATCTAGAAAGCGGTAGTGATGCGGCAGGATTAATCACCACCACCACGAGCCCGCGATGACCCGTTGACTCAGTCTCGGTGTAATCGATGATGGTCCAAGCTCCAAGCTCCACCGAAATCCACAAGAGAGATGTTTTGGGAGCCCGCACGCACACACACACACGCGCACACAACAACACACTGCACTCACCAACACACATGTACGCAACGACAGCACGCAACCAAAAGCACGCAACGATACACAACAACAACTCACAACGATGCACATGCACACCAGTACAGAGTACGCAGTCCTTTTATCGCCTCAGTCTCCACGATTTCCTGGAAAAGTCTGCCCATTTCCACGGAGCTCATTGTAATATGTGCCGCCCCGTGGACCTCCATGCGTGCATGCCCAGGTGTTCATGGTGGTCTTGCTGGCGAGGGTTGGCCCACGGTGCCTTCAGCCTCTGCACATCTTCCTCGCCTTGATTTCCCCCCAACCCGGCTCGCGCGCAGGTGCAGTCTGGCTGGCACTGCCAGGGACGTTGTTATTTGCGCTTCGGGCAGACGTCGTGGTTTCTTCGGGGACTACCCGTCTCCTTCAAGGTGTACCCTGTCGCATCAACAGGATGCGGAGGCCAGGAAGTGGTAGTGGTGCAGCAGCGATGTTGAGACAAACAAAGTCCTACACAGTCTCCTACACCACCCCGTGGCTCAACATTGCTGTCTGTCGTGGTGGTGTGAAAGATAACAGGAGAGAGATAGAAAGAAAGGCCAGAAATAGAGCAATATAACAACAAACTCACTCCCCGGCAAATTTTCCATCAATAACAATATTCTTAACAACTACCTAGTTTTACAAAACCAAAAGATCTTATAAATCTATTCTAAGGCTCCAACGCATTACCAGAAGAACGTGACGGCAGTTGACATGGTTGACATTCACAGCCACAAGAAGTATTATAATAACAATTAAGAGAACAGTTAACACACTAGAGGCCAACACATGAGTTAAAAGTAAACCAAACAGCAGGTCCATTTTTAACAGAATACCCCAAAGCGTCTGAGGCCCTGGCAGTTCACGCGGTCTGGTCTGCCGGAGTTGGGATCAGCATGCGTGGAGGGGAATATAGCTTTCCACACCCCCTTATCCTAAAGCGCATGCGTCATTTGGGCCTAGAAACTTCTATTCCAAAATTAAACAAAGGTAATCAAACAAAACAACATCACTGTTCATAACAGCATTAATATTCCAATCAAACATAGAAAAAGGTAACAATAACAGTAACACTACCAATCAACAGTTTTTTACCCAAACCTACTTAAACAGCATGTGTGTCAGGCTGGGCCGAGGGATGTGCTCCCGGACTTTGGGGACAGGGAGGGGAAGGAGATGGTGGTCTATATAAGCAGATACAACTGCATGGGCACTTGAAAGAGGAACATTTACAAGGGCAGAAGATATGTAGTAAAAAGGCAAACAAAGCGAGGGCTACCAACATTAAGGCTGCATAACAAATTGCTACCCATACATAAGCATACTCCATCGTTTACAAGAGTGAGAGCGCAAGTGGTCAACCTGCCTGGTCCACAGGGATCGGGAGTCAGGGTCCGCATACACAGCAGGAAAATGGATTTCCACGCCCCCAGCCCAAAGCGCATGTGTTGTTGGAGGGTCTCGAAGGTTCAGTTATACCCGGATGACAAAAACAACTGCAAGGCCTGGCCCAGATCTAGGCAACACGGGCATTCTGGGTGGAAGAGAAGCTTCCGCTCATTGTGCACTTGGACCTTCCTCGGTCAAGCCACTAGCCTGGGGCTGGACTATCCCCACTAGTCTTACCAATCCCACTGGATTGCAATCTTGGGAAGATGGGAGTAGGGGACGATCCCGTGTGCGCCGCCCTGCTGTTGGGATTTTTCGTTGCATTGGTGGTGATGGTCGTTGCCATCGCGGTATGCGAGGGAGTGTCTCGTGGCTGGTGTCAGAGAAGATCGCCTTCTCCCTCCAATCCTCCAAGACCACGAAGACCACTAAGATGCCCTCAAACCCTTGATGAGGTGATGGAAACAGACTTATAGTTCAAAGAAGAAAATGTTATTCATCAGAGGAGTTACCACGCAGCGCATGATTATTATTCTCGGACTCTTTCTATCTTTCTATCGCTATCGCCCCCCGTGAGCAGGGGTAACGAGAGCTCGAAGGACAACGTCCGAAGGACAGTGCTGAACTCACGGGTGGGGATATCTTGGTTTCTTATTTTCTCTCTTTCTGATTGTGTCGCATGGGACTTTGCTGGATTGTTCTACAGTTAATTATTTCGGGTTCTTGTTTGCTAATAAATTGTTGATTATTGTTTACGGAGCATCTGATAGTTCATTACTATATAACCCGTACGGTCAACTCTGCAGTTCAGCGCACAGCTCGAATTTGAATTGCTTACAATTTGTGCTGGAGTCAGGGGTGCAGAGACCCACTGCCAGCTTGATAAGCCTAGAGGTCCTCCACAGACCCAACAATGACTCAGATTAAAGGTTTGACTTACAGTTTTTGCTAACAAAACAAATTCATTATCCTTGAAGGGGTCATACGGGTTGGGGGGAGGTGATGGGAGAATTGGCTTCCCTTCACTCTTATAGGTAAACCCACAAAATAATAGAGCAAATATTAACATACACATCCTGATCAGATTACACTAAGATCTGTGTCTGCTTCGCTCCTGCAAGTGCATCTGTGTTGCTTGCTTCTTCCTGAAAGTGAAACAAAAAGACAAATTCACTTCTCAGGTTAGAAAGAGGGAACAATCCATCTAGTGTGAATCTTATGGGTTTTTCCACAGGCATCTTTTGCCTTCCAGGTGTATTTATTGAGGGGTATGTCCAACACCAGTGGTACTTTGCCCACTGTGGGAAGTTCAACCAAGACAGGTTGTCCTGGAAAATGGGATGAATTGCTGGGCTGATCAGGACCATGTGGGGCTGGCATGATTGCTGGAGGTTTGGGGCAGAATGCTGTGATCTTTGGGCATCCGTTTACTCCCCAGCGACTGTTGACACTGGTCACTGCATCCCCCACTCGCCCAGCCCATCCTGGCTTATGCGGTTTGAGGAAGCGTTTTAGTAGACCATTTGTTCTTTCCACTATTCCATTTTCTTGTGGGTAATACGGAGTATGAAATACCCACGAAATTCCCTCCTGGGCTGCCCACTCTTGGACCACTTTGGCTGTGAAATGTGAGCCATTATCTGATTGGATTGACTGTGGTTTGGGGAAAATTCCAAACCATTCTTTCAGGGCTTTTATTGTGTTTTCTCCTGTTGCCTTAGCACATGCTTTAGCTTGCACTAGTCCAGATACTATCTCTACACCCACTAATACATAGTGTTTCCCTTCTGACTTTCGAAGGCACCAATGTAGTCAATCTGCCAGGCCTCCCATAGGACTTTTCCCTCTCTCAAGTGCAGGGGGTCACCCTCCAGAGGGTGTCTGTCCAGACGGACACGACATTGCTCACAAGAAGATATACAGGTTTTACATTCTCCCCTGGTGACTGGCCACCCTCGGGCCTGTGCCTCGCAATAGAGGTCCTTAACTCCTGAGTGTTTCCGTTTTACATGTAGCCATTCCAACAGATTCTCCCAATTTTCTGCTATCTGGGTACTTTGCAGGGGTGCCAGCCGGGCTAGTTCATCCACCTCAGCATTCCACCGACTCGCAGGGGTCTCATCCTGTTGATGAGATGCTATCCATGCTACTGCAAATTTCCCCTGCCTGGCAATAGCAAGGATAACTTGCCATTTTTCCTTTTGCCGTACAGGTATTTTATTGACCTCCCATCCGTTTTGTTCCCAGAATGGAAGCCATTCAGTGCAACATTTGAACACAGCATAACAGTCAGTGTAGATATAGACAGAAGAAGCAGATTGAGCCTCGTGTTGGAAAACGCTCCACACAGCAATTAGTTACCCTACTTGTGCGCTACCTTCTCCTTCAGTAATGATTTGTTCCTTGGTGTCTACCCGGAGTGCCACAGCTCGATATTTCCAAATTTTTCCCTCTCGTTTTGATGAGGCATCTGTAAACCAGACGTTCTGCAATTGTCCAGAAAATGGAGGAGCTACTTGTATTACAGACAAAAGCTCAGGCGTTTCCCTATCTGGGTCTACCTCCTCTTGTATATTTAACACTTTTGTGGCTCCTTCTGTTACCAAAAAAATTTCACAATAGTGCTCTATTTGTGCATACCACTTTTGCACGGAGGCTCTCTGGGCCACCCCATCAGGGGGTGGAGTTCCTGCCAAAACTGCTTTGATCACTTTAAATGGGCCTCCGAGAACTATAGGCTGTTGCCGAATGGTGCGTTCGGCTTCTCTCAGAGCTAGACTAACCACAAATAGACCTTTTTCCCAAGTTGTATACCTTTTTTCAGCATCTTTAAAGCTACGAGAATAGAAACCAATTGGCCTAACAGGACCCTCTGGTCCTTTTTGCCGTAAATGTATGGACAGTCCAGTCTTGGCAAATCCCCATTCAATTTGAACTGGATCTGTTGGGTGAATTGGACCCAAGGCTTGATAGGCTGTCGCTTCAAACACTAACAACTGTAAAGCCTCCTCATGGATCTCAGTCCATTCCCACTGAGCTCTCTTTCTCAATAGGTCATACAAGGGCCTAGCAATAATTGAAAAATCAGGAATGTGTTTCCTCCAAAACACAAGCAACCCTAGTGCATGCTGTAAGTCTTTCTTTGACTCTGGCATTTTGATCTGATCGAGGGAGGAGAGAGTATCCAGTGGGATACACGACATCCCTCCCTTCCACCAGATTCCCCAAAATTTTACCTCACTTGAAGGGGTTTGTATTTTCTCAGGTGGAATTGTCAACCCTATACTTTCTAGATGGGTGATAATGTCCTTCTGAGTTTCTCTAACTTCTTCTACCTGACTTCCTCCTATGAGTACATCATCTAGATATTGATAAATCTTCACCTCTGCTTTTCTGGGAATTGTTTCCAGCTCTTGTGCTAGAGCATGGTGGGCCAGCATGGGTGAGTGCTTGTATCCTTGAGGGAGTCGTGTAAAGGTGTACTGTTGTCCTTCCCAGGTGAAGGCAAAGCGATCCTGGTCCTCAGGTTGTAAAGGGACCATAAAAAACATATCTTTGACATCAATTGTTGCCATGACAGGGTGAGATTGTTCCTGAATGCTTGCTATCAATTCAGCAATGTTTGGTACAGCAGCTGTTAATGGACCTGTATTGGCATTAAGCCTCCTATAATCTAATGTCAATCTCCATTTGCCGTTTGGTTTTCAGACCGGCCATGCTGGAGAATTGAAGGGGGAGTGAGTGGGAACTAAAACCTCTTGTTTTTTCAAATCTTCCAGAACTGGTGTAATTCCCTCCCTTGCTCCTAGAGGAAATGGGTAGGGTTTTACACTTGTCAATTTGGAGGGAGGTAAGGTAGGTGCTGCTTGCAATAACCGCACCTCTGTGCCTGATGTTTCGGTCAATTGCCTGATCTGGGGAACACCAAAAGACCATGAATTTCCCTGGGCGTCCCGCCACTGTCTACCTTTTAAAACATCTATACCTAAAAGATTCATCTGGAAAGATCCTATGGCCACCATAGTATTGACAGGGGTTTCCTCTCCTGGTAACCAGAGTGTCAGCGGAGTCATGGGCACTGACTGTGTTTTTCCCAAGGCATCTAAGACAATTAGATTTCTAGACGGAATTGAAATTCCGCATAATTCTGCTTCGGTCCACGTTAGTGCAGTAATTTGTGCCCCAATATCAATCAGAAATGTTACTAGTCTTTTCCTTGGTCCTACAGCAACAGTAATCAATAAGGCCCCTTTTGAATTGCTGGTGAGTTGTCTTACGAACACCCATCCTCCGCCTCCCCCCTCACCTTCGGGGGGCGGAGGTTCTAGTTTCCTGCCACCTTCTTTTCCCTGGTCGGCTCCTCTCCAAGGTCTATCAAGGGTGGAGCACTAGGGGTCGGTTTGAAAGTGACCCTTCGCTCAGACCATTTCTGCACAAGTTGTTCTAATTTCTGACTCGAAAGACCATCCATTAAGTCTCAAGGAATTCCTTTCTGAAGCCCTAGTTGCCACAGTCCGTCTTGAGTCAGAGGTCTCTCTCTCCCGGGGTTCTGAATTCAGGGTGACACTGAGCCTTGGCTTTTTCCACAAATGATGGTTGCCTACTAATTTGCTCTGCAGCCCGTACGACTCTGGCTTCTGTTCTTTGGGATGATCCACCAACAGGGCCATATTTTCTCCCAAAGTTAATCAATTCCTGGGCTACCTCTCCCCATGTCCATACTTTCCTCCCTGGCCTTTGATGGTCAGGGGTCACAATCCCCTCCAGAGCAGCTGTCATTCTCTCTGCATTGGGGGTGTTTTGAATCTTCCCTTGCAATTGAATGCCAAAGGGTTTCAGAGAGTCAGGGAGTCCTTGTATCAGGGGGGTCATCCTCTCTGGGTCCACAGGCATCATCACTGGGGAACCCTGCTTAGGCTTGAGTTCCCGATCATACATCATCTGCAGACAAGCTGCCTTCTGCACACTTTCCACTAACTGATCCACCGTACCTCTTATGGCAAGGGGATCTCCCCTCTCCAAGGGGTTCAGCCCTCCGGCCCAGTATGCAGCTCTCTGAGTCAGTGACCATGGGGCTCGGCGGTCGCCAGTAGTTAGAAACACACCCGGACCCCAGCATCCTTCTGCTTCTTTCTCTGACAACATGATTCCGTCCCCTCCTGACAAAGACACTCTCTAAATATACTCTGTCTCTGATTCTTTTGCAGTCCTTGCAAAATCTTTTTCCAACTTTGCCAATTCAGTTGCTGTAAATGGTACTTCTTTGGTGATAACCTGAGGACGGTCATCGCTCTCGTCCTCGTAAACATACTCTGTTTTAACCAGCAGATACATATGAGGGATCCTTTCTACAGTTTCTTTCGCTTTCTGCAAATCTCCTTGGGGATAAATTTGCCTTATACCCTTCTCCAAAAGTTTAACTCTTGCCTCCGCCAGTGTATCTGTCTCTGTCAATAATTGCTCTCTCAATTCATCCTTCAATATTGCATTTTGGTTCCTTTCCTCCTCTAACAAATCTTTGGTTTCTCTCAATTGTTCCTGAAGGGTCTGTATAGCAGTCTTCAGGGAGTCTATTAAAGTATCAACTTGCCGAGACTTCTGCTCTCTCTCCTCCACTGCAGCTGCCAAACTTGCTCCTAACACTGCACAAATTATGGCTTTTCCTTTTCCTCTCTTAACCTTAGCTTCCTTCTGCAATACCATTATCCTATCCACCACACTCTGTGGTTGAAACCAGTGGTCTTTCGCCCAATCTTGTCCCTGGATTGAGGGGCGAGATCGGTGTGCCTCCAAAAGATCATATAATTTATCTATTCCTTCAGGCCCTGAGGGCACATTATCACAGGCATCGGCTGCCTCTGAGGCGGCCATTTGTTTTCCTTTTCCTAATGCAAAGGGGATCATCGTCCTGGGAGGGACACACGTCAATGTCAAAGTTCCCCTGTTCTCTCCCAGGAGGTTAAATCTGGGTCTCCAAAGATCAAAACAACAAAAAGGGGATCTCGTCCTGAGAGGGTCACAGCTTAGTATACAAGTTTCCCCTATTCGCTCTCAGGAGACTAAATCTGAATCTCTCACACAAAGAGCAACCAAAACTGGTTTTTGTCCTGAGAGGACCACACGGTTCGCTCTCAAGAGGTCTCACATCACTCAAACACAAAGCCAGTATCACAGACCACAGTTCCCCCGATTTTGCTCTCAGGAGGGCACGCTTCAATGTAACACAAAAGGGGGTTCAATTCATCCTGAGAGGTTTACATCCAACACGGCAAGGTAGTACAGCACTCTCATCTCTAGGGATCCTGTCCATGATGCCAATTAAAAAGATGTCCCGATCTGATATCGGGGATGTCCCGATTCAATATCAGGGAGGGTTCTTAAACGATCCCAAGAGCGAGATTAAGACACAAACGAGGTCAGATGCCAGACAACCTTATGAACTTTATTAAACAAGTGACTGATAAGAGCGATAGGACAGGGAGAAAAGGAGCGGAAAGTCAGAATCCCTAATCTAGAAAGCGGTAGTGATGCGGCAGGATTAATCACCACCACCACGAGCCCGCGATGACCCGTTGACTCAGTCTCGGTGTAATCGATGATGGTCCAAGCTCCAAGCTCCACCGAAATCCACAAGAGAGATGTTTTGGGAGCCCGCACGCACACACACACACGCGCACACAACAACACACTGCACTCACCAACACACATGTACGCAACGACAGCACGCAACCAAAAGCACGCAACGATACACAACAACAACTCACAACGATGCACATGCACACCAGTACAGAGTACGCAGTCCTTTTATCGCCTCAGTCTCCACGATTTCCTGGAAAAGTCTGCCCATTACCATGGAGCTCATTGTAATATGTGCCACCCCGTGGACCTCCATGCGTGCATGCCCAGGTGTTCATGGTGGTCTTGCTGGCGAGGGTTGGCCCACGGTGCCTTCAGCCTCTGCACATCTTCCTCGCCTTGATTTCCCCCCAACCCGGCTCGCGCGCAGGTGCAGTCTGGCTGGCACTGCCAGGGACGTTGTTATTTGCGCTTCGGGCAGACGTCGTGGTTTCTTCGGGGACTACCCGTCTCCTTCAAGGTGTACCCTGTCGCATCAACAGGATGCAGAGGCCAGGAAGTGGTAGTGGTGCAGCAGCGATGTTGAGACAAACAAAGTCCTACACAGTCTCCTACACGGGGTACCCCCCTGGAAGAGGATCCCTTTGATCCAGAGCCAGTGGACCCTGAAAAAGAGCCAGACCTCTACCCCCCTGACCCACATGATGTGTGGCCTAACATAAGGTGCCAAGCCTTGAGGGAAGGAGATGTCCATGATCTGGTTAAGTGGGCTAGAAAACGGGACAGAATGGGTCACCCCTCTCTAATATTTAGCCAACAGGAGTGGCGCAAAGTGGGTGATTTATTGTGGGACGCGACTATCACTGGAGGCAGGAAAGGCAGTGAAGCACGACAGCAAGGGGTGGTCTGGCGAGCGATCATAAAAGCTCTGGGGGAGATGCAAGCAGAAAAGAAAGTCGCCGCTGCTGCTATGGAGGCTATCAGCGCTATACCATCTCCACCGGTCCCTGCCAAAACCAATCGTCCATCACGATTAGCCACCTTCTTCGGGTTTAATCAACAGCTCCACTCTATTAAGAGCATGTCACCAAGTATTCCTGTTTGCTCCACCACGCAAGAAGCAGCAGAGAAATTAGGCGGTGCGGGAAAAAAAGGGGGAGTGGCCGCTGAATGCAGTACAGTGTCTGGCAAGAACCCGGAAGTAGTGCCTCTCCTAGCCAAGGAGGCGGGCCTACCTGACCCCTCCCACCAAGGAGGAGCGGCGTGCCTCCCCAAACTCCGCCCACCTCCTCCCCCTTCGGGTGGTTCCGCACCTGACAACGCATCAGCGTCTGACTCGGAGAGTAAGACGGGGGCTATGTCCGAATTAAAGCAAGAGGGTCAAACATGGGAAAAGGACAGTGAAGCCTACGGAACAGAACTCTGCATTTACAATTACAAGAAAAGGAAGCGCTGCTGTCAGCCCCACCATACACACTCCCGTCACCCTTACCAGAACCAGCTCCGATTTTAGCTCGGTCCCGATAGAGTGGGGTGATTCGTGATGCCTTGTTAGAAGGGGACTGGCATGCTGCTGGAGCGTTGGCCTGCCCAGTAGTTACAACGAATGGGGGACCTAATTTGGAACCCCATGATTGGAAGATCTTGAACCAGGCCAAACAAACTGTGGCCACTTATGGGCTACGATCTGAGGCAGCAAGAAACATTATACAGTTCATTTTTACAATTGATGTTTTATATCCAAATGATAGTAAGCAGATAGCATCACTGCTTCTTTCATCATCACAGTTTTTGCTGTGGGAAAGATAGTGGAACTGACTGCAGTTGTTTGAGCCTTTCGAAGGTGGTCCACACCACTTAACATAATTATTGGTTCAGCTTATGTTGCAGGAATTGTTGAACGAGCTGAAGCACCTGTACTATGTGATGTCTTGCATTCTGACCTATTTGTTTTATTGCAGGAGCTTATTTTTCTTTTAGCTTCACGCCCTCATCCCTATTTTGTCATGCATATCAGAGCACATACTTTTTTACCTGGTTTTATTGCAGAAGGGAATTGACGAGCTGATATGCTGACATTACCAGTGCAAGTATTACCTGATTGTGTAGCACAGGCTAAACTCAGCCATTCTTTTTTCCACCAGAATGCTGGAGGTCTCAAACGACAGTTTGGGCTTACCTCCCAACAAGCGGCTAATATTATCACTGTATGCCCCGACTGTCAAAGACACTCTTTTTCGTCAGTAGTGGGAGGAGTTAATCCCAGAGGACTGCAGAGTCTGCAACTTTGGCAAACAGATGTTATGCATTTTTTGGAATTTGGTCATTTAAAATGTATCCATTCTTCTATTGATACCTTTTCTGGCACTTTGTTTACTTCTTGCCACACAGGAGAGAAGACACGTGATGTTCAAAAACATTTGATGCGTGCCTTTGCTACCTTAGGTATACTCTGTCAAATAAAAACAGACAATGGCCCTGCATATGTCTCGGCCGCAACAAAAACCTTTTTGGACTCCTGGGGCATAATCCACATTACTGGCAGCCCTCACTCCCCTACAGGTCAATCCTTGATTGAACGCTCTCATCAATCTTTGAAATTATTATTACAACAACAAAAAGGGGGAGTAGGGACTGCCACCCCTGAGGAACGTCTACATAAAGATTTGTATGTTTTTAACTTTTTGAATTCCTCTTTGTTAGACAGCAACCCTCCAATAGTCCGACATTTTAATACGAATGCTTCACTTGAGGCGCAAGTCAAGGCCCCAGTGTTGGTTTGTGATCCCGAAACAGGTAAAATCGTGGGACCGTATCCCCTTATCACATGGGGCAGCGGCTATGCTTGTGTCTCCACAGAGAAAGGTCCTTGATGGATCCCAGCAAAGAGTGTACGACCTTTCCGTGAATCCCTACCACAATCATCTGGTGAGAATTCCGATCATCCTTCAGACCAGCCCTTTGAGCAACAAACTGGTGAACCTCCCCAGGAGGGACAGGACAACGGGGATTGTCGGGATAGTTAAGGAGTTTTGTGAAGATGATTGTATATGCTTTGGCCATCTTTGTTCTCTTGTTACTTTTTTTGCCATGCTTGTTGCAATGCTTACAAGGACTGATAGCACGCTCCATAAAAGGAGTTCTTATTGTGCAACAGGAAGGGGGAGATGTAGGGCAGGGTTTGGCTGCTCTCAGCAAAACCCCCAGCACTGCACAATTGATAGAAGGAGACGTGCTGGAACTTGTCGGCCACAGGACTTGGGAAGGATAAGAACTTTGTTTAGAAGAAACAGAGTGCTGGCTCTATGTATACACAAGAATCATGGGTGGGTGAGGCTGTAAAACAATCACCCTGTAAAAGAGGAACTATTGTCTCTGCTCAAGATAGATTGTTGTAGATAGAGAAAGTAAATGTTTAGAAAAATGCCTTTAGCATTAGCCAATCTGTGAATGCCTAATGTGGAATGTAAGCCAATCAGTCTTTGTCATATTTTAAAGAAACCAATTAGTTTGTAACACGCTATCTAGGAACTAGTATAAAAGTATGTGAAGAATCATAATAAAACTGACATTCTGCTTGCATCAATCTGTGTCCCGTCTCTCAATCACTGCAGGGACCGTCGGTACCCGGCCTGCAATAAGGTGATCTTTACAGGCTCAGGAGCAATACCGTCTTTTATTCGGGCCTGGGGGCTTGGGGGATTTTCCTCAAGTCCAGCACAGGTAACGGCAGGTGCGGGTGCTTCTTTTATACAGCCAAATCACAGGTTGGTGCTTTTCCAAACGCTCCTATTAGACACCGATCGGTCAGCAACTCTGATACAAATAGAATACAGATTAGACACCAACAAGACACCCTGCACCCTGTCTGGCCATCCTGCACCCCAACCAGACCCTCTGCACCTTGCCTGGACCCCCTTTCACCCCAAGCAGCCCCCCTGCAAACTCGCAAACTCTCTGGCATACTATGCTAGAGTCGATGTCGTTTTGTCAGAGGGAAGGGAAACGGGAGGAAGTGCCTTATGCTGATTTTTCTTTTTGTGGCTAAATCATCCGGAATGGCAAAAGGATGGTCGTATGATTCCAAGAGACCCTACGGTTTTCACTTTAGAGAAGGATAGGGGAAAGAAGTCAAAGACGTGTTGTTCGCCACATAGATGTCTGGGCCCCCTGCACACCAACCAGACCCTGTGCACCTTGCTGGGCCGCAACACACACCAACAAGGCCCTCTAGAGCACAACCACACCTCCTATACTTTTCCTGGTGACCCCGCACCCCACCAGACCCCGTGCTCACTACTTGCCCCCCCTGGACCATCTCCAGGCCCCCGGACAGCCAACTACACCCCCTGAACCTCACCAAGAACCCCTACACCTCGCCTGGACCCCGTGCACCTCAACCAACCCCCTGAAGCCCAACAAGACTCCCAGCACACCAAACCTACCCTCTACACACCAAGACCCTTGTAGTCTGCTTGGCACCGTGCACTAACTCTGAGTGCCCTGCACACCCACTGTACCCCCTGACAGCAACCGGATGCCCTGCACTCTGTCGGTGCCACCTGAACCCCAACCAGATCCCCTGCAATTTTCCCGGCCCCCTGCATGATGCCTGGACCCATCGAAGCCTGTCTCAGCCCTCTGGACAGCAACAGCAAGATCCCCTGCACCCCAAATGGATCACCAGCAACTCTCCTGGCCCCCACGCACCCTGTCTGGAACCCCTGCAAAACAATCGCACCTCCTGCACCCCAGCCAGATGAGCTGCACTTTCCCTGGACCCCCGTGACAACAACAAGGCCCCCTGCACATTCACAAGACCCCCTTCACACTGCTTATCCACCCTGCACACTGCCTGGACCCTCAGAATCCAAACAAGACCAGCTATAACCTCACCGGACCTCCTGCATGCTCTCTGGTCCCCCTACATCTCAGCCAGACCCCCTACACCCAAACCAGACTCCTCGCACCTCGCCTAGACTGCCTGGACCCGGTCTTTGCAGCACGAACCCCAAACAGAACCCCTGCATCCCAACCAGGACTACTTCAACCTGCCTGGACTCCTGCACCCTCAATCACATCAGGGACCCCTGCTTTCCAAACAGAACCCCTTTATCTCAACTGTGCTATAATTGAATGAAGCCAATCTTTATAAAAAGCATACAGTTTTATTTGGGTTCAATCAATTTAGAGTGAGAAGCAATAGGCAAAGCAGCGCTGGGTGCGTGGAGAGCTGCAACTGCCACACGCACGCACAAGTTCTAAAAGCAGTGTCTTTTATTCTTTTCACAAGAGTCTCAACCAATCCTTTCCCATCAAATAGTCATCCTGATCCTCTTCTATTGAGTTATTTAAATTGTTGGAGTAGCGTCGTCCTCCCATTGGATCCTTTGGAAATCTGAAGGTTTCCACCTCTTGGCACGTTTTCCTCTTATTGGGTCCTTTGAAAGTCTTGGGGTCCGATCTTTCGGCGGGCTTTTTTTAAGCAGTTATTGCATCAGCTCTGAGGGGGCAGGGGGGTTAAGGAGTGTTTCTAAAAGGCGGTGTTTACATTGTTTCAAGCAAAAGGTACACTTTCTATTCTTATACATTCTCAATTTGATTCCAACATTCACTACAACTACTGTACAGGTCATAGTGATCACAACTCACCCTGGATCCACACAGGGTACAACAGTTACACTAATCACACCATACTCTATCTTGACATGAATCATACCTATGTTTTCCACAACTGGACACCCTGAAGCCCAAATAGATCTCCTGCACTCTGTGGTGGTGCAATCCTCACCCCCTGGGCAACTTGGTGCTAAGTGTGATTCCACTCATCACCCCCAGGGAGGTATGTCCACCTGGAGAGATAAGGACTGCTAATGGCAGTGAATCAGAACATTAAAGGCCTGGCTCCTGCCCCGCCCTCGGAAGGGGTTATCACAGTCCATCATCTCCTAACAGTCTGGTCTGGCACACCTGTACCGATGATGTGACCAAATGAGAACAAGAACAGTTGCACCTTCATCAAATTCTTGTGAAACTGGTGGAAGATACCAGAGTGGTTCATAGTTCAAGCTTGGCCCGAGCGAAAACAAATGACAGAAGTCAGTTATCTTGGACCCTATAAATTGCGACTCCAAGAGAGACCCTTTGAGCTCTCCTGGATCGTAGCGGGCCTGTAGACCAGCAACTCCCCTGAGCTGGGACACCTCTCAGGTATCAAAAACCTTAAGGTGTCGGCTGCTGTCAGAGCTGACGAAAGGCCAGGGCCAAGTCAACCCAATCAAGTCTCAAATATCACCCATTGAGGAATGCCAAAGCATTGTTGTTGCAATTACCTTAATAAAACAGCTTGAATCCTAGAATATTATTTTGATTTTAGTTTAAAAGTATGATTTTGATTTAACATGAAGCTACAGTAGCTATGAGAATATAAAGTACACTAAGGCCCTTAGGATTAAGCAACTAGCATGCTGTGTGCTTTGAACACTATAAGAAACGTTATGGAATCTGAATTAACACAAGAGGTACTGGTTATGGATCTTAACTTCAAACAATAGGTACCAGAAGAAACTGGTTTGGTTGGGAAGATCGGCCAAATGAGAAATGAGCATTAGCCAACGATAAAATAAGCATGCGCAAGGATGGAGTTCAATCAGCCAACACAGTTGTTAACAGTCGCAATGGTGAAAGAACTTATCTACACAAAGCAGATAAGCAGGCACTTCTTTATTCCAGCGCTGGGGAACACGGGGGCATAACTCCGCCAAAGACGTGTTCGCCGACAGGTACAGAGCACAACATATTTATACACTTTTTCAGCAGAGTCATACTTACATAAGATCAACAAAATTCATAAAGTTTAAGTTGACCTTAATAATGATTGGCTTTCGGTCACCTCACCTTACCTATATTCCTATTTTACAGAAATCATTGGTCATCTTTAGTGATTGATATAAATAGAATGGGGGGAGGGCAATGATTAGCATATTCATGTTATTTCCTGGAAATTATTATCATATGCAAATGTCTTTAATGCATGCGTGGTTATACTGGATGGGGGTCCTCTGGTGGTCGTCAATAGTCTTCATCACTGTGTCGGCTGATGATCCAAACTGCCACGCTACACTAAGCAAACCCTGTCTAGTGCTTCCTTTCAATGGGAACAAACAAAGATTCTTCAGAGCCAGAAGACCGCTTTCAGGCCCACAGCAAAAACTTCTCAGAAAGCACAAGCACGTACGATCATCACTGTACAGCACTGTTTCCTCCAACCTACCACGCTACATTAAACAATCCGTGTCTATCTGCTTCCTTTCATTCGAAACACAGAAACATTCATCAGAGCCAGAACAGCGCTTTTAGGCCCACAGCAAAGTCTTATAGAAAGCACTAGCACGTACAATCGTTTCTTTAAAACAGTGTTTCCTCCAAACTAACACGATACAATAACCAATCTCTCCCTACCTCCTTCCTTTCACTAGGAAAACACAAACAATAATCAGAGCCAGAACAAGCGATTTTAGGGTGACGGGGAAAACTTTTCACAGAAAGTTCTACGCTGTAAAATCATTGCTGTAGTAAATTGTCCACTCTAAGTACCACGCTACACTAAGCAATCACTCTCTATCTGCTTCCTTTCACTGGGAACACACAGACATTCATCAGATCCAGAAGAGCGCTTTTAGGCTCACAGTGAAAACTTCTCACAGAAAGAAGTAGCACATACGATCATCACTGTACAGCAGTGTTTCCTCCAAACTGCCACACTACACTAAGCAATCCCTATCTAGCTGCTTCCTTTCACTGGGAACACACAAACTTTCATCAGAGCCGTAAGCAGCTCTTTTAGGCTCACGGAGAAATCTTCTCACAGAATAAGATATCCTGTACAACCTTTGCTGTACAGAATTGTCCCCTCCAAACTACCACGCTACACTAAGCAATCCCTGTCTAGTTGCTTCCTTTCACTTGGAACACACAAACGTTCATCAGAGCCACAACAGCGCTTTGAGCCTGAAAGCAAAAACTTCTCACAAAAAACACTAGCATGTACGATCGTTGCTGTACAGCACTGTTTCCTCCAAACTACCACGCTACACAAGCAATCCCTTTCTATCCGCTTCCTTTCAGTGGGAATACACTAATATCCATCATATCTAGAAAAAGAGCATTTAGGTTCACGGGAAAAAAATTTTCACAGAAAGTGCTATCTGATACGGTCGTTGCTGTACAGCACTGTTTCTTCCAAACTACCACGCTGCACTAAGCAATCCATGTCTATCTGCTTCCTTTCACAGGGAACACACAAATATTCATCAGAGACACAAGAAGCGCTTTTAAGCTCACTGCGAAAACTTCTCACTGAAATCGCTAGCCCATACGTTCTTTGCAGTACAGCATTATGCCCTCCAAATTACCACGCTACACTAAGCAACCCGTGTCTCTGTGCTTCCTTTCACAGGGAACACACAAACATGAATCAGATCCACAACAAGTGCTTTTAGGCTCACAGCAAAAACTTCTTACATAAAGCGCTAGCCCATACGTTTGTTGCTGTACAGAATTGTCCCCTCCAAATTACCAAGATACACTAAACAATACGTGTCTATCTGCTTCCTTTCAGTGGGAATACACAAACATTCATCAGAACCATAAGCAGCTCTTTTAGGCTCACGGAGAAATCTTCTCACAGAGTGTGATATCCTGTATGATCTTTGCTGTACAGCATTATCCCCTCCAAACTACCACGCTACACTAATCAATCACTGTCTATCTGCTTCCTTTCACTGGTAACACACAAACATTAATCTGAGCCACAACAAGCTCTTTTAGGATCACAGTGAAAACTTCTCACAGAGGCGATAGCCCGTACGAAATTTGCTGTACAGCACTGTTCTCTCCTAAGTATTACGATACACTAAGCAATCCATGTCAATCTGATTCTTTTCACTGGGTACACACAAGCATTTATCAGTGCCACCAGCATCCCTGTTAGGCTCACGGCGAAACTTCTCACAGAGAGCATTGCTGTCCAGCTGTTTTTCCTCCAAATTAATGGTACACTAAGCAATCCATGTCTATTTGCTTCCTTTCACTGGGAACACACAAACATTCATCACAGCAACAACAAGCACTTCTAGGCTCACAGTGAAAACTGCTCACAGAAAGCACTAGCATGTACGATCGTCGCTGTACAGCACTGTTTCCTCCAAACTACCACAGTACACTAAGCAATCCGTGTCTATCTGTTTCCTTTCACTGGGAACACACAAATATTCATCAGAGCCAGAAATATTGCTTTTAGGCTCACGGCTAAATTTCTCACAGAAATCTCTAGCCCATACAATCCTTGCTGTACAGCACTGTTTCCTCCAAACTACAATGCTACACTAAGCAATCCCTTCCTATCTGCTTCCTTTCACTGGGAGCAAACAAACGTTCATCAGAGCCAGAACAGTGCTTTTAGGTTCACAGAGAAAACTTCTCACAGAAAGCGCTAGACCGTACAATCATTGCTGTACAGCATTGTCTCCTCCAAACTACCACTGTACACTAAACAATCCCTATCTGCTTCCTTTCTACTGAAAACACACAAACATTCATCAGAGCCACAAGTGCTTTTAGCTCATTGCAAAAAATTCTCACAGAAAGTGATAGCCTGTACGATCTTTGCTGTACAGCATTTTCCCCTCCAAAGTAACACGCTACTCCAAGCAATCCGTGTCTATCTGCTTCCTTTCACTGGGAACACACAAACATTCATCAAAGCCACAACAAGCTCTTTCAGGCACATGGTGAAAAGTACTCACAGAAAGTGCTAGCAAGTAGAATCATTGCTGTACAGAATTTTCCTCTCTAAACTACCACCGTACACTAAGCAATCCGTGTCCCACTGCTTCCTTTCAGTGGGAACACACAAACATTCATCAGAGCCAGAACAGGACTTTCAGGCTCACAGCAAAATTTCTCACAGAATGTGCTAGCCCGTACGATCGTTGCTGTACAGCAGTTTTTCCTCCAAACTACCACGCTACACTAAGCAAACCCTGTCTAACTTCTTCCTTTCACTGGGAACACATAAATATTCATCTTAGCCACGACAAGCGCTTTTAGGCTCTACTGTGAAAAGTTCTCACAGAAATCTCTAGCCCATAAGTTCATTGCTGTACAGTATTGTCCCCTCCAAATTAACACGGTACACTAGGCAATCCGTGTCTATCTGCTTCCTTTCACTGGGAACACACAAACATTAATCAGAGACATAACAAGTGCTTTTATGCTCACAGCAAAAACTTCTCACAGAAAGCACTAGCCCATACAATTGTTGCTGTACAGCATTGTCCCCTCCAAATTACCACAGTACACTAAGCAATCCCTGTCTAGCTGCTTCCTTTCACTGGGAACACACAAACATTCATCAGAGCCAGAACAAGCCCTTTTACTCTCACCAGGAAAACTTCATACAGAAAACGCTAGCCCGTACAATCGTTGTTGTACAGCATTGTCCCCTCCATACTACCACGCTACACTAAGCAATCCGTGTCTATCTGCTTCCTTTCACTGGGAACACACAAACATTAATCAGAGCCACAACAAGCGCTGTTAGACTCATGGTGAGACCTCCTCACAGAAAGCACTAGCACATACTATCATTGCTGTACAGCAGTCTCCCCTCCAAACTACCACGGTACACTAAGCAATCCATGTCTATCTGCTTTCTTTCACTTGGAAAACACAAACATTCATGTTGAGATGTATCACTCCTGAGGTGTGCAGGAGGTGATCCTTGGATATTATCCATCTTTACTGGGCCCTCCTTCCCTCCAGTTCTTTATTCCATACTGCTCTACTAAGCTGATGCCTGAAGAGTCCAATGTCTGCTCTCCTGAAGTCTATGGCAGCAATCTTACTGTGTGCCCTCTTCATGGCCTTAAAATTCTTGACCTCTGCCATTTCATGGTCACTGAAGCCATGGCTACCCTTGACCTTCACATCCCCCACTAGCCCCTCCTTTTTTGTCAGAACAAGGTCCAGCATAGCAGCTCTCCTCTTTGGTTCCTTTATTACTTGGAGAATGAAGTTATGATCAGTGCATTCCAGGAGCCTCCTGGATTTCTTATGTCCTTTTGTGTCATCCCTCCAACAGGTATAGGGATGGTTGAAGTCACCCATGTCGTCGTTTGAGCTCAGAGTGCAGCTGAGCACCACACAGCTGCTAACTTCTCCCTTCCCTCCTAGTGAAGAGAAGGGAAAAATAAGCCAGGCTTGGGACTTGAGATAGGACAGGGAGGGGCAAATCATACATGGTCACAGGCAAAAGGCAGACTCATTAGAGGAAGGAAAAAAGAACATAGATTTATGACAGACACTAACAAAAACATTTAACAGGGTAGGACAGTGATAAGCATTGCCACATCTAGAGAAGACCTTGCTCAAACCCCTCCCTTTTTCCTGGGCTCAGTTCTGATCCCATTATCTCTACCTCCTCCTTCCAGCTGCGTAGGGGGCAGGGAATGGGGGGTGTAGTCAGTGCTACTGCTTCTTCCATCTTCGATGGGGGCAGCTTCTGGAACTTCTTCCTCCTGCTCCATCATGGTCCCCCTGTCACAGGAGACAGTCCTCCACAAACTTTCTCCAGTGTGAGTCCCTCCCACAGGCCACAGCATTCCCCACACTGCTCCGGTGTGGGTCACCAACTTTCTCCAACTGGAGTCCCTCCCACAGTCTGCAGCCTTTCTCAAGCTGCTCCATCGTGGGACACTCCCACATACTGCAGTCCTCCCAGTGCCAAACTACAACAGCAGGAGCTACTTCTTCCCACTAGGCCACGGCCTTCTTTGGGCACAATCACCTTAGTTGTCCATGCAAAGTCCCTCACAGGCCATAAATCAGTATCTGTTCCACTATAGACCTTCATGGGTGGCAGGGGAGGCCACTGTGCCGTCTCACCACAGGATACAGAGGAGTCTCTGCTCCAGCTGAAGCCTTCTCCCCTGCTACGAAAAAAATCCCACCACTCACTCAAACCCACGACATCCCATGAGGACCAGGGCTTGTGAATATAAGGCTGTTGCTATCTGTCTATACAGGGCCTCATGCACTTGATCTTCCTAGTCGGGTGGGCTGTAGCAGAAACCCGCTATAATGTTAGCTGTTTCTGCCCTCCCTTTAATCCTGACCCATAAACCTTCAGTTGGCTCCTCGCTCATCCCCAGTGCATCCTCCATACACTCCAACCAGCTAGTGACATAGAGGGCAACACCCCTCTCCTCATTTCCCCTGTCTGTCCTTCCTGAAGAACCTGTATCCTACCATTGCAACACTCCAACCACAGGAGTCATCCCACTATGTCTCCATGATGCTAATAAAATCATAGCTCTGCAGATGTGCACATCTCCAACTCCTCTTGGTTATTCCCCATGTTATATGTGTTCACATAAAGGCCTTTAGGTTGGGCTCTCAATGAAGCTGACTTACTGGCTGGAACTCCTCTGTTTTCCTCTTCAGGTACTCTCCTGTTGATCTGTGATCCTTTTCCAGGCTCTGGGCATCTATTGCTGGCATTGGCATCAAGCTGGTAGGAGTGGGATGGATTGAGGTTCCTCTTCCCCAGCAACTTTAGTTTAAAGTCCACTTCACCAGCTTGGCAAGCCTACGACTGAAGATGCTCTTCCCCATCTGATGGAACCCGTTACACCCCAATAGACCAGGTTTCTCAAAGCAAGTCTTGTGGTCTAAGTAGCTGAACCCATGGCTGTGGCACTAGCCCTGTAACCAATTATTGATTTGCCAGATTCGACTGGCCCTTTTAAACTCCTTCCCTTTGACCAGGAGGACTGATGAAAAATCTACCTGTGCTCCAGAGACCCTTAGTGCCCCTCCCAGGGCTCTGTAAGTGTAAGAGACTGAACTGTGAACTGTTCATCTCAAGGATTGCCTGCCTACAAGATTGCCTGCCTAAAAGATTGCCTGCCTACAAAGATTGCCTGCCTGCAAAGATGATTGCAACATCATGGAGGCCTCCGGCTTGAGAAAAGCATTGCATGTGCGCATGTAGAGACATGCAAGTATGTTTCTTCTGCTGATCACACAAAAGTCATGGGATAGATGAAATCTAAAGCATGTAGACAGTGCATGAGATGTGTGCACACGTGATGGACAGTGCTCTGTGGGGCAGGGTTTGGCTGCTCTCAGCAAAACCCCCAGCACTGCACAATTGATAGAAGGAGACGTGCTGGAACTTGTCGGCCACAGGCCTTGGAAAGAACTTTGTTTAGAAGAAACAGAGTTCT
Organism: Tyto alba; assembly: GCF_018691265.1. Lineage (NCBI taxonomy): Eukaryota > Metazoa > Chordata > Aves > Strigiformes > Tytonidae > Tyto > Tyto alba. The sequence goes on along the minus strand of NW_024881275.1, from coordinate 48,756,105 downwards.
GGCTCAATATTTACATAAGAATCATGGGTGGGTGAGGCTGTAAAAAACAATCACCCAGTAAAAGAGGAGCTATTGTCTCTGTTCAAGATAGATTGTTGTAGATAAAGTGGGTGCTTGGAGGAATACCTTTGGCATTGGCCAATCTGTGAATGTATAATGTGGAATGTAAGCCAATCAGTCTTTGGCATGTTCTGAAGAAACCAAATAGTTTGTAACATGTCATCCAGGAACTAGTATAAAGGTATGTGAAGAATCATAATATGACTGACATTCTGCTTGCATCAAGCTGTGTCCCGTCTCTCAATCACGGCAGTGCTCTATAAAAAGATCGTGAAAACAAGATATGGTGTGCATCTCTTGCAGTTACCTTAATAAAACAGTTTGAATCCTAGAATATTATTTTGATTTTAGTTTAAAAATATGATTTTGATTTAACATGAAGCTACAGTAGCTATGAGAATATAAAGTACACTGAGGCCCTTAGGATTAAGCAACTACTATGCTGTGTGCCTTGAACACTATAACAATCGTTATGGACTGTGAATTAACACAATAGGTACTCATTATGAACCATGACTTGAAACAATATGTACCAGAAGAAACTGGTTTGGTTGGGAAGATCGGCCAAAGGAGAAATGAGCATTAGCCAAAGATATAATGACCATGCGCAAGGATGGAGTTCAATCAGCGGACACAGTGATGAAGACTATCGACGACCACCAGAGGACCCCTGTCCAATATAACCACACATGCGGTAGAGACATTTGTATATGATAATAATATCCAGGAAATAACATGAATATGTTAATCATTGCCCTCCCCCCCATTCTATTTAAATCAATCAGTAAAGATGACCAATGATTTCTGTAAAATAGGAATATAGGTAAGGTGAGGTAACTGAAAGCCAATCATTATTAAGGTCAACTTAAACTTTATGAATTTTGTTGATCTTATGTAAGTATGACTCTGCTGAAAAAGTGTATAAATATGTTGTGCTCTGTACCTGTCGGCGAACACGTCTTTGGCGGAGTTATGCCCCCGTGTTCCCCAGCGCTGGAATAAAGAAGTGCCTGCTTATCTGCTTTGTGTAGATAAGTTCTATTCGCAATTGCGACCGCTTACATATCCACCACTAAAGAACTGAAGACTGAGGACTTACAGGTTGTCGTGGGTCTATGGTGGTGGCTATCCTTGCTATTCTATCCCAATTGCTTGCTTGATTTCTGCCTTTTCATTCCATTCTATCCTATCACTACTATTTTTCTTCTTTTGATAAGTAAAACCATTCTGGGTATATGGCATTTTACCTTGTTTGTGTCTTAATCTCGCTCTTGGGATCATATTGGAACCTCCCCCAACACTGGATTGGGACAGTAAGCCTTCTTGATACTTCTCAGGCTGCTCATGTATCATTGGTGCCCACGTGAAACACAGAAGTGGATAATATTGGGTGGGCTATACAAGGCTCAGTAGTCTCAGTGACATCCCTGATATCAGCCCCTGGTACCTCTCTAGAGAGTACAACAGGTTGGTAGATGAGTGCCTCCATACATATCTAAAGAGAGTTGCCTACTACTATCACTCATCACCTTTTCTTAGTTGCACTGGTTGTTATATGGGGAGCGGACCAGGCTGCCTTACTCAGCTCCAGCATCTCTCCTGATGTGACAGGTCTTTTCAGTCTGCAGAGCAGTGAAGTGGTTCTGTAAAGGCACCTTAAGCTTTGGGGGAATTCTCCTCCTCCTGCAGCTCCTTCACGTTGCAAGTTTTCATTCTTCCTCATTATTGGCCTACCTCCCTTCTGTGTGTGCCAGTGGGAGAGTTTTGGCTGTTTGGCTGTGGGCTGTGGGTCCACTGCAGATTGTACTTGGAACCAGCTATCTAAGTCCTTCTCAGACTCCCTGATGTCACATAGTCTTCTCACCGCCTCCTGCAGCTCAGCCACCTGCTGCAGGAGGTCCTCCACCTGGTCACACCTTTTGCAGGTGTTAGCGGTTGCAATCGCGAATACAACTTATCTACACACAGTAGATAAGCAGGCACTTCTTTATTCCAGCGCTGGGGAACACGAGGGATAACTCCGCCAAAGACGTGTTCATCAACAGGTACAAAGCACAACATATTTATACACTTTTTCAGCAGAGTCATAGTTACATAAGATTCATAACGTTTAAGTTGACCTTTATAATGATTGGCTTTTAATTACCTCACCTCACCTATATTCCTATTCTACAGAAATCATTGGTCATCCTCACTAATTGATTTAAATAGAATGGGGGGGAGGGCAATGATTAGCATATTCATGTTATTTCTTGGAAATTATTATCATATGCAAATGTCTCTAACGCATGCGTGGTTATACTGGATGGGGGTCTCTGGTGGTCGTTGATAGTCTTCATCACTGTGTCTGCTGATTGAACTCCATCCTTGTGCATGCTCACTCCATCTTTGGTTAACATTCACCTCTCCCTTGGCCGATCTTTCCAACCAAAACCAGTTTTCCTCAGGTACCTATTGTTTCAAGTCAAGATCCATAACCAGTACCCATTGTGTTAATTCAGAGTCCATGACGATTCTTATAATGTTCAAAGCACACAGCATACCATTTACTTACTCCTAAGGGCCCTAGTGTACTTCACACTCTCATAATTACTGTAGCTTCATATTAAATCAGAATCATATTTTAAACTAAATCAAAAGAATATTCAGTTTTATTAAGGTATTTACAACACAGGCAGGTCTGCTGCCTGTCCCTACCCCAGCCACTTCATGTAGTCTGAAGTCTGCACTGCAGCCTTTTCCTTCATCAGCCCCTTATGAGTTGAGGCACTGCCCACTGATTATATAATCTATAATTATATATTAATTATCCTATTATATAGTAAAGTGTTATTTTTTCCACTCTGTGTTGTACATAATATGAAAAAGAGTTAATCACCAGTATTTTAATGTTCTTATTGTGGTGAAAACACAGAGTTCTATTAAGAGAGGAAAGTTTTCCATTAAAATGGAAATGTTACAGAATTTCATTGTCAGTGCCACTAGAACTAGAAAATAATCTTTTGGAGCTTCATCTTATTTTTGTATGCTATAATAGCTTAAATTGGTTGGCAACAATGTAATGAAATTGGAGCTATAAACAATGCTGCTATGGCATAATAAAGCCTCTGCATTCTAATCTATGCCTTTTGGCCATGCAGAGCTTTTAGTTGTCTAATTCAGGTGTTAGAAACACAAGAAATGTTAAACACTTTATAGTTGATCTTTCATTTTTCTTTTGCCGTGAAATGTCTCAAGAAGAATCATATTAAGAATAGTATAACGCGTATTGTTACACACAGAGCATGTCTGTACTCATGCCAGTATCTACATCATGTTTTCAACTGTAAACATTTGCATAAGTTTCAAGAAGCCAACTGGTAATGTTCCACTGGAGAACAAGAGAGAAAGTTCACTGTATGCAGTTCAGTGTTGTCAGTCAACATCAACTCCTCTAAATATCAAATGTCTGTTGAATCATTTAAGAAGTATCATGATTTATTATAGTCACAAAGAAAGTTGCATGCCTATCAGGGCAACAAACTAATGTATTACAGACAGTAGTTAGAAATAAATGTTTGAGGATTTTTGATGTAAAAAAATCCCATATGTCATTTGTAAGACTCTTCCTTCTTCAAAGTGACTGTTCCTATAATGCAAAAGGGAATTGTAGGAAAATTATGATTTGCCATTGGTAAAGAAACTCTTTCCCGTTAAGATGGTAAGACACTGGAACAGCTGCTCAGAGAGGTTGTGGACTCCAACCCTGGGCATTTTCAACACTTGATTGAGCAAGGCCTTGAGCAGCATGATCAAACTTTGAAGTTAGATCTGCCTTGAGCAGATTGGGACTACAGAACTCCAAAGTGTTAGGTTACATGAGAAATGGCTCATCTGCACATGCCCAAGGGAGCACTGGGGAACAAACCTTAGAGACTGGAAGGGAATATTGCCTAGCAGTTTGGGATATTATAGGATGCAGGGGAAAGCATAATGTATGCATCTGTGTGTTGCTGTGTGTAAGGGGGAGTCTGCACCAGCATCTGGAGTGGTCCTTCAGCCTGGGGGCTTATGTGCCCAGGTCCCAGCAGCTGGAGAGGTCTAAGATCCAGGGTATTCTACTGGGCAGACTGAGCACCTGACTCAGTTTATAGGGGATCCAAACTTATGCATACATGTGTGTTCCACTAATAGGCGTTTATCTGCCAGAGAGGAGAACAAGATGAAGCCATTGATGCTTTTTTGTATTTACCCCAAAGTGAAAAGTACTACATTTCACTTTCAATCAACATCAACCAAACTTCATATTTAACACAGCAGCTCTCAGGAAGGAGACAGGGAGCAGGGTGTGAAGGTGAGAAGGAAACAAACCTTTTTCACAGTCATAACAACAGTTTTGAAGATATAATAACTAATTGTACCGAGCTCTCATTTCTAAGTACCATGAAACTAAACAGCTATGGAAAATCTATAAATGATAGCACTGTAGAGATGCACTCACAAGTTTCTCTACTCAGATTACAGACGTACCTTACATATTTTCTACAGACCAGTTGTCATAAACATCTTTTTACAGGCTATTGTTCATATTTTACAAATGTGAATCTTGCTGCAGTGGTTTAAAATATAATCCTGAGCTGTCTATACTAACTTTCTGACAGGCCTTATGCTTCTGTAAGACAAAAAGCACAAATGTCTGACTGCACTTCCACCATCTCAATTCAAATTCCAGAAATGTCACTAAAACCTGTCAATGTTGTCCTCCAATATTGCATGCCAATACATGCTGGAGAACATTACCTGTATAATCCTTAAGATCAGCTGGCTGTGGTCTCTCATTTCCGTGGAAAGAACTGCGTTCATGCCATGTTGCCCTCAGAATTATAAACACAAAGAATTATAAACACAAAGAATTATAAACACAAAGAGTTCAATGAGCAGTTCCCACAAAGTTTTAACATGCTTTGCCACCTAGCTCGCTTTAAAGTCTCAACCTTAACCTAGCAATGAAACCTTAGCCTCTCAGAAAAGAACAAAAACCCCACATATTAAAAGCAAATTATCTCACAGTCTAGGTAAAGGTGAAGGAATCAAATTTACATGCCAGGGAAGAGAAATCACTTTCACTAATCGTGTGATGTGAAAATGGGAATTCAACAAATAAAATTAAAAAAAAAAAAAAAAAAAAAAGACAACATCTTGCCACATTGGGGATACTAAGCAGATGATTAACATCTCATGCAGAAATCAATTCAACAGAACTACAGGTAGTGTAATACCAGCATTCCCCCTGCCTTTATGTAGCACACTGTTTCAGTACTACATTGTCAGGATTTAAGTGTTGCTTCTTTAGACTGCATTTGCAAAATGCTGGCAACACTGTAGAATAATTTTTATATTTATTTACAAACTCTTGCTGAATAAAACACAGTTGCTCAGGAGAGTATAAGCAATCTAATGGTTATTTTGCCAATGTTTATCAGCTATGGGCAACTTGATAAACAATTATCTACAGTCTGACAACCTGTATCTCAGAAACTTTTGATACCTACATACCATCAGAGTTATTCACAGCCCTTTCAGATAGTAAATTTCATTTTATCCCCACAGTATGCAAATATAGGAAAATGGTGTGATTTACAGATGGGAAATCAAACTACAGAAGGGGACAAATTATTCAGGAGACCCCAAATGAAGCAGCAAGATTCTTTCAGTTTTTATGTCCATAATCAACGACTTAGATCTAATGCCTGCTTACGCATAGTCCCTGCCTATACCTGTTTGGTTCAGAGGTATTACTCTATCTGATTTCTAAGTCCTTAGAAGCATCTCCTCCTAAGGTAAAACTGAGCAAGGCAAATATTACAAGAAACATTGGGGAAGATATCCCACTTCTTCCTCATTTCCCTGTCTTCTGCCTTCCCAGATGCATTGTACCACCACTGAACAAAGTGCTAGAGAATTAATTCAGTAAAGCAGTGGGTGATTGTCGAGTGATATCCAATTGACCACTATTAGTCCAATCATGTTTAATATATTAAACTCTTACGATTTGGATACAGTAATAGTGGGCTGCACCTTCAGTTTAGTCCTGCTCATGAACTAACATGGCCACTCTTTGGTTGTGTTCATTGAGAAACTAAAATGACTAGCTATTTAAACAGTGCAGTTTATTTAAGCAACAGATATAGAGGTACTTATGATTGCCAGCAATAAATACACTGTCTGCAAAGCACATGCAAATAAGAGTAAACACAAAGCATGCAACAAAATTATAAACAATACAGCCTGGCTATAAATATGGAAAAAAGAGACTCTCTAGAGATATTTCTAAGTTCCTAAGTCTTACCCAAAGGTGTCCCTATGGGGGGGGAAGAGAGGCTCAGCCTGTTGACTGGTCCCAGAAGTCAACACAATGGTGTCTTCCCCACTTTCCCCTATTCCTTGGGCTATTTTTATAATACTTTTACCTTCAAGGTGGAGTTTGAGTGAATTTAGTCCTAAATACCTTTATTATGATTGGTGTAAAATTCTCTTGCCACACATTTAAAGGTATAGATTATGAAAAACTCAGGGCACAGACTCAAAGAGGAGTGGTTGCACCTTAGAGGTGGGTAGCCTTTGGAATGGAGATTTGTTTTAGTATTTTAATCATCTCAAAGGCGGCCCCCTTTGAGAAGCTTCTCGAAGCTCCCCCAGCTCCAAGTCAGCTCCACCTCTATTTGGAAATTGAGCCAATCAGCTACGCCTCTGCAATAATGTATTTAAGAAGGGATGTGGTGACAAGCAGGGGTACGTTCGAGGAGGAGCTGTGGCAGCTGCGTGGACACCAAGGTCAGTGGAGGAACGGAGGAAGAAAGGAGGGCGGAGGTGTGCCAGAGCAGAGACCCCCCTGTATCCTGTGGTGAGATGGCAGGGCGGCCCCCCCCTGCCACCCATGAAGATCTACAGTGGAGCAGACGTTAATTTGTGTGGCCTGTGTTTCTTTTTACCTGGCTGAGAAAAGTCCTGTGCCCGAAGAAGGCCAAGGTCTTGTGGGAAAAAGGTAGACCCTGCTGCTGTAATACAGCACTGGGAGGATTGCAGCATGCAGGGGTGCCCGCGCTGGAGCAGCTCGGGAAGGGCTGCAGCTGTGGGAGAGAGACTCCTGTGGAGGACTCTGTTCTGGGAGAGGGGGACTACGACGGAGCAGGAGGAGCGAGTTCCAGGAGCTTCCCCCCGCCCAACGAAGATGGAAGAAGCAGCAGAACTGCCTGCACCCCTCATTCCCTGCCCCTGTCCCGCTGGGGGAGGAGGTAGAGATATCAGGAGCAGAACTGAGACTGGGAAGAATAGAGGGGTGGGGAGAAGGTCTTCTCAAGATGTGGCAGTGCTTCTCACTGTCCTACTTTGTTGCGTGTTTTAAGTGTGTCTGTAATAAATGTATGGATTTTTTTTCTTCCCCTAATGAGTCTGCCTTTTGCTCATGACCATCTGTGGTGGTTGGCTGCTAACCCGGCTCAGACCACTACAATAATGACATTATAATGAGCAAAGCTCAGACAAGGGGAAGCATTTCATCAAAATCTGATGGGAGGTTGGCTCAGGGTGGCAAGTATGCAGTATATGAGTTCTGTAGTACCATCTCATTCCTGTATCTGCTGTATCATCACAGGGAGTGATCGTGAAGTCTTCAATCCACTTCACCCCCTCACATTGCTTTGCAAACAATATTGTCCCAGGAATCACAAATGATGTGGTGGATTCTTCACATACTAGCTGCAGCTGTATTCTACCCTAGAAGCCTTCTGATTTTATACTTCTCCTTAATGTGCAAACGATGCTGTATTTTGGTCATCTTAGTAATTATTCCACATTATTTCCTATTGCTAATATAAAAGATAGCCTATTTCATGTTGGCAATTCATTTTCCATGAAAAAAAAAAAAATTTAAAGAACCCAGCTCTAATGAGGTAGGACACGAAATGTAAACAGTAACTGATTTCCTTTGCTTCCAAATAGTGTTGAGCTTAGATACAATATTTTATAGGAAGAAATAGAAGCTATTGTGTTGCCTAGACCTATTTCTTTGAAGTTTTTGACTGTAAGCTGATAGAAAGTTAATGATGCAACAGTTACTCAAAAAAGCTTTTTTAATAAGTATATTCTACTCTACTACTCTACCCGGGAATGTTCCCTGCTCTAACTGCTTTTCTTCAAATCTATCTGTCAATTATTCCACGATGTATACAAACACCAAGAACCCAATCTACCTTCAAGTTACAGGACAAAAAAGCATGCAGCAGGGAATGTCTTACTTACAAATAGGAGAAATTGACTGTAGATTATAGAAAATAAAAAGCAGAGATAAGTAGAAAGCAGACCTACATTTTCACGCACTTCCCCTAACACATGTCCCAGGCCCACCTACTGCCAATTCTGTCTGCTGCCGTAGAATAACATATAAAGTGGGTTGGGCATCTGGTCGAGGTTTTCCTTAGCCACTCATGTTGCTTCCGAGCAGATGACATAAGTCAAATAGCACGTAAGAATGTGAAAGGAACAGTATCACTGGCAAAGCAATAACCTGAAGAGATGTTGTGGTTTGAGCCTACTCAGCAGCTAAATGCCACACAGCCGCTCACCCACCCTCCCCCCACTTGGGAATGGGGAGGGAATCGGAGGGGCAAAGGGAGACTCGTGGGTTGAGCTAAAAACAGTTTAATAATAGTAACAGAATAATACACTGACAGCAATATCAGTAGGTAATGTACAATACAGCTGCTCACCACCTGCCGACTGACACCCGCCTGCTCCCAGCCAGCAATCCCAAACACAAAGCCACCACAGCAACACTCCCAGCCCTCTCCTGCCTTTATATGGTGAGCATAACATCACATGACATGGAATATCAGCCAATCCCAGCCCAGCCCTCCAGCTGTGCTCCCCCCGCCCCGCACACAGGTGAGGGCACTAGGACCTGGGGAGCCCCTGGAGTCTCAGTGTGCAGCAGCACTCCTCCAGCTACTAAAACAAACAGGAACTCTATTCAAGCCCAAACCAGGAGAGTATCCACCCCTTATTCCATATCATTTTACATTATGCTCACATTTCATATTTCTAATACATTATTGTTATTTACAATCCTCTTCCTTGGTCATAGACATACGCATACAGATGTCATTCCCTCAGTCCATGGTCCATCATTGCAGGATGTATCATGAGTTGACTTGGTCCATAGCTTCAGATTCCACCTGTCAGTCCCTTCAAGCAGGAGGAGCAATGCTCAGTCAGTAGGGCAGAGGTGTTCTTGGACTTGACAGGAGGATGGCATGCAGTCTCTGTTGCAGCTGGAGCTGATGCATCTGATGGTGTCTGTATTCACAGTCTGCGGCAGTCGCTGGGCATCAGTTGCTGGAACCAGTCCTATTTTCACCCACGTTCATGTTTGCCATAACAAAGCATTGGTAGGGTGGTGTGGTGACTAATCTAATACAGCTTATTGGCTATTTTCACCTAACATTAAGACCCCTTGAGGTACACATCGGACTTCCTCGACCTTCTGCATTACCCACCAAGTGCACCCGGGTCCTTGGGCAAAGGTAATCCCACGTATGGGCTTACCTTTACCTGAAGGAGGTATAACCCAGACGGTCTTCCCCAGCATGTTTTTAGGGTGCACTACCAGGACTCTGTCTCCATCTACAATATGCAGAACGTTTGACTGCGCAGGGCCAGCCTGGTTGGCAGATCCTCTAGTATTGTCTAACCAGGTGGCCTTTGTTAAATGTGTGTCCCAATGCTTAAAAGTTCCACCTCCCATTGCTCTCAGCATGGTCTTTAGTAACCCATTACACCGCTCAATTTTCCCGGAGGCCGGGGCATGACAGGGGATATGATATATCCACTCAATGCCATGCTCTTTTGCCCAGCTGTTTATAAGATTATTTCGAAAACGAGTACCATTATCTGACTCAATTCTATCTGGGGTGCCATGCCGCCACAGGACTTGTTTTTCAAGTCCCAGAATAGTGTTCCGAGCAGTGGCATGGGGCACAGCATATGTTTCCAGCCATCCGGTAGTTGCTTCTACCATTGTGAGCACATAACGCTTACCATGCCGAGTTTGTGGGAGCGTAATGTAATCAATCTGCCAGGCCTCCCCATATCTATACTTTAACCATCTCCCTCCATACCAAAGAGGTTTTAACCGCTTGGCCTGCCTGATTGCAGCACATGTCTCACATTCATGGATAACCTGTGATATAATGTCCATAGTTAGGTCCACCCCTCAGTCACGAGCCCATCTATATGTTGCGTCTCTTCCTTGATGGCCCGAGGAGTCATGGGCCAAACGAGCCATAAATTTTTTGCCCTTATGCTGCCAGTCCAGATCTACTTCGGCCACCTTAATCTTTGCAGCCTGGTCCACCTGGTGGTTGTTTTCATGTTCTTCTGTTGCTCGATTTTTGGGTATATGAGCATCTACGTGGCGTACTTTCACAACCAAGTTCTCTATTCGACCAGCAATATCTTGCCACAAATCAGCAGCCCAGATGAGTTTGCCTCTATGCTGCCAACCACTCTGTTTCCACTGCCACAACCACCCCCCACAGGGCATTTGCCACCATCCATTAATCAGTGTAGAGATAAAGGACTGGCCATTTTTCTTGCTCAGCGATACTTAAGGCCAGCTGGATGGCTTTCACCTCTGCAAATTGACTAGATTCACCCTCTCCTTCAACAGCTTCTGCGACCCACCGCGTGGGGCTCCACACAGCAGCCTTCCACTTCCGATGTTTCCCTACAGTGCGACAGGACCCATTGGAAAATAAGGCATATTGCTTCTCATTATCCGGAAGTTCATTATATGGCGGTGCCTCTTCAGCTCGGGTCACCTCTTCCTCTGGTGACATTCCAAAGCCTTTGTTCTGTGGCCAATTTGTAATTACTTCTAGTATTCCTGGGTGGTTGGCGTTTCCTATTCGAGCCCACTGTGTGATGAGCACGACCCACTTACTCCACGTAGCGTCAGTTGCATGATGTGTTGAGGGGACCTTCCCTTTGAACATCCAGCCCAGTACCGGCAGTCGGGGTGCCAAGAGGAGCTGTGCTTCTGTACCAATTACTTCTGAAGCAGCTCGGACCCCTTCATATGCTGCCAGTATCTCTTTTTCAGTTGGAGTATAAAGGGCTTCAGATCCTCTATATCCTCGACTCCAGAATCCCAGGGGTTGACCCCGGGTCTCCCCTGGTGCCCTCTGCCAGACTCCAGGTAGGGCCATTCTCCCTGGCTGCAGTGTAGAGCACATTTTTAACATCATGTCCTGTCCGAACTGGCCCAAGGGCTACAGCATGAACGATTTCTTGTTTAATTTGTTCAAAAGCTTGCTTTTGTTCAGGGCCCAATAAAAAGTCATTTTTCTTTCGGGTCACTTGATAAAGAGGGCTTACGATCTGACTGTAATTTGGAATATGCATTCTCCAGAAGCCTATCACACCTAAGAAAGCTTGTACTTCCTTTCTGCTGGTTGGTGGAGACATAGCCGTTATTTTATTAATCACATCCATTGGAATCTGACGATGTCCATCTTGCCATTTGATTCCTAAAAATTGAATCTCCTGTGCAGGGCCCTTGACTTTACCCCGTTTTATGGCGAAGCCAGCTCTCAAAAGAATTTTAACTATTTTCTTTCCCTTCTCAAAAACCTCTTCTGCTGTATTCCCCCATATAATGATGTCATCAATGTATTGTAAATGTTCTGGAGCTTCACCCTGTTCCAGCGCAGTGTGGATCAGTCCATGGCAAATAGTGGGACTGTGTTTCCACCCCTGGGGCAGTCTGTTCCAGGTGTATTGGACACGCCTCCAGGTGAAAGCAAACTGTGGCCTGCATTCTGCTGCCAGAGGGATGGAGAAAAAGGCATTGGTGATATCAGTTGTGGCGTACCACCTGGCTGCCTTTGACTCCAATTCATACTGAAGCTGCAGCATGTCTGGCACAGCAGCACTTAAAGGTGGTGTGACTTCATTCAGGCCCCGTTAGTCCACTGTCAGTCTCCACTCTCCATTAGACTTCCGCACTGGCCATATAGGGCTGTTGAAGGGTGAGCGAGTCTTGCTAATTACCCCTTGGCTCTCAAGTTGATGAATCAGTTGGTGGATGAGAACTACAGAGTCTCTGTTGGTGCGATATTGCCATCGGTGCACAGTCGTGGTAGCAATCGGCACCTGTTGCTCTTCAACCTTCAGTAGTCCCACAGCAGAAGGATCCTCTGAGAGCCCTGGCAGAGTGGACAGCTGTTTGATTTCTTCTGCCTCCGAGGCAGCTATACCAAAAGCCCACCGGTACCCTTTTGGGTCCTTAAAATACTCTCTTCGGAGATAATCTATTCCAAGAATACAGGGAGCTTCCAGGCCAGTCACAATAGGGTGCTTTTGCCACTCATTTCCAGTTAGGCTCAACTCAGCCTCCAACACAGTCAGCTGTTGAGAACCTCCTGTCACTCCTGAGATACAGATAGCCTCTGTTCCTTGGAAATTCGATGGCATCAGGGTGCACTGGGCACCAGTGTCCATCAAAACCTTATACTCCTGGGGATCCGATGTGCCAGGCCATCGAATCCACACAGTCCAGTAAACACGATTGTCCCTCTCCTCCACCTGACTGGAGGCAGGGCCTCTCTAATGCTGCTCATAGTATCCATTGTTGATGAAGGGGTTAGTGCGGTCTGTGCGAACCTCGGTCTCATCCTGGTTACTCACTTCTTGTAAGTACGACTCATAAGTTCTCCTCATAGGATCAGGAGCAAAGTCAATTCTTCTACGCTGTTTGGGTAACTGATTAGCTGAGACTGGAGCAGCACTTATCCTGGAAGAACCTTGATTTGTAGCCATTCTTCCTTCCAACTCTTGGACCCACTCTTAGAAAGTAGGTGGGTTTCCTGTCCCATTTCCTCATATCTTCTCCATGGTCACGCAGGTAATACCATAGGTTCCCCCGTGGTGTATACCGTCTCGCTTGAGTAGGGAATCATTTGCTCCTGATAGCCGAGACCTTAGTCTGTGGAGGTGGAGAGTAGGACATGTCCTCTTTGAGTTGTCGGACTTCTTGTGACAGTTTCTCCACAGCTGCGACGATGGAATGAGAGAGACTTTCTTCGTAGTGCCAGAGTCAGCGAGCCAAGTCATCCATAGTTGGCCCCTCTTCGTCTCTCCAGTCAAATACTGCTAGTGCATTCAAATGTGAAGATGGAGCACTCCGTATAAACTTCTGCCACATGGGCCGGCTGCATTGGACTTCATCTGGGTCTGTGGGTAGCCGCGCATCGTCTGGATCATAATAAACCATGTCCCGCACAGCCAGTTCCCTCAGGTATTGGATGCCTCTCTCCATGGCAGTCCACTTACTTAGATGACATGTAAGATCTTCCTTGAAGGGATATCTGTCTCTCACGCCTGACAGTAGTCGTCTCCAAAGGCTGAGCGTTTGTGTCTTTCTTCCAGTAATCTTGTCAATGCCTGCGTCCCTGGACAGGGATCCCAGTTGCCTGGCTTCTCTACCTTCTAATTCCACACTGTTGGCACCACTATCCCAGTATCGGAGCAGCCAGGTAAGGAGGTGTTCACCTGGATGGCGGCTGAAATCCTTTCTCATGTCTCGTAGTTCACTCAGGGATAGAGATTGGGTGATTACCACTGGCTCTGCCTCCTCCTCTTGTTCTTGTGACGGCCCTGGTTTATCATCATCTTTTACAATGCAAGGGGATTTTTTAGTGTATTTCTTCTTCTTTATGGGAGCAACTGATACTGTTGTGGATTGATGCTCCAGTTCACCCGCAGTACTTAACGTAGGGGTCAGATTGGCTGCATTGTCTGTCACCTGAGTTGGAGTGGCTGCAGTGTCAGGTGGATGTGTCAGAGTGGTTGCAGTGCCAGTTGTTTTGCTCTCAGATGCAGAAACCTCTTCCTTTTGAGGGTACTGCATAGTGGCAAGCAGTGTTCGGTAGGCATGGGCCAGGCCCCAGCATGTTGCAATGATCTGCGTTTCTCTTGAAGTGTCAGGATGACAGCACACCTTTTCTAAATATTTTTTTGCTAATTTCTCAGGATCCCGCACTTGTTCAGGGGTGAAGTTCCAAAACATTGGAGGTCCCCACTGTCCTAAGTACTTGCCCATGCTACCCCACACTCCCAACCACTCATAACTCTGCAACCCTGGGGTAGGCCTCTGGGTGGTATTCAGAAACAGTTACTTAATCCGACACAGAACCTGAACCACATTCAGGAACACTACAGCTTCCAGAAACAAGACAACAACGTTAATATGAGCATTCCATGGATATTCAGAGTTCTCAACATTCTCAAGTATACTTGCAAGAAGCTTGGAGAAGGGGAAGATGGAAAAAGGTATCTCCCCCTTGGGTGGGCTTTCCGAGGAGAAAAGGCGGAGGGTATAGTTACTAACCCACTCCAGTAGGTGCCCCATAACTCCCAGGACCGAAGATTTTATCATGCCATAAATTAGAGTTACATAATACAGCAAGGCAAAATCTTAATCCAATTCCCACGGGTAATAAGCAACAACATGGGGACTACATATGGTAAGTAATGTGATGTATAACACAACTGCAGCAACAAAATCCACGATTTTAGGAGCCAAGCAAATGACATTATAACAGGATGGGCAGTCAGCATTATAACAAATTTGATAGTAGCCACAGATCAAATCTGTTATTATCTCAACCCTTCGTGCCCCATGTTGGGCACCAAAAAGGACTGTTGTGGTTTGAGCCTACTCAGCAGCTAAATGCCACAGAGCCGCTCACCCACCCTCCCCCCACTTGGGAATGGGGAGGGAATCGGAGGGGCAAAGGGGAGACTCGTGGGTTGAGCTAAAAACAGTTTAATAATAGTAACAGAATAATACACTGACAGCAATATCAGTAGGTAATGTACAATACAGCTGCTCTCCATCCGCCTGCTCCCAGCCAGCAATCCCAAACACAAAGCCACCACAGCAACACTCCCAGAAGTGGCAGCCTCTCCCAGCCCTCTCCTGCCTTTATATGGTGAGCATAACATCACATGACACGGAATATCAGCCAATCCCGGCCCAGCCCTCCAGCTGTGCTCCCCCCGCCCCCACACACAGGTGAGGGCACTAGGACTTGGAGAGCCCCTGGAGTCTCAGTGTGCAGCAGCACTCCTCCAGCTACTAAAACAAACAGGAACTCTATTCCAGCCCGAACCAGGACAAGAGAATAGAAATAAATCCAATGGAAAACAAGTACATTGAAGACACATGCAAGAACAGAAGATCCCTTAGAGGAGGATGGAGGTTATTAAGAATGTGAGTAGTAGACCATCTTGACCAGTTCTCACTGACAACAGAAAAAACAGATGCTCTTCAGGGTACACGCCTACCTTTTCCATTTCATATTCATTTACAGACCATTGTCTGTGATTTTTTTTAACCCTTTTTGAACCTGTTGGTGCTGTAAAAGTTCACTGTCAAGTCTGGTTGTAAAAAGTGCTTTGTTTTATAAGTTTTAAATCATTTTCTTACTAGCTGTTTCCTATGAGTTCAGCAAGTGCCTCTAATTCTAGTCTTGTAAGACTTGACAAAAATAGTACTAACTGTATTTACCTTATCCATCATATTCATTATTTTGTAAGCCTTGATTATATCACCCCTAGTCTTCTATTCTACATAGACATTCTACCAGCTCTTTCAGACTTTTCTTGCAGGGCAGTTGCTCCATCCTTTAAATTATAAGACAATAGCATATTACACTGGAAAAAGAGACTGAAATAAGGTAAAATGCATCATTTCAGGGTTTTAAAAATTAATATTTCTGTATTTCCTAAGAAGAGGTGGTACTTCAGTCCAAGTTGGGGGAAGGGGAGGAGTTTCTATTTTGCAGAGACAGAAGAGACTGTTACAGAAAGTTTAGTTGTCTTGAAGTGCTTATTTAATAATAAATTAAAGTGTTGCATTTAATCTATTCATTGAAAAAAGTGTGCCCATGCATTTGACAAACAGAAATAACTATATAAAAATTCAAATATACATAAAATTTTATATACTATTTCCTGCATGTGTAGAAGCTATTTTTGTATGCAACAGAAATCATATAGAAAACACAATGTGGCTTTAAGCTACCTTGCTGCAAAAGAAACATTTTAATTAGAAAAACAATATGGTAATACTGAGATTCCTTAATTAAGAATAATTCATACAGTTTTTGAGTGGAAAAGAGTGCATAGTGCTTATGACAATGAATGGAAATGTATTTAAATTACTCTGGATTCTGAGATTTTTCCTGTGTGAATTTATCAATGTACCCATACTGGTTATAAAAAATGGAAAAAAGGAGGAAAAAAAAAGTCTTCATATGAAATAGTGGAGGGACTAATTCATCACAGAACCATACTTCCAGATATATGTCTAGACCTGTTCTGCAAATGCGAAGAGCTAACTAGATGATACATACATAGAAAGCCACATAGAAAGGTCCACAGCTGGAAATTGTCCAGGGAGGTAACCTAGCATGAAGATAGTCTCTGAGTGGGGAAACTGAGGAATGTTGACCCTTTTCAGTTTCAAGGAAAGGCTTAAGGTAAGACAGTCTTTCAAATTCCATATGGTTTGAGATCAGCTCTCTCTTACTTGCTTTCAGAACTGGAGTAGACTGACTAATCACTGATCACTGCTGTCACTTCTCCTAGAGGAAAGGATTAGAGGAAAGCAAATCAGCCCCAGTGAGGTAATCTGAATTAATCACTGGATCTCAGGAGCTGGCCTAATAGTAGGTTTATTACATAATGCCACCCCAGAGAGGATAGATGGCATAAATTCAGCACCTAAAGGAAGAGCATATTCCAGACAAATATGGAAGGCTTGTAAGTGCAGTCTGCTCTAACTGATGCACAGTGCAAAAGCACGAGATCTGACATTCCATTCTTTTTATTATTTTGAGAATTCACAAGTACTTTAACACAACAGAAGCAGATGTTAATTAAAAAAAAAAAAAAAAAAGTTGCCAATCAAGTGCATAAAAGCAGCCTTTCATTCTATGCACAGAAATTTTTAAAAATACTCTTCTGAAAAATTTAGAAAGATATATCTTTACAGATTAACAAAGATCACTTATGTCAGTGAAACTTATGTCAGTGAAGTCCTCCATTAATCGCCTTGTGTAGCAGATCGAGCTGCTACAACGCATTAATCAAACATCCTGGGATGATCTTCCCTTTCATGCCTGAACGGGCGAAAATGTGCCACTTGAACGTTTACGCATTTTTCACTAGGGGGAGCCAAAATCTCTAAGTATGCCGTTTAGGTACCAACACTTCGAAGTTTTCAATTCAGTTCTATGTTCGCAGCTGCTGTGGTACAGCTAAACGTCGTACTTCAGGAATATTTTACTATTACTATTATTCTTATTTTTATATATTATTGCAGGATAAAAAGGATGAAATTAAAAAGATACTAGTCTTGTCCTGCCGATACAAGTTTACAGGAATTCAGTCAGCTGAACTTAAATTCTTGGTATGTAGCAACAAGATACACATTTGTGTTTTAGTACTAGTAAGGAAGTTACTTTACATCTAATCATCTCACATACTAATTCATGCTCAGAACATGGCTGTCTCAGTGTCACTGTTCTCAGTGAGAGGATAAGCCAGAACCCACACTAACTTTATAGTGCATTGATAATACTTGCTAGTGAATATGCATATTTAAGACTCAATTTCTCTGAGGACTCAAGGCAAAGCAAGGATCGTGATTATATGGAAGAAAAAAAAGGTGTGAGGAAGAACATAACAAACTAAGGAGTAAGTCTTTCCTCATTCAACAATTACATTTCAGAGAAAGATTTTGTATAGGACCTCAGAGCAGATGAGGAATTTTAGAACAGAACCAGCCATGATGCACAGTTAGTGCAGCTTGGCTGGGATGTACACTTTGTAGTAACCTGAAGACAGTATTCGCCAAGCAAGTATACATGAAACTACAGTACTAAACCATGGTCAGAACCATGAACCATGAACTCTGCCAAATAAATTTATATATAGGAAATTACTCAAGGATCATGCAAGACAGGGTATAAGAGGTCATACATAGCTCATGAGCCTGTTTGATGTAGTTCACAGAAAGCTACAGAAGACAGTTAAATTTCTACCTTGATGTAAATAGTATATGCAATGATTCTAAAGCATTCACCAGGGCTTATGCCTGCCGTGTAACCTGCACCCGTTTTTTACACACCAATAATTACACACAGTAAATATTGGGCTACTTGATTAACAAATGTACCTTTAATGTACCTTTAAAAAGGTACATAGGGAAGTTGATGACTCTTGTAAGTCTTGACTTACAAGAAAGTAGTTTTAAGACAGTTGAGCTGGTTTTGCCTAATAGAAGGCTTTATTATCACAACACTAAATCTATTATGAAGGTCACATTATTCCCATACTAAACTGTAGAGATATTTGCAAGATTTTATATTTTTATAGCATCAATTTGATTTGTAATTAAAACAACATCAGTTTCTGTACTGGCTGATATGTAATACAAGATTTCTAACACGGTGAAATGCATTTGGTCTCATTCAAATCTCTTAGTAAAAAAGGTGTTCTATTCAAATTTGCTTTCATTCCTTCTAACTCAGGGAGGGGCAAAAGCAGATAAAGAGAGAGTTTACTAAAGGCATATCAGCTCAAGTGGCAGGGACTAAAGAATGACATGTTCAGGAAGTAAAAGCTTATTATCATACTCAGGGAGGAGGGATGGGGATGGTGGCAGGGTATATTTATTTTTTAGATCAAATGAATATGTACTCTTTACATTTACTTGGAATAAATAAAGTAATTATTCAGAGAAGCATTTTTCCTATCTTTTATTCTATTTTTAAAAAATTGTTAAATAACAAATTCAGTATGGATAAGCTATCAGCAATTTTATAGGTGTTAGTAGCTGATAAATGTGAAAATTTTTGTTCAGTCTGACCTTGATTTCCAACATTTCTTAGAAATGCACCTTTTTAATCTAGGATTTTAAACATTACAAAGGTGGGTTTTTTTACTCAACTAGGTACTGAGTAGTGCCAATTTTCATGGTGTTTCAGCAATTTTTGATAGCTCTGCTGAATTTACACATACCAAGTTCCTTAGTTCTCCAGAACCACATTTACAACTTCACACACACACACAATTTATTATGACAAAAGTGTACTTTATAAAAGCCTTTATACTTCAGTTACAGCAGCAAAAGAAGAATTTTAAGCTGAGCTTTGATTTGAAACTGGGGTTATTTTATTGATTTTAGGGCATATCATTGCTCTAAGATTTTCCCACCCGAGTTACCATTCTTGGATCCTATGTTTTGCCATAAGTAAGGCCTTTCACCATTTTTAAATTTATAATGACAAAAGCAGTGAAGTATCTAACATTTGAGTAGCATGATTGATGACTAATACAATTCTTAAACCTTTGTTTTGACATGGGTTTATGTAACAAATGATGCTTCAAAACATTACAATTAAATTCTTCCCTCTATTGCAGAACTTGCAAAGAACATAAACCATACTGAGATTCTCCATAGATACCCAATGATTAATTAATTTATAGTCTTAATGCCACCTGCATTTTAACACATGAAGTTCTTCCCTATCATCAGTTCACCCTGCTTAAGCAGTAATTGTTCAGAGCTCTTAATTCAATCAAGAAAGAACATGATGACATTCTGAAGGAGACAGTGTTAGTAAAATACTTACTCCAGAATAAATCTACCATGAAGTCTTCAATGATTAGGTATTTGCATTTTTTAAAATAAACTAATTTTTTCCAATTAGTGATCTGCCCATCTCTCTGTCCCTTTCTAGTATCTGCTTTATTGTACTAAGTACTGAAAAGATCAACAATGAAAGGCATAGGGTGATGGTCTTGATTTTTAGTTTAGCTATTATGATTTAATGACAATATTTCTCAATTATCTGCAGAGTTCATCCTTCTAGAAGGGAATAAAATCTTCCAGTTTTTGATTTTAATGTAATAGACGTCCAAAAAAATCTAGGTAAAAAACCCAAACAAACAAAAAAACCAAGCACACACAAACAAATAAACCAAAAAAAACCCAAAAAAAGGCTAGTCATCAGCAGTGGTTTAGAATTAGTGGACCTACATACTAGTTTAATATAATAAGTACCTCCTATAAAACAGCAACTGTGGGTTATTACAAGTCAGTTATGACTACTTCAGGACTATAAAGTTATGTAAAACTAACTTGCACTTTAAAGGAATACTGAAGATTCAATTAAATAATTGAATTGGGTCTGACTGGAATTCTCACTAGTGCTTTATACTGCACACTGACAAATTGGACAAAATCAAGTTTCAGAATACAAACATAACAGCATGTTAGAACATGACTTTCTCCAATTGCTACATGTATTTTGAATAAAAGTTCAAGTACCAGTAGTATCTTACATTGTAAGTTATCACATTGAAAACTATTACAAAAAAATATTCCCATTATGTGAAAGTAATGGTTTGATGATAATGTGTCACTTTTCAATTCCTCTGTTTAGGAAGATGTTACTTGGTCACTGAGCATTAACTGTTGCAACAATATTATAAATTTAGTTTTACTTTAATATGTGTGACAATTTGGTGTGTCAGATGTTGTTAAACAACTCACACATTTAACAGGTCAAAACCATAATATTAGCATGAAATTTTCAGGTTGTTCCAACACAGTAAGAACAGTGCATAGCTCAGAGGAAAGAATGCAGCTGAAAAGTGAGACTCAAAAAAGGGAATGATATACACCAAAGACCACCATTACGGTACTATAAACTATTAGCTATTATCAAATAAAATAGTGCAGATACTTTGCTAGTGTAAACTGTTACAAGTTTGTAGAACTATATCAATTTCATAGTTAATAAAAGCTACACTGGAGAACATCCGTGGTTATCATTTTGACAAATACTGATTGTTCAACCTGTGGTTTTCTAGAGTTTGTTTTGTAACTGTTGTAAATTATGTGGTTTTTATCCTGAATTTCATTAGTTTTCCATAACACATTCTATTTCAGACAAAATTAAATCCTCATATTACTTTGTAAACAGAAAATCAGTAGTTACATGCTTGAAAAATAGATTTAAAATGGAGAAGCTGCCTACATGGAATTAGTTTCCAAGTAGAACCACCACTGAACAACAGGTTACTTCAAGAAGTAAAAAGGAAGACTACTAATCAAAGAAAATTTATAGTATTAAAGAAGCTTGAGTTTTAATTTCAATTATTACTAATTACCAATTTTTACTAATGCCCTGAATTCACACTTTGTCATTTTATAGATTAACAACTGCATTTCAGATTGCAGTAGTACTAAAATTAACTGAATACAGACGGCTACACAATAATCAAGAATCCCTAAGTGAAAAAGTATTATTTTTAATTTACCGAGAGCTTCCAGGGTGGAATTGCTGCACAATGGTTTTTATTTTTATTTTTTTCTATTTTTTTTGTGTTGGGTAATGTTAGCCACTATAATGATCCTGTTTTCTTCCTAAGAGTGACCAGCAGGATAGTACAAACAGTAGAACTGAGTATAGTCTATAGTGCAAAGAAAGACACAGTGCAAGGACAAATCCACCTTGTTGGAAGCAATTTAAATTGGAAATCAAAGTTTGGGAAGTCATGATCACATACTTACTTAGAGCTCCCATATAAGAATAAAACAGATAATTCCCTGATGTTTTAAATGATAGCACTTCTTAATATGTCAGAAAATGACTACAATTCTTTAACATTACCCTCAAAGCCATGGAAGTGATCCTCTCTTTCTTACATAAAAATTCGCTCCAGCTGAGAGTTGGTCTCACAAGTTTCAGTTTGCCCATTCTTTTATACCGTCCTTCTTCAAATCTTTAACCAGTCTTGGAAGGCTGCAGTATTCACTAGTTAGAAAATACAACCCTGCTATTGTCCATGTCTCATTTTATCCCCATGTGCTGATTCTGAGTCATTGGAAAATAATTTTCTTTGAAAAAAATAACCTTTTAGGATTTCCTTCTTACCCTGAAATTAAGTTAAAATCTGAGTTCATAATGAAATGCTTAAATCTCATGAGAAAAGTCTATCAGAACTTATATCTAACAGTTTAATGTCTAGGTTCCCACACTAGAAAAATGCATGTGCAAATCCTATTTCTGAGAGATCAGAGAATTAAACTGACATTTTAAGTGTCAATTGGGAACCTAAACAATGGATTTACTACCTTTTCTGATTATTCTTACCTCTCCTTTCCTTACTCAAGCTTTTTTGTCCCTCCCCCAGCTGAGTCCCTAGAGTATATTCTTCCAAAATTAAGAAACTATATAACATTCTGGTTCATTTTCAGTGAAGATATGCTTTATAAATACAAAGGAGAACCAGCATATCATCTTTTGCAAGCAACTTTCCACAATGGTCCCTTTTGCATGATACAATGACTTCAGAATCCTAGATCCTTTAAAGATGTGAAAGAATTAGTGTGTATTGAAGGAAGCAACATCTATCCATAGGCTTCTCTAACAAAGGTAGAGACATATATGGTCAATCTCATTTACAAGCTGTAAATGGACCCCTAAGCTTTTTTTGAAGTGCTGATTGTCAAAACAAATTTAAAAGTCCAAGTAAACAAATAAAAACCCCAACATAAAGCACTGCAACAGCAGGTATTTCTTACCTAGTGAAGGAATGACTGAGACATACCTATTTATTTATACATAAACATTTATGAAAAGCTGGTTCAATTCTTTCGTTTGCTTGTTACTAAAAAGTATCTTAATTTTCCAACAGGAGAATTCATGGTTTGGAATTGTCAGTTGTAAGAAGCTTTTTTTCTGGTTTGACTTATCTCACATGACCGTGATATAATGAGTAATAAAAGTTTTAAAATAGATATTACTTTAAAAATCACTATAAGATCAATCCTCAATTACATCATTTTGAAGGTAAACTTCTGCTGTCCAACACAGGTTATGTCATCAAGCACAATCCATCTTTATTCTTGTATCCAAGAAAATTCTGTCTAATTGCCACATCTGTCTCACACAGCTGTATGAACTCAAGCAATTCACAATCACTATCTTCCTACTTTCATAAATGCAAGCCTGAAATTTTTTCATAGTAACAGAGTGTACCAAAGCAAGGCACATGTACATCTCTTTATATCTTGAGGCACTCTGTCTTCCTCACTAGTCTTAGCATTTATCTCATTTTTGGAGCTCAAAATACAATTTAATAATATACAAAATAAGAAAATAGCTTTCTCCCTTTGAATATGTATGCATGAGTTTCCTTAATGTCAGTATATATTTTAAATGATTTATCAAACTGCTTGGTATACCATATGAAATTAAAATAAACTGGAGGTATCACTCATTCTTATTCTACACAACCATGATATTTAATATTGCAAAAATATATTCCTGTCTGGTATTTATAGACAAAGTAAAAGTCAAAAGTCAAGAGCTCTATCGGTCTTACATTTCCTGCACTTTCAAGAAAGAAACTGTCATTTTATCCTGAGACTTTCTTATTCCTTTCTTCAATTAAAACTCAATAATTTGTCTATTCAAAAGACAATATTTTTTTTTTTCAAACTTTTGTCATCTAAAGATGGAGAGAGGGGAGATCAGAGTTTATGTATCTGAAGTCTGTGTATATAGAAAAATGTGATAGAATTTCTTGCATATGAAAGTATCTTCAAGCACAAGAAAAAAAAAAGCTGAATTGCAGTGTGTCATTTAATGTGAACATATTTTTTATATCTGTAATAACAGCAAGAATCATCATGATACCATATACTGTAGCTAAAGATCAGGAGAATTAACTAATTGAGCACTAATGGTTTATTTTAAATGAAGACACCTGCTATGGTTCACTAATTTGGTCATATTATTATATTCCCCCCATCTTCAATAAAAAGATAAACGTATATATATATGTGTGTATATAAATATATAAAAAAAATAATAATGTACTTCAATAACAAAGTTCTGGGGTTTGGGATTTTTCCTTTTTTAAATGGGTATTCCAAAAATAGTAGATGCATTTTTGCAGTAGGATTTCTAATTTGTGTATTTGTATAAGTTTTTCCCAACTAAAAGGCCGGACTAAGGTTTTCCCTATATACTTGATCTGCCACTTTCTAAATTTCACTTTGTCAATTTCTTCAAATTATTAAGGGCCTTTTCAAGACAATCACACACTGAAATGACACAACATTGCAGCTTTACCCAGTATGCAGAGGAATGTTTGATATCCATATTACGAAGTGTTCTCTGCTTGAGAACACAGAATGGCCAAATGCACTCTTGCCATGAATATGAAGGTATTCATTTCCTCTGAGTCTTTTACTTAACAAAAAATATTACTGCATATTCATCTTTCATAATAATTTATTCAGCTTAATGAAATCTCTGAGGTATAGCAATGTTTTTCATTCTAGTCTGCACCTGGAGAGCCATACTGCAGAAATTTAGACAAGATGTCCAGTAATTTTGTATGCCTAATTTGAAAAATCCAGGATCTGATTTGCCACCATCCAACACATAAATTTACTCATGTTGTCTTGAATATCATGCTAAAAGCAATCACATGCCCAACCTTACAAACACATATAAAACCATACATTCTTTCCAGACCCTTACTGCCAGCCCTTTTGGAAGACTGTTTTAGATTGCAAACACTGAGTCTTATTCAGGTTTGAAACAGGTTGAAACCTTTTGCCAGTTACCTCCAGATCTTGTATGTCTTAAAGAAGGACAGGAAGTTCTGTTAGTTGTGGAGAAGCAGTTCTTCCCAGCCTCCTCTCATGGAAAGATAGGTAGGGCACAGCTTGTGGTCACAGCCAGCTTCGTACCTCCTGCTTTCTGCTGCTACACAGATTTTTACATTTTACACATGTAAATGCAAGGATATAAGATCAAAAATTCCTGCAATATAATACATTGTCGTTATTTCCAGTCATCCAATTCCTCAAAGTCTTGTGACACAGCTAGCAATTTACTAGGACTTCCTCAGGAAATGGAGCACCATCTCAGCAAATTACTTTGTTAGGGCCATCAAAAGGAAGAGATAATTGATAAGTCTCTGTTGCATAACCCATATCTTGTTGCACACATAATTCATGGCCCTCCACAGGACAAAAATCAGTCCTCAGTTGTGTCTCTTGAGTTGTGCTTGGAAGGACTATCCAGTCCTTGAACAAATACTACACACTCCCTTCAAAGCTCAGGAGTACTGCTATTACCTGGATGCAAATCCAGCTACTGTCATATATCAGAAAAAAATTCTCTCCAAATTTTGGAGTACCAGCTCTCAAGCAGCCTGAGCAGCTCAAGTGGGGGTACAATATGAAAACTTATGGAGATACTGGACTTCTGGTTACTGTGAAAATGGCGTAGTGTCTAAGTGTATTGGTTCTAAAAGGCAACATTTTGGCAGTTGGGATGGACTGCAAGAGTGGCCTCTGTGAGGAGAGGCTGGGGCTGCCCCGTGCCAGGCACAGCTGGTTGCAGAAGGCTCCAATGGACCCACCACAGGGCAGAGCTGAGCCCTTCAGCCAAGATGGTGCCAACTCTAGGAAGAATTATTTAAGAAATGGTTAAAAACACTGCACAACAGTTGAGAGATAAAGAGAAATATGCGAAACAGCCCTGTGGACACCAGGATCAGTAAAGGAGAGGAGGAAGTACTCCAGATGATGGAGCAGAGATTCCCCTGAACCCTGTGAAAGGGACCTCAGTGGAAATGTTAGTCTCCTGCATCCCACAGACAGCCCATGTTGGAACAGGTTTCCCCTGAAGAAACTATGGCCAATGGACAACTCATGTTAGAGCAGTTTGTGACAGATTGGATCCCATGGGGAGGACTCACTCTGGAGGTGGGGAACACTGTGAGGAGGAAGGAGTGGCAAAGCGGCAGAGAGGAACTGTTATGAACTGATCCCAGCTCCCATTCTCCATACCCCCTGCATAGCTCAGTGGGAGGAAGTAGAGGAGTCAGGAATGAAAGAGTGACGTTGAAAAAGCAGGAGGGTGAAGGGAAGGTAGTTTAGGTATTTTGTCTTTGTTTCTCACCATACAACTCTATTTTAATTGGCGATAAATTAAATTGATTTTTCCCGAGTCTAATCTGTTTCCTCTGTGATGGTAATTAGGAAGTGATCTCCCTGTCTTTATCTCAACCCATAAGCTTTTCATCTTATTTTCTCCCCATCCTGCCGATGAGAGGAAGTGAGGGAGTGGCTCTGTGGACATCTGGCAACCAGCCAAGGTTAACTTATCACACATAGTGGAATTAGTCACCATGAGGAAACAGAAAATTCAGATAAAAGGATTCTATTTCATTGACAGACAAGTCATTAGGTCAAAATAACTTATTTATTTAAAATTTCAGATTGTAGCAGAAACAAACAAAAAAGAAAATGTTAAAATTCACATTACAATTTCTCTTTAGCCACACCACCTTCTAAGTAAGTCTATGAGGCTTTCTAATTTGCCTATACAGTTCGCACTTGCCATGAACTCACAGAATTTTATCTTTTCTGCTCCTGCTCTCACATGCAGCTTGGCATTTTCTAGCAGAAGATGTAAACCCTCGCCTCTCATTTTCTTGCCTCTTGTGACTGAACAGTGGAGCCTTAAATGACAGCCTGAGAGCAGACTTATTTCTTTTACTTCTATTTGGGTTTTAGGGTTGACTTAGCCTTCTTCTACCTCAGTTAACAGATTCTTGACTCTAAGGCATTTCTTCCTGCTAAAGTGAGTTCTCAGCTTTATAGTCAATAACTTGTATAATCTTTTGGTAGAAGAATTAAAAATTGGTATTGATAACTTCAGAAAGAACTTTTATTCCAGCTTGTAAGACCCTAAGACAGAGATCTATATTTCAATATGTTAATGAACTGTCTCAGACAAGGTGTCAAAAATGTTAGAAGGTCCCATTGCCCCTTTTTTATTTACATTAGCAGTAAATGAATTATTAAATCAGTGTCCTGAGAAAATAGATTCAGTCAGAGACCCTGTTATGTCTTTAGTGTCTTGCTGTGAAGACCCTGCAGAATAACATTTTATAGACTTTTATTTTTTTTTCTTCTGCTGCTATGGTATCATTTTAATTCTCATTTATTGTGCAAGTACTTATAGTCTTCACTTTTTTACTATAACCTGGAGTAATACTGCCTCACAGGAATATTTTGTAGATCAAATTCTTAATGACAGTACAAATGCTTTGAAGAATTGAATATCTTTTGCATTTCCTGAGACTCTTCCCAGCTTCAAAATCATTACTTTTCAGCACTCTCTATGTCAAAAAGCAAGTCACGGTTCTAATCTCTGTTGTTACTGTTGTATACAGCAATATAGTGCAGGCCTTTTCAATCAACCTCTGCATGTTTTGTATGTTAATTACAGAAGGATGATTCTTCTTTCAGACAGAGCTCCTGCTTATCCTTCTTTTAGTAACTGGAAGAAACAGTTCATGTGATTCTTTTAATTTATTTTGTCTATTTTTTCCATCAGCAGTAGGCTTAGTAACAAACCTTAGCTTTGAGCTGAACTTCTGCATGCTCAAATTATAGTCAGCTGTCTACTGTTCTCAGAGCTAGTCTAAAACTGAAAACATTGAAAACACTCAATTACTTTTTATAAACTTATTTACACCTAAAGGTACTGAAGCACTATAATACGACTCATTAGTGTAACTGTTAGCATGACCTACTCATTATACTGATACAACTGAGATGGCAAAACCCACTGTCTTATACAACTTGGACCAAGTCTAAGTCAATACATGATTTTAGTTGCTCTAGTGGGAAAATTGCAGTACTCCAGTAATCAAGAGGCACAATGTTGAAAGTTTTGGCCAGGTATAATAGTTATACTAGTGTAACATATATCAGTTTGTTGAAATTGATGGGTAAGAGTAGTCTTCTTGTAGATGAGGGGAAGCTCCAAACATCCACATTTGTAAATGTAGTATAAACTATGTCAAATTGGGATATAAGTAGAGGAGGCTTGAGCCTTAAATAGGCATGTAAACAAAAGTTCCAGGTGAAAATATAGTGTTATATACAGTGGCATATTGTTATGTCACTTTATGCCTCTTAACTTTCAGTGAAATATAAATACAGTGGCATGTTACAAAGAACAGTCATTTTATGCATAAGGTCACAAAACAACGCTTATCAAATGAAAAGTGGGTTCCCAGAAATACATGGTTATGGAGGAGGGCCTACAGCACAGAAAATGCCCTAGGGTGGGAGTTTATTAAACAAAGGTGCACATTGCCTGATGGCTGTCCAGTACCATCAGGCTGTCCAGTACCTTTTTCTGTAGCACTCCACCTGCCATGTGTATTTGGCCAACACTCTACCAATCAGACCAGCTGGTCAGCTGGCTGAATTTGGGAGGACTGATCAAGGAGACCACTAGAAGTTCATGATACACCAGCATGATAGACTATAACAGCTCTCTAGAAAAGACTTATGATGGCTGAAGTCTACATGTGGAAGCTGACATTTTTTTATTGTTCAATAGATGTTTTAAGTAACTTTAAACTTGGATTTTTAGGGGTGTTTTGCAAGTTGACAGTAGAGTATTTGAAAGACTGCTTAGTTCCTTTCCCACACATTACTGGCATTCTTCTTTTAGTTGAGCTTCCAAATGAAAAAAACACATGGTTGCACTGACTTTATTTACTTTTTCACTCCCTGTCTTCTTCTGCAATAACTTCTGAAATCAGGTAGTAAGTTCAACCAAGTCTATCAAAAGTGACACGGCTCTGAAAATACAAATTCTGGTTATAAACAGATGTTTAAATGCATGCCCCTGGCTTCTGGTATCAGGTGCTATCCGACAAACACAAATCAGCCTCCTCCTGCATTCTCCCTCCCTTGCCCCAGAGCACAGCACAGCACAAAACAGTTAGTGGACGTGTAAAGGAGTTTGAGGTGTTGAAGAGTAAGAAAGGTCAGGGAACATAACAGATATGGAGATACATAGGATACGAGTTTGCAGAAATAAAGAGCTCAGATGTTACCAGAAGGCTTATTTGTTTTTCTTCTTTCAAGTACTTGGAGACTTCTAGGTACAGCACAGACCTGCAACAAAGGTAACTAGTCTCACACTGTTAACAGGAAAAAGGTATCTCTTAGATGATGTGCTTATGGCTAGGTCTGCTCATATCGTCATGTGTTCTGTTCTAAAAAATAGCCAGCTCTATATTCACAGAACTATTTTAAAACCAAAGCGCTCTTTTGAAGGGAGATACTGAGTTTCAAAGCAATAGGCAAGAATCAAAATAAGCTGTATCCCATCTTGGATGCTGCTTCTGAACAAATATACTTTTCCAGGTAACTGAAGCACTCAATAAACATTACAAGAAAGCACAACCTGTCCTACAGGAAAAATGATGGCAAGTGGACACATAGTTTGAAGATGCTGCTGTTGCTCAGCAGTGTCTTGACACCCACATTGGAACTGCTCTGGTGCACAGGACCAGGAAATACAATCACAGCATTACCCATTTGTACAGCTACACACGAGGTATTACTAGGCTGCTTACAGTGATGATTATCACATACAAAAAAAGTAGCCTCAGTAAGGCTTGGAGATTACAGTGTTCTGAAATTAGTCTTATTTAGCTGACTGTTGCTTCCCACCTTTCTTCAGCTTCTCTTGATTACTTTGATCTTGGCCAAAATTTAGATATGACAGTGACTTATTTGTTAATTTTTAATTTATAAGCCAATTTTCAACTAAAACTAGAACCAGAAAACAAATTTAAAAACACTTAACAAAATCAGTTAATTAATAATATAATAATTTTAAAAAGTGAGACTATTTAACAATAAATAATATCAAAACCTCAAACTCAGAGTTAATATACTAGAAATATACCAGTCCATTTATAAAAGCATCACTGATGTTAACTACCTCTCTAGAATCAGGCTTTACTGTATTTAACTCCAGCCTCAAGTAATGCATCAAAAAACCTGATAGTTGAAGTATAGGCTACTTCAAACATACATCTTTACAGGGACTTGTTTGTTTCACCTGTGCATTTACAGTATTTGTTCTGTTTTTTTAAAGTTTTCTTTAAGTTACTTGGTGGACTAATTGCATACACATGTATGGTAGACAGATACAAACCAGAACTTAGTAGAGGTTGTTGTTAGAACAGTTACCACTTCCTACATCAGCAACAAAGAAGGCTTTACCAGATTCACAGATTAAAATAGCAAGAGCTAAGCCTTTGGGGTTTTGTATGAACTAAGAGTGTGTTATGTGTGTCCAAAAAGAAACAAAACAAAACAACCCTCCCCCTCAAAAAAAAAAAAAAAAAAAAAAAAAAGCCCAAAACCAAACAACCCACAGACTTAAAACTAACAGGTTCTTAATATGGACATGGGCTAAGGCTACAACTTTTAATAATTACAGTAACAGCTGTAATTGAGCCTTCATGAGCAGAACAATCTGAGACTGTTGAAAACAGAGTGGGAAGAATTGAAAGCATAGGCCAAAGATAAGTAGGTTCATAACAAAGCAAGGCCATCCATATTCCATTCATATGAGAAAATGCCCTTCCCTTTCCAGGCACTGCAAAACTATAGGAAACTAAAGACTGGCAATATCACCACAGAATGAAGATGCCAAAGGAATTTAAGAGAAAACAGTCTACTTCTTTCCTTATTGAATTCCAAAACACAGCTAAATGAACTCTAGAACTCTAGAACTGACTACATGAGAAGCTCCTCTTCTCAACAGAAGAGTTCTTTATTTAAAATCCTCTGAAAGAATTACTAAGTATATCATCATTCTGGCTTGAAAGAAAAAAGTCTATAAAAATGGTAAAATAAGAAAATAACCATGTTTAAAAATATCATCTGACAATTCTTTACACAAAGACTACTTGTGGCTTGAAGAATCATTACTGTAAGTTTTTTCTTTAATTCTGAATGCTAGATTTATTATTTTTATCTGCAAACATGTAAGTGCTTACCATAATTAAGTCTCCAAGAATTAATTTCTTTCTCCTGCTCCAAAACATAGTCTAAAGCAGTACTGTTACCTCTGCAAGAAAGTCATAGATTTGTATTTATCTTGAAAATATCGAGGCTTATTATTGCCTAAGAAGGAGAAAAATAAAAATTTTACATTTTTTCTAGCTAAACGTTGAGAAGATAACACTAATAGGCACTATGTCTATAAGTCTACACCCTGCCACTGCTTTTGGAGAGAATGGCTCCAAGAAATCAATGATAATGTAGACAGACCAAACAAAACAGTAGTTTAAATAAAAGTGTGAAATGTTTTCAGCTGTCCTGATGGATATTAACTTTAAAGCCTCACTATAACCATTTAAATTCCACTGTTCTAATTACTTCTTCGATCTTTTCAGCAAAACGTTCAGTCAATACACTGATCCCATGTTCCATTCAGGTGTTCCAATCACATGCAGAAATTGTGTCCAAACAAGACAGAAATTTGAAGTTTATTTGATTGTACAATACATGAACTGTAAGTAAAGCTTAAATCTTATTTGCCTAATTATCAGTTTGTTGTTCGATTTAATTAAACTCGTATAGTTAAGAAAATTTATGTATACACTTGTACCAGTTGAAGTTGTTATATTTTAACTTGAAAAACATTCAGTAAATGTTTTTCTGAACTTACATATTTTCTAAGGGATTGCACAAATAATTTAACAAAATTATACATAAATTATTAAAACCCTATGTTTAGTTGGTCAAATTTAGCCAATTTATTTAACTAGCCACTAGGATTTTTTATTTTTTCTTCCATAATTCCAGTTTCCATCCACTGCAGTTAACTAACCTACCTGTATTTTAAATATCTACAAATTAATGACATTTAAAGCTGACAAAACTTTGTCTTACTATAAAGTAAGTACCTACACACAAAATTGTTTTGAAATAACTACTTCTGATCAGCTGTATGTGAAGACAAGACCTAAGAAAGTATCAGGTTTAAGCTAAACTGATTTCTAATGAGCACTCTGAAAATGGCCCGCAGGCTAAATAAAGAAAAAATTTAGACTAGCTTTTTCCGCCCAGAACTGAATATTTTTTTTCATTTTTCTTTTAGGAATTTCTATAAAATAAGTGATTTTTTAATCACTTTTGTTTTCTTCTAAATCTTATTCTCCCTAATCTTTGGCATTGTGCAGCTGGCTGATTGATGAGGCCTGAATGAGGAGGGGAGGTAAATAAGAAGGGATTTTTGGGGGCGGTAAATAAAAGATCTAAGAGGAGTGAAGAAGATGCAGTAAATGAAAGAAAAATACAATATCTATTCAAGAAAGATGTAGTATTTAAGTGACAGGATAATATATAGCTTTAGCTATATAACTTGCTGTTGATGTCTTCTTGGTAGAAGGGAGAATGCAAAATGAAATGGAATAATGGTAGGGGTACAAAATGAATGAAAAGTAGGCCAACTAGGCTATGCCTGCTGCATGTAATATCTACCAGGGAGAAATAAGATCTTTGTTGTTTTATTATATCTAGTATTGTGGTCTTTGAACTCTTCAGGACATGTTTTAGAATTAATTGAAGAGTAGAAGCAGAAAAATCAAAGTACTAAGTATGATGGGGGAGTTGTTTAGAAATAAGAAAATTAAAATGGAAGCAACCAGTACATAACTTAGTGCATAGTTAAACGTTACGGATATTTATTGTGTCTGTCTTGCCTCACCAAAGAACTGCTAGATCCAGTATTTAAGGCTTCACTAATTTAAAAAGGAAAAAGCTTCTTTGTCTCTGATAAACATAAACTACTACTTCTGTGAAGAAGATATGTTCAGTTAAATAACTTGAAACATTGACATTGAAATGGATTGTGCTAATTGCATAACATTGCACCTAACTGGAACCCTGTATTGATAATGTTTTGTCTACAAGCACAAATCCAACTCAGGAGCAGCTGAAGGGGTAGGGGTGGGGTAAACCAGTGATGCCTTGGGCACAGTAAATATTCTCTCCCACATCTTGGAAGCATGGTGAGATGCCAGAAGCCTGTAATACAGTTTCAGAAAAATACCTTATTCCCATGGGGGATAGCTTTTCTATAGTAACAAAAAGCTTTGTCCAGCTGTCCTTAAAATGTCATGCATCATGTATTTGTCTCTTGATACAAACTAAAAGGTATGTGTAACAAAAGTCAATATCACTTATGGTGTGAAATGCTGCTATTTATCAAACACAAATAATTATGTTTATTTTCCGAGTGAAGTAAAGGTGGCCCTTCCACCTGGGTCCAAATTAATAAATGTTAGTATAATTCAACAACAAATGTCAATTTCCAGTTTAAAGACGCATCATAAAAGAACGAGATGTAAATCCCCACATACTATCATAGATTTTCAATTCTCCGAATCTTTTCCCCAGGGACTAGCTCTTAGATCTTAACCATCATGAGATTGGGTAATCTTTACCCCACTGATGATGGGTAGGGAAATATTTGTTGAGGGTAATTAATTACAAGAAACATTAAAATTCATACTACAGTATTACAATACAATGCAACACACAATTATAACACAACTATGATTTCACTGCAGACTTTACTACTAAATATATGAATAATGTCAACAGAAGAAAACAGTGCATGATTTGATAGACGCCATGCAACCTTAACCTATTGGGAGCTAGAGAGTCCCAATTCCACCAACAGTTTGTCATTTACCTTGGTACCACTTACCATGTGCAGAAATTTAATATTTGTTGCATTAGTCTATTCTTGATCTTTCAGATGTTGATATTTCTTATTTTTTTCATATAGGAATGTCATACATACTTCACTATGCCATCTGGGAAAGAACTGGTTAAAGGTATAATGCAAACAAGTTGTGATGTGCAAGAAAAATCCTTCTCTCATAGGGATGTGGAGAAAGATCATCAGATACATTTGTGGCAATTTCTAACCGCTCTGAGTAGTAATTGCTGCTACTATCTTTCTGTACAAGGATCACCGAATGTGCAGCTGTGCGGTGACCTAGTTCAGAAAGTAGAAGTGCCCAGAAAGCAATCATTTTTCATGAGGGATAGTTTTTGGCTGGTATGGCAGACAAGAGTATGGGATCACAACAGCTATAACTCCAGCTAATTTAAACCATTGTGAAACCATACCTTCAAAGGGGAATTCCAAGGCAGCTGAGAAACTATGCCAAAAGAATCTAGGTGAAGGAAATTGAAGAAGCCAGGAAGGTTATTAAGTAAAATATAACTTAAAATGTAGACTGCTTCCAAGTTTTGTAATTAGGAGTTAAGTTCATATACTGCTGAAAGAGAAATTTATTCTGCCTTAATCTTAAGCCTTCCTTGTATTGTAGTAACTCCAAGTGAGGTTATCAAATGTGAGGTACTTTCATCTCTCAGAGACAAATGAAAGAGCGTATGCAGGTACATCCTGGGGACCAGCACTTTGGGACATGTTTAGAAGACTTAGGGAATGGAGGTTATCTCTTGGGCTGCAAAAGTGTAAGCTAGTATTTTTAACTGTTGTGCTCAGGAAACAATTCATATTAGTGAGCACAATGGCTAGCATGTCTGCTACACACAGGGAGCAGAAAGACATCTCATGCCCTTAATTAAATCAGCTAAGGGTTGGTCCTCATTGGAAAGGATGTAGGTTTAACCTTATTAATTTGGATATGAAAACTACTGGTGTTTTAGTCCTGGGGGAGAAACAAAAAAACCCAAACAAACAAAAACAAAACAACAAAAAAAGAGGACTGTTTATAGTAGACTACCCTATTGTAACAGATTATGGTAAAGTTTACACATACATGCCTTTCTGGCAAAAGGGTATTCATAACAGGTGTAATTATGTATTCACCACTTAATTAATCTAAACCATCATTGCTCATGCCAGAACCTTCTAGCAGCCACAAGGCAGCTTTCCAAGGACATCTGACATGCTGGACTGCATGTAGCTCTGAAGAGGATAGAGGTGCTCTGCATCTGCAGATGGAACCATATCTGACAATAATTTTATAATCTTGATAGCACTGTTGATAAAATTCTCTAGCACTGACACTGACAATTAATGTTCATTCAGTCATACATTCAGTAAGTTACTTTTGATAGCTAAAATAAACTATTACAAATATACTTAAATTAGTACAATCATACCTTCCTACCATGCAGACAATCTTGCAGAATATGACCATCTTAATGAAGTAGAGGCCCTAAGTGCTTGGAGGAATGCCAGTAAATCGTGTTCACATTTAAAATGTTTGAAGATTTGGGGCCTTAAGCTGCAAAGGAAACTGTGTATGTGCAGTGTGATCAATATTTAAAATATGTAAGTTGTCACATGAGTAACTCTAACCATGCAAAAGATAAAGTAGTAGTTGCCATGTGAAATGGAAAACCTGGCCTTTCTCCTTCAATTCGTTTCCTGAAAGAATAGGTACATTTTGTTAATTCCTGTATTAATGGCTAAACCAATTTATTGGATTTATGGGAATACTACTTTCTGTTAATTTGTTAGTAGAAGTTGATTACTGTTGTCGATGATACTACTGATTAAAATTCAACATGTATCTGTTGGAGAATGGCTCAGAGACAAGGGTCATGAGCCCACCGAGCAGTTGTACGATCAGAGCCTGTTCTAGGGGCTGATGCTGGGCCTCGCCGATGTTGGGCCTCACTAGGGTTTGCCTGCAGCTGCTCACAGCTGCTGATACATGAAGAATGTCAAGGACGCTTCGGCCTTGTGTACCGTGGTGTATTGAAAACAAGTTAAGAGGAATTAGAAATAGTGGCATGAGAAACTTAGTGTTATGAGAAGCTTGTGCTGTTAGCTAACTGCAAGTAGCTGGATCGTGCGAATACGACCCTTAGAGCTTAAGCCAATCAGCTAGTGACTAGTAGGCATAATAATTAGCGTTGTCTGTATAAATATATGTACTCTGGACCAATAAAGATATACAATACAATAGATGATGCTCTATCACCCACTTTGAATCCGTCTCGGCGTGTCATTCTTCCGCGGCTCCGCATGTATCAAAATGAAATTATACACAACTCAAAGCAACAGCCTGGAAGGATATTTTCTAGCAGAATAAAACTATATTCTATACATGATTTCTTACAGAGGGGTAGGAAGGAGGAGAAACTAAGAAAAGAGAAGGATGAAAGTCACTGTACCTCTGTGAATGATAAGGAATTTGAAGAGAAGAAGTTAAGGATAACAAAGATAGAGGAATTTGACTAATATCTGCCCTCTTTATTGACATTTAGCTTTTTGGATGGCCAACAAGAATTGAATGCATTCTGTAGCTATGTAACTGGAATTGCTGGAATTTATTTAGTTTCCCTTTTTTTCTTTTTTTTTTTTTTTCCCCTTGTTCCTCTATCTCCTTTCTTTCCTGAGCATTTTTTATACATCTCCAACTAGACAAAGTGTAGCAGTTTGTAAGAGAGATTCTGTAAACAGAAAGGGATGCTAAATTAATGTATTTCTTTTTTCCTTTTATTTGTATTTTGGTATGGTTGTAATACTAAAGGTTTTACTGATTGTGTAGATCGTATTGATATTAAAAGTGTAAATTGTGTATTTACTTATCTATATCGACCTATGGGAGTTCTGCAACTAGCTCTAAAACCCAATTAAATGTTTTGATATTTATCTATGTAACCCAAATTATTCATCTATGTAAATTACATAATTTATATACCTAACACGTAGCATGTATCAGAATTCTTATCAACTTGCTCTTATCTCCTACTAGCTGCAGGTAACTGCTTTAGTCCACAATTTCTGCATAAACCCTTCTGGTTGAACAAGACAGTGGCTTTCTACTGTTTCTTTCCTTAAAATTAACAAACCCCTGAAAACCCTTCCATTAGGGTCTGAACTAACCTTGGTAAAGTCTTTTGTTATTTATTACCTTCTTTTGACACTCTTGAATTTAACCTTCAGTCCATTAATCATGCAGTGTTCTTGACAATTACAATAAAATATTCTCCCTTAAACTGATTTAGCAAACTTATGTGCTTTGAGAAAGAACAGTGTAATAGAGCCTTCTTGTAAACTTTGAAGCTGTTTTGTTGTCTGAGCAATTCCTGGTGCTTTTTTTTTTTTTTTTAATTTATTTATTTTTAACACTAAGGGGGAAAACTATTCTCTGCCATTGACCACTGAGATTTTGGAGTACTTTCCTATATGGTGCCTGAGAGCTGGGCTGTCTATATGCCTTGTCAAGCTTCTGCTGCTCTTCAGAAAGCAAGTCGCTGTGTGTGGCAGCCAATCCCGCAATCCACTTGGTAGACTGAAGGCACAACTCCAGGAAACCTAGCAACCCAGCTTAAGGGTGGCAGGTACACTGGATACCCACCCTCCATTGAGGGCTGAGGCAACCAGATTTGCTCACCCTGGAAGAACTTGTGAGGTAAGCTATAGGGCTGAGACATCTCCAGCTCACTGACTGTGGCTCAGGTGTTGGCTCCTGGCTAACACAACTCTTCAAGTTTGTATTCACCCGACATCTACTGTAACCACCTTTATCTAGTACACCCATAGTTACTGGCTTCCTTCAAGCTTCCTTTCATTGATGAGCAGTGTTTTCATGCTGATCTTGACCTCTTTCACTCTTGCAGGGTGCTAAATAAATAGATGTCCAAAGGTCTGATGTCAGTAATGACCTCACAACCCTCATTTAGAGTGACACCGAAGGAGAGAAAGGCAGGTAAGTTGTTTTTTTTTTTTCCATCAGTGTTTGGCTGCGATGTTGCATTGCTTACAGTCCACTCTTTCACTCAACAACCACATTCATTTGCCAGGCAGAGGAACATTTGGACACAGTTTACACTTCTTTCTTGTCTTTCTTGTGAGGTTTTTTTTTTTTTTTTTTTTTTTTTTTTTTTTTTTTTTTCCTCCCGTAACGAACGAGAGGCACGTTAAACAAACGGCTCAAGTTAACCGCTTCGAAAATAGCAGGCGTTAGGTTCTGGAACGGACGGAAAACGACCAGCCCCCAGCCAGAGGAGAGTCCTTACGGATACAAGCTTCCTCCTAGCAGCAGCGCGCCAAAGCCTTCCTAAATATGCCCTGGTACCACCTGTAACTGCGTAGTTAAGAATGAGAAATGCTGTCATGTTTGTCGCCGGGATGTGATTTTAAACCGAAAACTCAAGAGCAAACACCAAAACCACACCGGCCACATCAGTAACGGGCGGCCAGCGTCAGACTTGCGATCGCGCCGCTCGGGTCATGGCGCCCCTCCGGGCCAGGCCGCGCCCTGCAGGGAAGAGAGCTGCAGACGCGCCGGCCCCCCCCGCCCCTTCCGTGCGGCAGGCAGGCAGGACGGCCGCTGCTGCCAGCCCCCGGCGGGATAAGCGGACCCATCCTGTCCTCGCTGCCCGACCCCCTGGCCCCACCCCACCCTGGCCCCCCTCCCCCCCTCCCCCCACCTCCCCACTCCCCCGTCCCCCCCCCACCCCCCCACCCTGGCCCCCCCTACCCCTTCCCCCCCCCCTCCCCCCCCCAACCCCACCGAAGTAGCCCGGCAACGCGGCCAGTCGCCCCAGGCCGTGGCTCCTCCTCCTCCTCCTGCCGGTTGGTCCCAGGGCGCAGGGCTGACATCACGCCCGGGGTTTCCATCCGACCGAGGGAGGGGGAGGCTGAGCTGAGCGGCAGCATGATGGCGGCGGTCGGGAGGACTTAAGAAGCGGTGGCGGAGGAGAGAGGTGTAGCGCTCATCCTCGTTTTCCCTGCACCCCTCCCTGCCTGGCTTGGGGCTCCATTGTTTAAGCCGGCGAGCGAGCCCACCGTGCCGGGCTGCGAGGAGCCAGCGGGTAGAGCGGCAGCCCAGGCCCCGCCGCGGCAGCAGCCCCCAACCCTGGGCTGCGGCACGAACCTCCCCGTGGGGCGTAGCGCAGTCCTGGGCCGGGCGGCCCTGGGAAGGCCTGGGTAAGCTGCGCCGGATGCACGCAGGTAAGCAGAGGCCCGCCATGACTCCTGTCTTTTGCCGGCCGGGAGTTGTGCGGCTGCCGAAGATGGAAGGGAGAGGCGGGCGGTGCTGAGGAGATGAGGCCCGGGGCCCGTTGTCGGCCAGTTGGGGGCTGGATGCCTGGTGCGGGGCTGGTTTCTTGGGGCCCACTCGCTGTTTTCCGCGGAGGCAGCTGCGAGAGCCGAGGCCGACAGTCAGGGTCAAGCCGCTCTCGTTGGCTCCTGCGGGGGGAGTCAGTGTCGATCCTCCCAGGGGGCAGGAGGGCGGCTGTGGCTCTTTGACCATGGGAGGCGCCGCGGGAAGTGAGTATGGAGGACAGTGGTGGCCTTGGAGACGCTGCCAGGGAGCCTTGGCCTGGAGTGGCGCCTGTGCAGGCCACGCCAGTAGTGGAGGGCCGTCTTCGGCGCTGGGAGACAGCTCTGGCCCGGGCTACCGCCGTAGCGCCCTGCGGACGAGTAGAGGGAGAGGGGCGGCGGGGGCGCGGACCGGGCGGCCAGGTCTCGGACCGGGCGGCCAGGCCTCGGTGGAGGATCGCCGCAAAGCGGGAAGCGAGCAAGTTTCGTACCGTGGTTGGCGGGGTCCAGAGGGTGCTGGGCCCAGAGGCAAGGGTGTGTTTTTCCGGGCGGGAGGGCAGACGGCGGGGGATCCTGCTGCTGGGAGGCGCAGAGCGCGGTCTCGCGGCCGGGCCGCGGAGGGCCGTCCGGCTCGCCACTGCTGCGAGGTCGACCTCACTTCGTGGCCCCTCCGTGGTTACAGGGTTCCTTCCTACTACTTTCTTCTCCTTCATCGCCTTTTTTTTTCTGGCCGGAGTGGCCCGGGTGTCTGAGATGGTGCCTGAGCGCGGAGAATTTCCCACCCCGGAGCGAGGCTTCCCCCCGCACACCCCCACCCCGCAATGATATCTGGATTGGGCTGTTGCATATTAGAGGAGAGCACCTCGGGGCAGGCAGCCAACGGGCGACCCCCTACCGGCTTTCACACCACTAAATCTGTGAGAGGCACTGCTCTTTAACTGATTGTCAGTGAGTTTATACTTGCAATCCATTTACCATGAGCCTGAACTTTCTCGAGCTGCGTCAGATACTGCAGTGATTTGATTTAAGATGCTCTTGTATGTGAAATAATGGTCATCCCATCTGTGGGATTTTGCTGGTTTTATTTAGTGAAGACACTTGTATTAAACGGGACAGTCTTTATCTTCCTGGTTCTACCAACAACTGGATGTAAGCATTGTGTGTGTATCTGGAAATGCTTCCACTATGCTTTGTGCATGAAATACATTTTACTAAGCAGATCTTATGGGAACATTAGTATCTATGGTTTTTACCCGTGTGTTCAGGTAGCCAGTTTTTCTTTAAAATTTAGATGTACTTTATCCTTAAGGCAGTACTATGGCAAAAGTTAAGCCAAAAGGTATAGCACAGATGTGTAGTGAACTGCTCTTCTTGGCCTGCAATGATAAGGATAATGTAATTTCTATAACATTTTCTGTTCTGCAGTGAGTGGTTCCGCAGAAACTGCCATCTTTATAGCACCGTCAATGAAAAGTTGCTTAAGGAAGCGTAATGGCCAGTATGTTGGGACCCAACTGCAGTTGAACTAAAAACTGGTCTTTCCTTTCAGGAGTGCTCTATATTTCATTTAGTTATTTAATTTTTTTTTTTTTTTTGAAGTGTAACTAATGAAAGACTTGTTCTTCTCTTGAGAAGATTTTTTTTTCTTGGTTTTCACAGACATCAAGAAAGACGTTAATTTTTTTTTCAGACAAGAAAACAGCGATAAAATGGTCAGCCATGGACAGGTAACATGCAAAAAGCTATTTTTCCATTCAAAACATGAAATCAGACGTGATGCTCCTTTTCAGTGTTAGTGAAAGACCAAGCTATTTTTGGTATCCTTTTAGTTGCAAACATACTTTAAAATCGTGTCAACATTTTCCTTTACTATTTTAGATATTTGGGGAGAAATCTTGAATACCTGCAGAGAACACTAGAGTGAACACATCACCTGGAAAACATACAGAGTACTAAGAAGTGGATCTTTGATATCCACCTTGTAACCTGAGTGGACTTTTATTTATCTTTTAAACTTCTTGATATTTACAATGAATGGGCACAGTGATGAAGAAAGCATAAGAAACAGTAGTGGAGAGTCAAGGTAAGCACTTGCTTATTGCAGTTATTCTTTGCTATATATTCTATATTTTGTTTTCTAAAACTGATTTGTATTTGAACTTGTTGCCAAAGCTTCCTAGTTAGCAAGCAGACCATAGTTAGGAGGACTGAATGTCCTTTCTTACAGGTGCTTAATCTGCTTGTTACATTCACATTGCCTCAACTAAGAATTGTAATGATCTTTATTATGTAAGGCATATACAAGGTTACATAGTACTAAAACTGCATCAGCATCCAACAGAATAGTATTACTCTCTTGAGGGGGGGAAAAAATGTCTTGAAGTGTCAAAAGCTGAAACATTAGATTAGAATGTTCAAATAAAGCTATATAAAATACAAGGCATGCATGCATAATATATGTTGTATAAAACCCTGACTAGATTATCTCTCAAGGGGGAAGTGGTGGGCTGTTCATTTCAGGTTTTGATATAGATTAATTCATGATTCTTCCTTCTTTAGAGTTCAGAGCAGTATAACTGGAAGTGGTCATTTTCTATTTGTTCTCTGAAGTGAAAGTACAGTTTTCCAGCTGCTTTTTTAATTAAAAAAATAAACACTAGTCCTCTGATGTTGAATGCTACTCTTCTAGCATGTGCAGAGTGTTCACAATTGGAAAAGTCTGATTAGAACATCTCTGATCTCATGCAGGATGACATCCAATTTGTAATGGTGGAATTAAGTTCTCTCTCTAGAACAGCACTAAGTTCAAAAACTCCTTTATGTGCTAGAGAGTTCAGATTTCTAAAACTGGAAATATAAATGCTGAAGGCTTAAGAAATCAAAGTGAACTTGCAAATAAAAAGTGGTTTTAGTCTTCCCTTCTAAGAGGTAGTTATGATCTTGCTGACAGTCCACCCATCTATCTTTCTGTCCCTCTTTCTGGCCACAGCCTGTTGAACCAGTTAGCTGATTCTGTCCATCAGAGGGTCGTAAAGAAGACTGTACTGCAGCCTTCATGGAAACTTCCATTTGGGTAGAGATACCTAAATTATTGCCTCAAGTGAAGAAATGTGAGAAGAACATATTTGCCAGCTGATTAGTCAGCGTGTACTGGCCGTTAAGTTTGCATGTGGCACAGTATATGATGGAGTGGGAAGAAGGGGAAGAGAAGTGTTTAGGTGCAAATCACAAGGAAATGTATGAACAGTAAAACTACAGAAACTTTAGTAACTTTTGTATATACTTAAGTCAAACTCCCTGTTATACAAAAGAATGTCCTAGAAAGACAGGGAACTTCAATCTTGTGAATAATTTGTAAGCTCTAATACATAATAATTTTTGCAGATTTCTTTCCAATAAAGTTGATACTGTTCCAGTTAGCAAACAAATTTGGAGTTTCTTCTAGTAAGGGAAAAAAATATTCCTGGTTACTTGGAAAAAAAGCTTTTTCAGGTGAGATGGGAAACATGGACAAATAATGGTGTGAGCAAGACTAGTCTTCTGGACTGTAAGACCTCCAACAAGCATGAATTTAGCAGGGACAAGTCTGATTTTGTGTGTGAATTTGCCTTACTACTTGCAATAAGCCACCTTGCTGAAGATAAAAGGGATGTGGGAAAACTACTTTGTATCAAACTCTGACTGCCCATAAATACCAGTATATCAAAGTTATTTAAAAGCTGTAGCAATTCATACAACTAAACCAGGTAAACATCATAATGTTCCCAGCAGCATCGTTAAAAGTAAGTATAAGGAGGATGTATGGTACTTAAAACTTGGTACTTGCCTGCAAAGCGAGACTTGTTCTTCATCTGAAATGTTCTGCTGAGCAGAGCTTAAAGCTTTAAAAAGTTTTAAAATGCTAAAAACTTTTTCCATAGGCTTGTATCTATCTTTAACCCCATAGCCTAATCCACAGCCAGGTCTTGGAAAGCTTATTTTCATGTTTGCCATGTATTATCAGGAAACTGTTTTTATAAATGAAAGGTGAAAGCTTAACATTTTAAATGATGAAACCTTCTTCTGTGTATCCCAGTTCCATTATGAAAATAATTATTACAAAAGGAGTGTGACAAGAAATATCTTTATATGTCTTGCCCCTGTTGTTTAGTTGTGTGTTTTTTTTGTTTTGTTTTTTTGTTTTTTTTCCACTGCTTCTTTGTAAGTTTCCAGAAATCTAAATGTTTTTTACTCAGAGGGGGGTTGCCTTACAAAGCTGGAATTGCAGACAGATAGCTAGCTCTAACTTGGGAAGTGTTGCTGTATTTATCCTTCAAATCTGGAAATATGAATTCAACAGAATGGAAGTAGAGATCAGTAGCAAAATATGTTTACTGAGATTCTAATGGTCCTGTTCCATTCAGACTGCTAGAGAGGGAAGTGGAACAAGGGAAGAAAGCAGTTGAGAATTGCTGCTGGGAATAAATTGCAAAGAAGATCAAACTCTCAAGAAACAGTAGAAAAGAAGAGATGAAGATTAATCCAGTGATAGTCTAACAGTGGCATTGGTGATAACGACAAGAAATCTTTGAAAATTTGTGTTGCTTTTCAAGTGCAGTAAAGCCATTAGCTTCCCTTTTATGTCTGATGTAAAATTCCATGGCTGTTATTCTGGAGTGACAGTCTTGATAACAATTAAATTTAGACTGATGTAGGGGAGCCATAGTCATTACTTTAGAAAGTTAAGAGAAGCAGTGGATCAGGGATGGATTTACAAAAATACACAGATTTCATGGATACTGCTTTGTATTGTTTTATGGAAACACCATGGCTTGCAAAAGTAGTGGAAAGCATGTAGTGTTCTCAGCAGTAGGAGGGCTAGAGAAGGAACTGGTAATAAACCTTTGATTTTATGCACTAATCAGCACTGTGAAAAGGAATTGTAGCTATCATCTACTCCCTGTGACTTACTGTGAAGGTGCATTATTTCTGAAGTTTGTGAAAGGAAAGGCCAATTTGCTATGCTCCTTCACTCATTTCCAGTGTTGTGAGCAGAAAACTTTCATTTGCTGCAGGTGTTGAGCCTGAAGTTCTTTTGCTACAGGTGGAAAAGTGCATCTCTTGTATTTTCATGGTTAAATAACTGGCTGCACTATTTGGTCTTTCCTTGCCTATTTCAACAACATCTGAAGCTATAAATCAGTACTAGAACCAAGCATGATGGAAATTGTAGACTAGCGTAAACACTATTACGAAGTCTTGTTGGTTGATGTTCTGATTTCTGTGTAATAATTAGTGTACTTCCCAGCTTCTTGTTTACTTGAAAACACTACTCTGGATTACTTTTAAGTAGCTCAAGGTAAAATATTGCAGATGCTGTTCATGTGGATAGCAAGTGAGTGTAGACACAAAAACTTTATAGCAGTACCCTGAGAAGCTGACTCTTAAGTCAAAGCATTTTTTTGTAGTATTCTGTAAAGCATTCTGTTGCAAACTTGAATATGAATAAATACATTCTAGTTAGTAATAAGCTTAATCAGCAAGGAAGAGCAGTTACACCGGAACTGCAAGACAAGCCTCGGGTAGAACAGAGACTGCAGAAGGGTGCTATGGAATAACAATCTGATTTCCTATCTCTTTGCTCTTCTGTTTTCTGCAGAAGAAGGTAT
This sequence comes from Tyto alba, assembly GCF_018691265.1. Lineage (NCBI taxonomy): Eukaryota > Metazoa > Chordata > Aves > Strigiformes > Tytonidae > Tyto > Tyto alba. The sequence continues at coordinate 48,711,323 of NW_024881275.1, read as the reverse complement.
AGAGGACTTGAGCAAACCTTCCTTCTCTGTAGGTAAAAAAGGATGTGCTCAGTGCAGTTTAACTGGAAAATAGCTGGCTGGAATGTATTGTACTTCCATTTTTACAGTAAGGAGAAAGCAGCTGCTTACACCAGATACTTTTACCATTCTTTACACACCTGAAAGCTGATGTTAGTAGAAAATAGTAATTTCAGTGAGTTTAATTCACTTTGTGGATTGAATAATTCTGAAGACCGAGGACTTTGTCAGCATGCTTCAATTTACCTTCAATTCATACCTTCCATAGGAGGTAAAAAAAGATTAATTGAAAACCATGAGTAGGGTCTCACTTTCAAGAAATCTAAGTGGGAATTAAAACAGAGACTCCCCAGGCATATTTGCAGCATTACTCCCATGCTCTGGCTTATTTTTGCTAGAAGTTTAATAGAAAATATTAATAAAAATGTGTGTATGTAGCAAGAGAGGGCATATACATAAAACTATACGTATGTGGATACATACTTTTATGTTGGTGCACAGGAATTCTCAGATGAACAGTAGTTTCTGAACAGTAAAGGAAACTGTTGGTACAATTTACTGTGAACGGCTAGTGGATAAAGCAAGCTCTTCTGTTAACAGTAATCTCTTTGGTTAGTAAGTTGCTATTTTATAAGGAACGATCTCTTGCAGAATTAAGCATGATAAGGAGTCATGATCCAAGTTTAAAGCATCTTTTCACTTCTTTTTGGAAGAGTTCAGATAGAGTATATATCAAAACATACATATTTTTTGTCTAGAAACCTTTCCAACTAAAAGAAGAAATTATAAATTCATGATACAGCTTTCATATTCATGTGGTCTCAAGTTTGGCTTTGGCATTCCTCCAGAGTTTATCCAGGTCACAGTCTCTGCCTAGCCTAACTGGCTGGCAAATATCTGTTCCACATATTTTTAGATTCAATTTCACCATTCTGAGAGTTTCAGAATTTTAGCTGATGAGAGCTTTTCGTATTCTTAAGACAGAGTGAAGTTATGTGATACAGGCAGTATATACACCAGACCTATTCAGATGTGGCCCCAAAAGTGGAGGTTTTTTTGAATTAAATTCCATTTAATACTTTTTTTGCCAGTGATACAAAGGATTCTGATAAAAACATGATTGTGTTGCCCCTGGTACCAGCTGCATGTCAAAGGGTGGTCACATTGCACAACAGAGTATAGACCCTTCAGAAGCCACTGACACCTGCCTGTGAAGGATGCCTGGAACGTCTTTGTTCTCTTAAGATGTATGACTTGTGGCTCTCACACTTGCAGTGTGGTTCATAGGGTCATAAAAGTTGATAGATGATCAGTATGTTTTTGATACCTTTGCTTTGGGAGAAGTTTCTAGTATTGGGAGCAGATAATAGTCTGCAAGACTGGAATTATAATGCATTTCTTTGGGTTGTTGGCATGTATCAGGAAAATTAATTTGCTTTCATACTTTATAATAGCTGAGGACGGGAAATAACACTTGGTTGCATGAACATTATACTCTTTGATCCCTCTGCTTTTTATTGGTGGTGATTAAAAAAACCCCAAACTTCCTTATACTTCTAAATCAACTTAAATAGTTAAAATATCTTTAAAAAATAAAACTAAAAAACACACAGCATTTGCCTAAAACTTACTTGTGAACTTGCAATTTTAAGAGTCTGGCACTTAATGTCTGTTACTTCTGCATATTTTGAATGGGCTGTTCCTATTGAAATGCTTGCCTTCCTTCAAATTCTGGTTTATTTTAAAAACAATAAAAAAAAAAAAAAAACCAAACAATCCACTCTGATCTCAGATGCTTTTCAGAGACCCTGCAGAAAGTAGTTTTGTAGTTGTTTGGGATTTTTTTTAATGTCTGTTGAACTTTATTTTGCTCAAATTGGTACTCTTGTTCCTGCTGTTCTTAAAACAGAAGATTCTGAAGGTAGCTTAACCTAATGAATGCACTTGAAATCAGTGGTGATAAATTATCCGCACTTGGATCCATTATTAACTTAGACCTTATGCAGGAGTCTAAATGCTCAATCAGTTCTTTTACAATGTGACTTCTGTAGCTTTACATTTTAGGATTTCTCTTCCTAATGCTTTGTGTAAATTAGCAAACTTTGTTCCTCATTTTGTGATTCTGTCAGGGGCACCTCGTTCTAAGGGGTAAGCTAGTGAAGCTAAATTTAAGACGATTGAAAAGAACTAATGGCTTCCTGACAGGATACTTACTTGTATCTGTTTCAGAGATCTGTCCCTTTAAACCTGTCATCTCCTCAAAGCATTTTCCAGTTTTATATCATAGGTATTTACTGAGAGGGTTGAAAAGACCTAGGTGAAAACAAATGTGAAAAATTATCTCATTTGGTACTTTACAAGAAATGCAACGTAGCTTAGTTTGTAAATAATTACTGCATTCAGACATAAATTCGTCTTGAATATGTAGGGAGTATCTAGAGACACTTTATAAAAAAAGAACAGACAAGCTACTTCAGTATGTCAAGCTTCCATGACAAATCAGATTTGACATGTACTGTTGTACAAATGCAGCTACTTGACTCAAGGGCAAGGGGTGAGAGGTTTCTTGACTACATATCCTGGAAGCTGCTCTATTGACTTCACACCTAATTTTGTCAACATACGTGAAACTATACCTTTTCATGGAGGAATCCCATCCTAAGAGTATGCTATTCATTTTTACTGTATACTGTTGCATGCCTGCTACTGCAAGTTATTATTGACAGTTAACTGTGTCATCATTGTTGTGGTTTATCTGCATGGCAAAGAAATTGTTTCACTCCAACAGTACTGAAGAGATCATCATTACGGCTTTATCCATCACATTTGTTTCTATTTCCATAGCCTTATGCTCTGCTGTTTTCAAAGTCTTGTGTGTATTCAGAAAGGATGAGGGAAAGACAAGAAGATACTAACTTATGCTAGCTGTCTGAAAATAGTCAAGATTTTTCTCTTTCTTTCCTGTTTTAATCAGGCTTTTATGGAAGAAGGAGAAGAGAGGATACAGATGCACAGGCAAAAGGCCAGTTTAGGTTGTAGTCAAACCATCTCACTTACTCTACCTCAGGTGTCCACATCATGGTGGGTATGGTATCCACTCTTCCCTCTTGCTGAACTGTTCTCAGTAGAAGCATCTTAAACAAAGGAAATAATCCTCGTCTGTACAGGGAGAGAAAGATGCAGGAAATAACGTAGTTTGCCTATCATTTTGTGTAAGGGGAACTCTGAAGAGCGGGGGACCAGAATTGCTGTTTCCTAGATAATATTTATGTAACAGCATTAAACAGCAAGTGGCAGGTAATTGCGACAGTATTCCAGCCCGTGATTGAGGAAGTATTTAATATGCCTTCTCTCTTACCCCTGGAGATATGATACCAGAATCTTGGCAATTAGTAGTGTCAGTTCAGGTGATTAATTTTGTGGAGGTCAGTGGTGCTACTTTGCACTAGTGGGCATTACTCATTGAAAGAAAAGTTAGTCAAATTATGGACTCTAGCTAGACTACATCAGACAATACTTAAAGCTCTAGCTAGAGAAGGAATTGCTTATAGTCTGTGACTCAGAAATTGCAGGAAAGATTAAAGAACACCATAGACACAGGTGAAAAAAAAAAAGTGACCCGAGGGTGTTATGACTACCTCACAGCTATTGTCTCCCTGAATTTATGTTTTATCATCTTTATACAGGTTCTGTTTCTTGAGTGCAAGTAAACTGTCTTGCTGTCAGACAGAGTTTTTTTGTTTTTAATGCAGCATCTATTTTAGAAGTCAAATCTTAGTACAGCATGAAATGTTCTCACTTATCATTTGGTTTGCAATGAAAGCTTCCATGGTTTATTTGTAGAAAATACGCGTTTTCTTCTTAGATTGTATCTCCTTTCCTTTTCCACTTCAAGGAAGATTAAACTGTTTCTAGAATTCTACTGATACAAGTTGTTAAAATAAGAGATTACTTGTCTTCAGCTTGAGAGAGGTCTACAAGCCTTTTAGAGCTTGATTATGATTGGTTTTGCCTTATTATAGCTGGCTGCTAGGGTATTCATTTAAGCAGATCAAAAAAATGCCATTTGAGCTACTGGAAGTCTGTATGCAACTTTTGTATCCTGTATGTCTTTTTCTATGAACTTCAAAAACTCAAAACAATTAAGTTTTAAAAACCCTGGAGACACTTAAGTGTAATAGGTGTTCTGCATGCTGTTGCCCTTTTTCTTAGTCACATCAGCAATGCCTTGCTCCATGGGAAAGGGGAGAAGGTGTTACACCATGTAGCAGCTTAAGCACTTGGAAAAATGACATGCAGTGTGTCATAATGCAGTATGGAATGTGTGTACTAATATTGAAAAGTACCAAGAAATCCTTTTTGAGTTGAAATCTTTTTTTTTTTTTTTTCCTAAATTCTCTCTTGATTTGCACTGTTTTATACTTCAGTTTTGGGACAGCAGTCTTAAGAAATACTGCCTGTTCACTCCTGCTTGTTTGTTCTACTTCTTCATCAGCCCTTTAGAATGTTTATGAAAAGAAAGGCTGTTTTAAAAAGCTGAATTTGTTCTGTCTATTGATGGTACTGACACCGCAGGGTGGATTGGAGAGGGCAGCAGTAACAATGTCAGAAAAAGTTATTCTTGTAGAACCCTGTGAGAAACAAGCCCACATATATATAAATAAAAGTTTTATTGGGGACAAAGTCAGTGGAGCAAAGAATACAGTGCTGGGTGCAATGGCGCACCCTGCCCTATCAGGGGCCTCTTTTTATAGTTCCAGTCCTCCTTTTTGTACCTGCTCAGTTACTTCTTGGTTTCTTCGGGGCTGTCTCTCCCTGCACTTTTCCACTGCTTCACTACTTCTTACCACAAAACAGACAGCTGCTGAGCAGGGGAGGCAACTGCAATGTTATATGTAACCTTCGGTTTAAACATGAAATCAAAGAACAGTGCAACACAGCTAAGCCAATCAACAAATCCCACTGGCTTTGGGTCTCGGTGGTCCTCCGGTGAGGGGGTGGGCGGGATTGTTGGGAGAGTGAAGTCCAGGTCTTCATCAGGAGCTCTTCGCTTAACCCTTTTTCTGCTGGCTTCCATTCCTCTTTACATGATACCTAACCACAGACCATCCCCCCCATCCTTTTGCTTACCCAACTCCACGCAGTACCCAACCATATGCCTAACTTGTGATCAGAAAAGGCTTGCTTAAATGTTACAATTTTAACAACGCTAATTTTTAATAACAGCTTTAGCCTAACTCAAAAGTAATTGTTTAATTACTTCTAGCAGAAGCAAAATTCTTCTGATACTTATCACAACCCTTACCAACAGATGAATGTATTGGTGAGGACTGAAAGTATTTTCGAAATGCTGTAGCTCATACTCCTGCTTGTACCATTGTTCAAATTGTGTGAAAATTGCTGAAACTCAGAGCAAAGGTAGGAGCAGTTAAAGGGAAACTTGTAAGTTCCTTCTTCCTGAGTTCCCCCTTTATTATGAGGAGATGACAAATGTAAATTTTCTTCTTGAATGTAAACGTGTGTACCTTTTTTCATAAATAATTTTATCTTTATCATACTAGGATTTAGTCTGAATTGTTGCGCATGTGGAAGAGGATCATAGGTAATTCCGTGAAAGGAATTACATATTTATGTTAATTTTTAATAGCAAGGCTTACTTAATATGTCAGGGTTAGGGAGAAAGGAAGGCATCTCTGCATTACCTCTTTTTATACCTTAGTGCAGTGGTCTCCAAAATTTGTGTGCTGCTATCAATAAAAAATATTTGAGCATGCACCTTCAGTGTATATGTATAGTTCATTTATAAATTATATACATATACTGCTCTAGTAATACCTACAGTATAAAACATACACAATAAATAGAAATTTTTAAAGGATAATATAAAGATTAAATAATATTTGAAAATATTTTACTTTGTTAATGGCAGAAAAAGCCTTTTTGCAATCACTGAACAATTGTTATGAATATTCTTATTTATTAAAATACTGGTTTAATACTTTGTGATACAGTGGTTTGAAGGTATGGTTTTAAGTTCAGTGTATTTTGGTACTTGGTTTTAATGCCTGACATAGCTGAAAAAAGATACTTCACAAAGATACATGGTTTCTGATGGAAGAAGTACATTCTTGATAGTACTTACTAAATCATTATACAAATTTTTTTTTTTTAATCCCATCAACTAATTATGCAAAGGTTTTTCTTAAAATTTGGCTAGTAAATTTCCATCTGCCCTAGTGTCAGTAAGTTCTTGCAAATTAATCAGAAGGGGTTGCAGTTTTACATTTTTAACAAATGGGTTCAAAAACCACTGCAACTTACTTTTGAACAGGTTAGAAATTTCTGTCTCCAACTTTCTAAGTGTATAGATATAATAGCTTTTATAGGTGACATGCATTGCTTTTGTCAATAAAATCACATAAGGATGGAAACTTTTCCAAACATCTGTTTTCAAATGCTGTCTCCATAGCATGAGTTACTTTAGAAAAGCAGTTGCTTTGTCATTGTTAAAATGCCACCTTCACTTGGAAGGGATACACTTAGTGTGTTTATTTTTTCAGAAATATCTACTAGGTAGCATGCTACTGGTGACCACTGATTTTCACAGAAGAGGTCAGGAAATTTCCAAATTGTCTTTTTTTTAAAGCAAACTAACAAAACTCCCAGATCCTACCAAAACAAATCTTCAAGGTTAGCAATGCTTTTAAGCAGTGAACCTCACTTGATACAAAAGATCTCATTACAGAGTATTGTAAACATTTTATTATATAACAGTTCTATTTTCATAAAACTAAACATATCAATGACTTTCAAACTTTATTACACCTCTGGCTTTAGATTCTTTGCTGAATTAGCTTGCCTATGGTTGATACAGTGGATGAATTTCACTAGAATCTGTTTTTTATTCCAGTCAAAGCAGCTACTCCATCAGCTGGTTACACTTGCACAGTTTTTCCATAAAACCTTTTTTTAATTAAAGAAGTCAATTACTGTTGGGTACATTTCTTCTCTGGTACATCTTTGATGTACTGACTCACAAAAAAGTAGTTCTCTGTGCATGTCATCATTGAAACAGAGTCTAGCAAATACTGTAAATTGGGACATATTAGAAGCATCTGTACTTTCATCCAACCATAGAGCAAACGTCCTACAGTGCATAATTTGTTTTAAGACCTGTTTCTTCAAATCTTCACCAGTGTTTTTTATGTGTCTTTCAACAATGTTTGCTGACAAAGAAATGCACTTCAATTTGCCACTATTGTTTTCTCTGCGTTATTTTAGCCATTTTTACAGCAGCAAGAAGTAAATTCTCCAATGGCATGTGGCATTTTTGTCCCTTGTTCTGAGGTAAAAGAAGCTTGACGGAGACTTCTAAATATTTTTTATCAAATTTAGTGAAACTTTGTAAAGTATAGGACTGAATATTGCATGACTGGAAACATTGCTGGAAAAAACAGAGGTTTGTCTTTGTGTACTGTATTGTTAGTTTTCAAATGTCTTGCTGATTGTGATAGTTCATACAATCTTTAGCTAATACCTCAAGGCACAATATACACTTAGTGCGAGGTTGATTATTAACAGTAGTGGATGTAAATACATATTTCAAAGAGTTTTGATAGTTCTGATTCTTTTGGTCCAGATTGTATTTTACATTGCATTGTGGCTGATAAAGAGCTTGTACAGGAGTAGAAGTGTCAGCTCTGCCATTTTGTTGTTGTTCACTTGTGCTCATAGTATTAGTGTTATCTTTTATCCACTGTTTGAAGGAATCTTTTAAAATCACTTCTCCATTTTGTGAGGGTTAGTTTGGTTAAAGTTAAGTAACATAATCCGTAAATCCACCTAACCAGGCAGAGGCAAACTGCAGTATGTTGCAGTGCACAGAAAAGGAATGTAGAAGTGATTGCACGACTGTCACCCCTGCACACTGTGGAGCACATATTTCCCCCAGGACACCTCATCTACCATATGTGACACAAGACCCTCAGACATACGGACTGAGTAAGATTGCCAATGTCAATCCATATATTAAATGTTTATAAAGCTGAATTTGTAGTTTGGTTTTGTTTTTTTGCCTTGGCTTGTTGGTTGTGGTTTTTTGGGGGGAGTTGTTTTGTGTTTTAGATTAAAAATAAATTTAAATAGAAGTTCCAGTATTTTTTTCACATACCCCTTTGCGCACCTCCAGGGTGCATGCATCTGTCTTCAGAGACCACTGCCTTTGTGTGCCAGTAGTTTTGTCTTTACAAAGAAGCCTCGTGGGGCTGGGAGAAGGGGAAGCTGTTTCTCTTTCATGAACACCTTGTGGCAAATACTGCAGCTAAAAGATTGGCTCCTTAGAGGATGATAAAGCCTTTAGTTAAATCCTGTCATTCCTCTCATCAGTTAGCAGAAGTATGGATTGTCTTTCTCACCGGGGAGGCTGGCTTTCAGAGGTACATTTCCCTGTTAAGTCCTGAAGCAAGAGTGACTCTGAATCCTGCTCATGTGATAATGAGAAGCAATGACTCATTGTTCAGTTTTGTCTAGCTCAGCACTACATGTGAAACAAAAATAAAAAGCCAAGCACAGATAATATCCCAGTGATTTTTACATCTGCAGAGGTGAAGTACTGGAAATGGTTGGTCTCTCGATATTGAATTGATACGGTGTAGGAAACTGCTAGTATCTATGCAGCATAGAAGTTGAAACTGAAAACTACTGCTACAGTAGTTTTTTAGTAAGACTTCATTTTCAGTACCCCATTTTTTTTTTCATTACAGACACTGCTGAAGAGACATGCCTGGAAAATACCACAGAAAAATTTTACTTTTCCATTTATTGTGAGGGGAAAGGTAGTTCTTTATTATCCTCTTTACTTAACACTTCCCTTGTCCCAAGCAAGTCATTGCATATTTAGGTGGCATTCTTGATTTAGATAGGTCTTTGTTTTCACTTTACTGCTGCTTCTTTCTTATAAGTGTTACTTAAAAAACAAATAAGGTTTTCCTTTATATCAGAGGTTGATCAGTAGTCTGGCAAGTTGGTAGTTTGGTCTGATGCTGGTCTGAAACTGCTTCCCAAGAGAGGTTAATAAAACCAAGAAAAAAAACCAATTAGTAATCAAGTCTGTTCTTTCTTTCTTTCTGCCTTGTAGATACCCTTAGAGAGAATTAAGAAATAGGTCTTAGGCTGAAAATTGCCATTCAATTTCTGTTTTAATAGGCGGCTAGCCGTGCTAGGCAATAGAGGAGTGTTTTTGTAGTGTTGATACAAAAAGGTTTTCTTTTAACTGCTGGGATTTCCAGACAGCTTGGTTAGGGAATGAGTTTGGGGGGGTTTCCTGCCTTCCCCCCCACACACCTTTTTTTTTCCTGTTTTTTCCCCCTTTTTAAAAAAAAAAATCTGTGAGAGTAGAGGCAGTGACTTTGATAGAGTGGCTGAACTGAAGTTCCTTCCTCTTCAGCCTTCTCATGGTGACACCTGTGTTACTGCAAAATCACTTGGAATTAGGTAAAAGTTTTAAAAAATAAAAAATCAGTATCATAGTTTGAAATTATGATATATTAGTGTTAGATGTTGTAAAAGAAGATTGTCATTAGAAATACTAGACCAAGTATGGGAAAAGCAAGGACACAGGCTGCACCCAGAAATGTGTGATATTTTGATCTTGGCATAAGCATGTTGTCTTTTGGATCTTTGACTGCAAGTGACTTAAGTGACTGAAAGAAAAATACCAATTTTCTCTGCAATTTTGAAAATATTTTTTATGCTGAAAACTGGAAACTTGAAGCTGTTGTTGTATGGTGTGTGTTTTGCCTCAGGTTCCCATCACTTACTGTAGGTTCAAATCTTTTAAATTTCTCAGAGAAAAGTCCTTTGACTGTTGCAGCTAATTGGAATTTATAGGTATTACATGTCGTGCAGTGCTGCTCAGTACTGTCTCAGCGATCTGTAGTTATGTGTTTTTATGGCATATGTTTATGCAGCATTTATTCATGTATTACCACATTTCCTAACTTCTTTGCAAACAAGAGCTTTAGGTTTCTGGGCTGCAGTACTGTCTTTGTAGAGGTGCCTCCAAGACAATGCCCTGCTATAGCTTAGGTTGAAACAACATATGAAAGGATATGATGAAATTAATGTGTTGGTCGTCCTCAGAACCTCTCAGTTACTTGTCTTGTGGCCAGTGAACAGGAAAGCCCTTCACACTTCAGTAGAAATTAAGTCATACCTGTTAATCTTACCTGTATTTTTTAATGTGCTGTAGTTGCATCAAGACCTCTGGGAGTATGTGGTGCACACGGGGAAGTATACAGACAGAAACTAGTGTAGCTTCACACATCCATATTAATTTGGATTACTAGAGTTGAAGTAAGCTTAACACAACAAAGACTACTCTTGTGTGCTTGAACTCCTGTAGAGCTTTTTACTAGTTAATTTCAAACTCTTTTTAAGCATGTACAAATACTGCCATAGTGTCTTAAGATTTGATAAACATTTTTAGCAAGTTCTTTCCATTTCCCTCATTTTAAAATTACTTGCTGCTAGTCAGTTTGTTTTTTCCTATTTCCTTGTGCTGATTTAACACTGTGGGATAAGAAAGCTTAGTAAGATGTTATTGATGCTACAGCCTTTAAATTTTATATTTCTGGTTTTCTCTGTTCTATGTACCAATTAGCTGTTAGTCTATGGTAGTGATCCTGTGTTGTCCTTCATACATGGTATCTTTAAGGGCACCCCTAAATCAGTTGTGATGAACCTTATTATTTGTTTTTTCTTCTTGTTTCTTGTAATTTCCTTTCTTTCTCTCCCCGTCCCTTTTACTTCTACCTGCAGGTTTGTTTTGTAATCTTGCATTTATTATTAACATGATTGAATATTGACTTTAAGATTTTTATTCTTGTCAGATGTTACTGTTAGTTGATGGGCAGTTGGGTTGTATTAGTCTGATCTTGTCCAGATCAGGCCAATTTATTGTGAGAAGCAAGGTTTATGAAATAGCTCTTACTTTGCTGGTCCTGCTCATAAGACTAATGGGAATTCATTCCCAGACTCCCAATTCTGTTGGGAGCTTCTTGGCAAAATAAGGAGTCTATGTGTTTTGTCTAAATATTGAATATTATATGATCCACATTTGTTGTCAGGTTGGTGTTACTTAATGGAGACCTTAAATGATAGCTAGCTGATCTCTTTATAAAGAAAAAGATTTGGAATTACTTGGGCTTTTTGCATCCAACTCCAGAGCAGCCAGGATTATCTACTAGACTTTTTTTCCTATCCCTTTGTTTTTGAATTCCTCTGTTTAATTCCTCTGTTGAACATCAAACCACTTAAAATTTCCCATCAACTGTGGGTCTGATGTAATTTTTGCTTATGTATCTAAGTAAACTAGAACTTTTTTTTTTGCTTTGCTTTTTTTTTTTTTTTTTTTGTCTCCCTCCATTAGTCTCTCTGGGAATCTCTGCTATAGCTGGTTTACATGTTTCTCAGAATGTTGGCAAGTTTTTTTGAGCAAGATGGCTTAATCCAGTGTCAGTTTCCCCATGCTACCTTAGAAAACAGATACTTTGTTTTGCTTGCCTATGGCTCTATGTGCAGTTGGACCTCTGGTTAGCACTATATAGTGTGTACGGAAAGCTAACTTAATTACCATCCTTATGCCTTAGTGTTTTGCATCTTTTTTTAGATTTTGTAATGCACATTATTATTGCTCTCTTTGAGCAAGACTTGTCCTTTCTGGAAGTATTTGATTCCTTTCTCCTCCTTCAAGGTTATGTACGATTTACACTTTTTTTGGTGGCTTTTTGTTACTGGGTCTTTCCTGGCTGGTATTTACTTGTGTCTCAAAGTTTCCCCATGATGAATTTTCTTCTGGTTCTCTTCATTTATTGTTAGTGCTGACAGTCCCCAACTTTGCAGTGCTGAGAAATGCTGTTTTATAATGATCAGATTTACCCAGCTTTAAAGGTAAGGTAATATTTGTGTATAAGAACACTATTGCAATTAAAATCTCTTCTGGACATTCTCACAGAGTGTCATTAGTTTCTTGTAAACAGTTTAAACTCCGGTCATACTCTGTAGCAAGTGCCATGCTTTACTTGGCAACTGAAGTCAGTGTTAAAGCACGGTACCTGAAGTAAGCCTTTTGATGACAGAAATAGAAAGTTTGGGAGCAGCCTTGTTGCTTCCCAGTTTTCCACTTGGCAGGTACAAGGAAATCCATCAGCAGTGTGTTTCTCCATATCTCCCCCTTCAGAACAAGGAAGTGTCACCATGGTCTGTTTGTTTCTCTTTCTTTCAAAGTTGACAGCTGCGCATGACTGATTGAGGTGCAGTACTGTTTATGAATAGCTTAATTTCTTTACTGGTGCAGTTTTACTGGTGTTAGCAAAAACAGAAAGAGGAATGATTTTGATTTGTTTTGTGGTTTTAAAATTTTGTCAATTAACTCTGTTCCAGGACAGGGATGATGAATCTGCTCTCTTCCCTCCTCCTCCCCCTCTCCAGGTGACTCTCAGCAAGATGAATTGTGTGGGCAGAGATTGTCTAGGGCTTTGATACCAGTTTTTGGTTTTGTCAGTTTTGATTCTAGCTTCTCATTTACTTTGTTTTTTAAGTGTTTGCTGTCAATATATACATGATTTGAAATTATTTTGCTCTGTGGTGGTGCGATTATGATGGGTGTTGTTGTGATATATTTGGAATAATGTAGTATTAACCTAATGAGGAACCTTTATTAAAGTTCTAACTTGGCTACTTTTCTACTTGGTAGAAAACCAAATGTTTCTAAGTTTTTGAATGATCATAAAATAGATATCTATCTTTAATTATTGTGCTTTCTAAGTATGTTAAATCTGATGTAAAATGAATATACAGGTGGAATAATCTGACAGCTCAAGTATAAGCCAAGAAAGTGCCTTGGCACAGATCATACCATCAGTGACAAATTCAGAGTTGTCTGCATGAGGAATTCTGCTGCTGTTTTTTTAACAGAAAAATATGGTCTGCATAACATTTTTTTTTTTTTGAGAGATATGTGCTTTAAATTTTTATATTTTTTTTTAAGGAATACTGCTGATCTTATAAAGATTGAAAACAATCTTTCTTATTTCAGTTGGACAGGTCTTTGTGGAGTAGACATAAGTGTTAAGAGGTGTGTGTATGTATATATGGAGTTAGATGGAGCTAAACAAGGATTTATCGGGGGCTGGGGGTGGAAAATTTGTATGGGTAAGTCCCTTGTTTGACTCTTCCATATTAACTTGAATGTTCTTGCTTTATCTTGCTTTTTTTTAGGCTTCACAAAGAGTATCTGATTACACTCTGAATTATCATTTCTTATTTTTAACTTTTCATCTGTACTTGTGTGCTATCCATTTGTGTGGTCCAACTTGACAATTGATTCATAGATGAGGCTAAGGCAAGTTTTTTTCTTTCAATCTTGTTACCTTGGCAATTGTGTAATATCCTGCTAACTTCTCATTGCAGCCAATCAGATGATGATTCTGGGTCAGCATCAGGTTCTGGATCTGGTTCAAGCTCTGGAAGCAGTAGTGATGGAAGCAGCAGCCAGTCAGGCAGCAGTGACTCTGACTCTGGTTCTGAATCAGGCACTCAGTCAGAGTCAGAGTCTGACACATCTAGAGAGAAGAAACAAATTCAAGATAAACTGCCAAAAGTTGATGGATCTGAGGTAAACAAAACACATAAATGAACCCTTTGTGGAGGAAAAAATTACTTCAAATATCTTTCTGTGCAATTAGTTTCAAGAGGAGTTTTCAGTTAAAGAAAAATAAAAAGAGGTAATGAAGTGGTTTTTAATTAGATTTGAACTTGATCGATTAGTGAATGGATGTTCTTAGCTGTCCTAAATATTGGGCTGAGATACTCATGGATAAGTACTTGAATTGATGCTTTTAAAAGTCTCACATTTGTAAGTATTTGAGTTAAATGCTTTCCTAAATTTCATCATGCAGAAGCACACACTAATTTACTGAAACCTATGGAAGAGAAAGACACATGTAATGTTATTTCTGGAATTCTGTTTTTTACATTGTCTAATGCTTAGTTTCCTTTCAATCCTTTCAATAAGTGATTGTCTAAAAATTTAAAGCTTGCACGCAGTTAGCTTTCTCTATTAGTAAGTCAGACAAATTCAGGAAAAAGTGGTTTTTAGAAGTCTCTTAAATCCAATGGGCCAAAATTACCTGCACTCCCCTGTGTTATATGGACTTAATTGGGGTAGTAGACCATATTTATGAAAGGTAGTCATATATTAGTTGCCACAAGAATTGGAAACTGTTAAGGATTGCCTGTTACATTTTTATTCGTGTACTTCAGTATTACTGTATGAAATAAAAACATATCAGCTAAGTGGACTGAAAGGATTTATCTGGGTCAGTTTAAAAATTTACTTTTAAATGTTTTACCTTAACAACACCTGCACAACTATTGTTAAACGTGCTGCAGAAATTTTCCTGTCAATTCTGTTCTGCAGGAATCTTACTACTTTAAAAAGCTATCTGATATTATTAGTCCACGCAGTATTTTGTAGCGATTTTGTTTTTTTTTTTTTTTTAAATTGATAAAAGATCAGTCTTAATAGTGATACTCAGGAAAAGTAACTATGTGGTAAACTGGAGACTTTCAGTATGTTTAACTATTGCATCTCTGTTCCTGTTCAGTTTTGGAAATCTAGTCCAAGTATACTTGCTGTGCAAAGATCAGCAGTGCTCAAGAAGCAACAGCAGCCACAAAAGGCAACATCATCCGACAGTGGTTCAGAAGAGGTGAATAACATAATTTAGATTTTTGAAATGTAAACATCCCTGTCTTGTATGTTTGAATAAAATTATGTAGAGCCAAGTTATATTCTCTTAAGAGTGTGTAAAAGTCTTGTCTTAGTCTATACATGTTACATTCCGATAACTGACATTTTTATAAGCAAAAGTAAAGATATCTCTAATTACTTGCTAAAAATATAACAGTCTCAACTATGTGGTATTTTTACGTAGATATCCTGTGATCTATGGACAAAGTTTTCAAACCACACAATACTGACTTACGTTGTATTTTTGGCATCTTGAGTTTTGTAAAGACTGTTAAAAATGCTAAAAGATTTTTTCAGCTGTTTCTATATAAAGGTAGATACAAAAGTGATTTTCAAAAAGTCCATATGAAGTAAAAAACTACATTTTTGGAAATTTTCTAACAAAGAATTTTGCAAGTTTTCTAACAGAAAATAATTCTTTTATTTTAAGAATGACACCTGTATTCTAGGTGTTTTAAAACGTAATTCGTAGGCTAAAGAAATGTTGGATTTGTGCAGTGAGAACATCTTTTAAGGACACTAGTGACTATGAAATGGGATTTATTTACAAAGCAGATTTTTATCCATCATAAAAACTGTGCAGTGTAGTCACACTTATTTCATTGGATTTATGTTTTTTTTCTGGTTTAGCAGTTCATCATTAAAACTTAAATCCCAGAGCTAAATCACCTGTTGTTAAAACATTAATTTACAGCTGTTATTACGTACTCTCTGAAAGATGTTTTTCAGGATAAAGCTTAATGTAAATCTAAACTTAATCCTGATGAGATTTGGTTTAGGAAAATCTAATTTTTAAGAGAGTTCTTGTTTTTTCTTTGAGCATAGAGAAAGAAGAAACGTGCTAGTCTCAAGATTTTTTTAAACTGGTGTTTAAATGTGAAGGAATATGGAAGGTGAGAAAGCTTCTGAGGGTAGGAGATTTTATTAGTATTATGATAGAACCATTATCTTGATTAACTTCAGGCAGCTTAAACCATGACAGTTTTTATGTAGGCACAATGGATGTTTTTTAAGACGGGTTTTTTGTGATGTTCTCTAGATCTGTGCTGGCAGAATGTATTCATAGATGGATAAATACAAAAGCAATTGCAGTCTTTATCTCATTCTGCATTAACAGCTACATTGTGGGGGATGAAGAGGGTAAAACAATAATATGCCTCCAATTTGAAGAGGGAGCTGATTTATCTTTTTAATGTTAGAAGTAATTAATTCTTTTTGTGATTATGAATTGTGTTTATCTTTTTCTTCACCTGCAGGAGTCATCAAGTAGTGAAGATTCTGCAGATGATTCATCCAGCCAAACCAAGAAGAAAAAACATAGAGAGTAAGATATTTTCATAAATAATATCTCAATTTTTTTGTTAGTGACATATGCTTGTAATTCATGCTTCATTTCTCTACACTTGAAATGCTTGTTCCCTTTTAATTCATCACCATCTTTCATTTCCAATTTTCTAAATGTTTTTGAATTTTAAAATAAACTCTCAAAAGAAAAGTCTACATCATTCATTTCCGAGCAAGAGTCTGTAGTATTGTTCAAAAACCTACATCAGTGCTTTCATTTTTAAAATAATTTGTTGCAGTTTATTTTTGAGCTGAAGGCCCTTCCTAAAAATTCTTGTAGGAATGGGAAACTACTGAGGTAGGTTGTCTCAACAAATTTAAGTTAGAATCTCTTAATTAATGCCAAATTCCTTTGATTGGTTGTCTTTTTGTTTTGTTATTCCTCAGCCATGTTTAAGAGTTATTACAGTTCTGATAGTAATTAACTTTATTGACTAGCAACTGAAAATAAGCTCCCCCTAAATAATAGATCAGAAAGTTTGTAAAAAGGATTATATGTTGTTATTGTGGCAGTGACCAGTTTTTTATGAATGGTGTGTAGAAATTGAACTGTTCTATCATTCTTCTAGTTCATGAATCACCTCAGTGTTCAGGGTTGCCAGTGTAATATCTTAAAAAAAAAAAAAAAAAAGGCACTAACTATGTAAAATGGTACTTTCCTAGCTATGAGCTGTTATTCCCAGTCTTTTTTTAGTTAAGAATTTGATTGCATCTAGTAGTATACTCCATTATGGAAAAGATACTTAAGTTTAGGAACTCATAACCAAATCACTTAATATATCCAGTCCTTGAATTTTTTCCTATGGCTCTTCTGCACAAGTATGTCTGCAGTTGTTATCTGACAAGCAGATTAGAGATTTCTCAATATATAACTTGTTACATGATCAAGCCTTAGAGGATGATGCTTTATATCTGTTTTCTTATATTTCCAAATAAATACAGGTCATGGGTTTATGGTTTGTTTTGTTTTCTGTTAAATTTTCTGCAAACGGTAAAAGTATTTTAATAAGATACTCTGTACCATTGGCCATGTGCCATCTGTAAAATAGACACATATATGATGGAACATCTTGGATGATGGAACAATGGGTGTGTAATTTCCTTCAGGGCCCTTTGTCCTGGAAGATGGGAAAGAGGGAAGAGGAGGGGGATCAAAGCACTAATTCCTAGGTTTCCTGATTGGAAATTTAAGGAAGAGGTTTTTTGGTAATAATAGGGCAGCTTTGAACATTACTGCGGCTCTAGTACCTTGGTCCTGTAGACCTAAAGATTATGTTAGTATAAAGATTTAGCAAAGTTTCAATAATATACCAGACTTTTTTTTCCTTTCTTTTTTCTGAAGCTATTATGAATAAATTTGTCTTTATAAAGTCAGAGTTTGAAGCAAGATACTGTTCAATCAGTGGTACATCTTTCCTGTTGCAAAGTAGATTATCTCAGTTAAGCAGGAACAGAGATCCTGCTGCTCAGTCAGAAGTATTTTACACCTAGTATCTTGCCTGGTTGCGAAGCACTGATGGGAGCTTTTGAGAGCTAGAGCCACTCACAGATTGCTGCAATTCAAGTTATTCTGGATGTTTCTCAAACCTGCCTCTTTTTGATTCCTGTGCCAAGGTTGCTGCTTCTTTACATGGGCCACAGGGACCATAGGCAATAGACTATATGGGATTTGTCAAGAGTATAACATGACAGGGCTTTATGATTTGAGTATGTGTAAGTTCTGATAAATATGTATCTTTCCAGTAAATTTGTTAAGTGCTTTGGTTGCTTAATGTCATGTTAGCTCATTTCTTTGTGCTGAAATTGATATAGAAATCCATATTTTTGTTTTATTTGGGATTTTAAAGCTACCTCTCGATAACAGAAAACTTAGTCAAAATGCCTTTGAAGCCATTGGGCATTTTTACTTATCTGTTATTCATTGATGACAATTTTCTATCTCATCAACTGAAATAACTGTTACAAGATTTTTATTTCTGTGAAGAACGTTGAAATTACAGCAGATACCCTGTGGATGAATATCTGATTTTAAAAAAGCACAGTGTAAGTAACTCTTTTGTCTTTTAATATGTGCAGTGAAGACTGGCAAATGTCAGGATCAGGGTCAATATCAGGAACCGGTTTTGATTCTGATGAATCAGAAGAAGATAGGGAGAAAAGCAGTTGTGAAGAGAGTGAATCTGATTATGAGCCAAAAAACAAGGTCAAAAGCCGGAAACCTCCAAGCAGGTAAGAAGTCATGCATTTGGATACTCTGGTACTATATTTTTAATAATCAGTTGAGTATTTTCTGTACTATACATGCAAATGAAAACATTAATGCTTATTAAAAATAAAGTGAAGGGATTTTTTAAAGCTACATAAGATGTTAATATATGAATGCTTTCTAGTGAATACCTTTTCCTGTCTGCTGTAACGGAAAGTGGACTGAGCATTCATGAAATACATGTATTCAGAAAGCAGTACAGATGACTTAGAGCTGTCCCATTTGAAACATCATTGTTGTGTCATACCTTATTGTCTTCAAGGATTAAACAAAAAAGTGGAAAAAAGAGTGCAGGACCGAGAAAAAGGCAACTTGAATCATCAGAGGAAGAGGATGATGATGATGATGATGATTATGATAAGAGGGGATCTCGTCGCCAGGCAACAGTCAACATTAGTTACAAAGAAGCTGAAGAAACCAAGACAGATTCTGATGATTTGCTGGAAGTTTGTGGAGAAGATGTCCCACAAGCTGAAGAAGATGAATTTGAAACTATAGAGAAGTTCATGGATAGTCGAGTTGGCCGAAAAGGAGGTATTTTTTTTTTTTTTGGTCAGTGTTAAGATCCTGGAGTGCATTGTGGTGCAACTTCAGCAGATGTTCTCAGCTGTAGGTCATCTGTGGGGTTTATAAACACCAATAATTTTATAGTTAACCAAAAAATCATCTTTCCTATTTGTAAGGATGTTCCTTTTTGAAGTCCCTTCTAAATGTTGCACAGTAAAACATAGAAGAATTGCACATGTATGTGGAAAATCAAAATTAAGTGAAAGAGAGCTCTGTATTGCATACATGCATACAATATTGTTATGCCACTGTTTGCACATTTTAGTAATATTTGATCAGCATAAATTATATTCAGTGGAGTGGAGGAAGTGGATTAGATAGGATAGCTGACTACTAATCTGAACCCTGAAATACAGTGTTGGCAAGGCTGAACCACTGAGGTTATGATTTCAGTTCTTGCTGTACAGATTGTCTCAGTACAGTGCAGTGTGCGCAGTGACTACAAAATACATCTAAAATTTCAGTGGTGCACTTGCATGTGAACTCTTAAAAGTGTTTTTGAATAGCGGTGGTCATGTCATATTTCCAGCAATTATGGGATGCAGTGTCTAGTAGTTCTGCTTATGTGTTTGAGTCTGCAAATTAAGAGTTTTGGATACAAAAACAAACACATGCAGAAAAAAACCCCAAACCCTGGACCCTTTGCACTTCAGAGCTACTGTTCTCCATTAGTTATACCCTGTATGTAAAGTTTCTCACTCATCTCAACACTTGCACTCTTCTTCCTCTCAACTTTCTTCTCCCATGTTCTAGCATATCCTGCTCCAGTGCATAGTGTTACTGCTGTGGTCAAAGCCTTTGGAGCTAAGCTTCTTATATTCTTCCTGCCCAGATGATGTTGCTGCTTGTACTGTCTTTTGCTGTTGCCACTCTCTGTGGCTTTATCTGGCCCTGCAGCTTGCTGGGCTATTTTCCTTACCTGGCTGTCCCCACAGAAGTGAGCCTTCTTCCTGCTTCTAGCATGCTTCAGCTGTGATACAGACTGTATTTAATTAAAAATGTTCTCAGGTAAGATAACAAAGGCAGAAAAAGTAGTAAAACATACTTAGGAAGAGATGGATTTATAGTATCCCTAGTAGAAAGTTATTGATGTCTCAAGGCTGACCGAGCATAATGTCAGATGTCTTTTGTATGCTCAGAGATGGGAGTAATGTAACAGAAGACAAGCAGCATTAGTAGAGTGTTCCATAGTGATCACTTTAAAAACTAGGAATGCAAAGAAAATTCTTAGAAGGAAACATAATAGATTGTAGATGAGGTGCAGAAGTTCTGATGACTTTTTTGATTCTCTTTTGACTGCTTGTGCATGTGTTAACATACCTACATCACAATTGTGCAAATAAAAGTAATGACATGAGAGCTGTAGATACTAGCCAAGTATATGCTCATCTAAAAGTATCACTAATTGTTTTCTACACTACATTTCTTACTGGTTAACTTATGACAATGCACATTTGATTAAGGCTTATGATGTGGTTTCTTTCTCAGCCACGGGTGCTGCAACCACCATCTATGCAGTTGAGTCAGATGGTGACCCAAATGCTGGGTTTGAAAAGTCAAAGGAGCCAGGAGAAATACAGTATCTTATTAAGTGGAAAGGTTGGTCACACATCCATAACACATGGGAAACTGAGGAAACACTGAAGCAACAAAATGTTAAAGGAATGAAGAAACTGGACAACTATAAGAAAAAGGATCAGGAAACGAAACGATGGTGAATATTTTTATGTAGACTTCCATAATACTTATTTTGTAACAATGTAGATGTTCTGTTGTGTTTCTGAGAGCTGTTACCTGTTTTTGAGGGCATAATTTCAAGTATCTGTAAAACAGGAAGACAAAAACTTTAAAAGTTGAAGCCTCCTTAACATGTTCTTGTAAGATTATCTTCTGAACCTGATTTGTGTGTGTGTGTGTATGTTTTTTAAATGGAGTTTTAACAAGATGGGTAGTGTTTAAAAATAAGTTGTACCTTTTACAAATTTTGCTGTTATACTTTGATTGGAGTTCTTCAGGAACTGCTGCAGAGATTCATGTTTTCTTGATGCATTAGCCATGTCAGATTACTTTGAAGAATTCAGTTTTCTTGGCTCAAACCCGAAGTTCAAGCCTGAGAGCAAAAACTTGAAGAAATCCATATATTTTAAAGTCACCTCTTCAGTTTATTAGTATGTTTAATATGATCATTGAATACTGGTGGGATTTTTAACAACTTAATCATAAGATAGGTTCTTATAGGGTGAGCCACCCTGAATACTGTTTTCATGAAAATATTCTGTAAAGGACGTTACTTACTGTTGATAATAGGTATTATGAATTAGCTGCATGACTAATGCCACCTTTAGCTATCATAGTTGTGTCTTTTGATAAGCCCTTTCAGTCCATTAATGATGAGGTGTCTAAGCCAGATGCAACAATTTTGTAGTAGAAATTTCGGAGTTGTCCCTTCAAAAAATACCTCTAAGCAACATCCCTGTGATGCTTACATTCAGAACTTTAGAGTCACCACATTTTCTTAGTGTTGAACTATACTGTGTAGTAAGTGTTGTAAATTAATTCCCATTACAGGCTGAAAAGTGCTTCTCCGGAAGATGTGGAATATTACAACTGCCAGCAGGAGCTTACAGATGATCTACATAAACAGTATCAGATAGTGGAAAGAATAATTGGTATGTTACAAACTTGTGGACAGAAAACAGTGTTGAGAATTCTCTATGTTCACTGCTGGTATGTTACATCTGTAGTTGAGAAATTTAGAATATGAATATCATTAACTTCTTAATCCAGAACAAAACTTCTGGTAAAGAGAAAAATTGTCATACTGTCTGTGCTATGAAGCTAGCTTATGTTGTCTTATTACCTAAAATGAGTGTTTTCATAAGATACAGAAGTAAAATGCTAATCAGATATCTTCTGGTGCATTTCTGCAGCTCATTCAAATCAGAAATCAGCAGCTGGTTATCCAGACTATTATTGTAAATGGCAGGGTCTGCCGTATTCAGAATGTAGCTGGGAAGATGGTGCTCTCATTGCCAAAAAGTTTCAGGCATGCATTGATGAGTACTTTAGCAGAAATCAGTCCAAGACCACTCCCTTTAAAGATTGCAAGGTGAGTATGTAACTTGAAATGGAATGATTGTACTGGCTCTGGCTGGATTAGAGTTAATATTCTTCATAACAGCCTGTATGGCCCATGTTTTAGATTTGTGACCTAAACAGTATTGGTAACACATTGGTGTTTTGGCTGTTGCTGAACAGTGGTTGCACAGTGTCAAGGCCTTCTCTTTTTCTTGCTGTTCCCTCCCAACCATGAGAAGGCTGGGGGTGGGCAAGGGGCTGGGACAGAACACGGCCAGTACAGTTGACCCCAGCTGACCAAAGAGATAGTCCATGCCACTTAATGTCATGCTCAGCAATAAAACTGGGTGGACTGAGCAAGGGGTTTGAGGGTGGCTGTTTCTTGAAGACTTGCTAGTCATCAGTCTGCTGGTGGGTTAATGTGTGACTCCCTTTGTGTCACTTGTGGAGGTTTTTTTGGTTGTGTTTTTTTTTTTTTTTTTCTTGGTTGTTTTTTTTTTTCATTCATTCACTAAACTCTTTGCTTTAACCTACAAGTTTTTCTCACTTTTACCCTGTCATGTCTCTCCCCTGTCCCGCTGTTTTTTCCCTTTCAGGTCTCTCCCCTGTCCCACTGGGGTGGGGAGTGAGTAAGCAACTAAGTGGTGGCTTAGCTACCAGCCAGGCTCAAGCCACCACATCAGTTGTGATAGTAAAAATGTGAAAATCTTCTATGAATCTGAAGATAAGATACATATTACGAAGTATTTTTGACGGTTGTTCAGAATAGTAATAATCATATATAGTAATATATATGGAAAATATCACTACTAAGAGTAGCTTTTTGTAGATACCAGTCCCCTGTGTTATTACTGACATTCAAATTTGGGAGTGTTTAGTATTGTAGCTTGTTTTAAAAGTACTTAAACTTTGAGTGAGTTAATGTCACTCTTGTTGTGAAATTCAGATTATCAGTCAAACTAATTTCAACTTGCAAATTGCTTCATGTTTTTATATGGCCTAGTTTTCATGGATGGCTACCCAGTAGATACCTACTACTATTTTTTCTGTGAGAAGAAATTTTGGTGATTTCACTCAGTAGTAAGACTGATGATCAATTTGCTTTTGACAGGTTCTGAAACAGAGGCCAAGGTTTGTTGCACTAAAGAAGCAACCATCTTATATTGGAGGACATGAAGGTTAGAGTTAAGAGATTATCAGTTAAATGGATTGAATTGGCTTGCTCACTCATGGTGCAAGTAAGGATAGTCTGAAATGAGTTTTTCTGTTGTAAATTGCAAGCATTTGTAAAACTTTGAAATTGATTTTCCTGTGTATTTTTTTGAAGGTGAAGGATCTAAGTGGAGTGGTTTTACTCAAAGTAGTAGCAAAGTGTATAATTCCATGGCTGTTCTCAAAAAACAGCTAAGCTCAGTTGTTGCTTTGCTTTTAATTTCCTATGGGGGTAAATCATATTTTAAAAAAACAAACCAACCTAAAACAATAAAACCAGAATACCCAAAACAAGCTTTTCTGAAATGTCAGTATTAGTGTTATACTTTAAAATTAGACTTGTGAGGAATACTTGCATGCTTCTTGTTAATTTTGTTAATTTATTTCAAGTATTAAGTGTGGGGTGGTGGTTGGAAATTGTTTTTATGGAAAACCAATGGAAATAAACTTCAAGATATGTGTAGTTGCAAAATAACTTGTATGAGTGTTTTTTTATGCTCAAAAGATAACAATTTCTTCTTGTCCAATCCCTCCCCCTCTCTACATCCCCCCTAAATTATTTTTTTTAGAGGGAATAGCTGTATTCTTGCAGATGAAATGGGTCTGGGCAAAACAATACAAACAATTTCTTTTCTGAATTACCTGTTTCACGAACATCAACTGTATGGGCCTTTCTTGCTGGTTGTGCCACTTTCTACCTTGACTTCTTGGCAAAGAGAGATTCAAACTTGGGCTCCTCAGATGAATGCTGTAGTCTACTTAGGAGATATAACTAGCAGAAATATGGTGAGTATTTCTTTTTATTATTGGAAAGGCTTGTAGGTAAACAACGCTCACTTCATATTCCTATCTTCTGCTAATCTCCAATGTTTTGATTAGGACTGAACAAATACTTACTGAAACACTGTGCATTTAAGAAGCAAATGGAAAGCTTAGATTTTGATCTGATATAAATGTGTGTGAAAGATTTCCTTCCTGCATAATAGTGAGAGCAGGATTAAAAACACAGTCTTCCATTTGAAAACAAATTAACTTCTGCCATATGATTATTAAGGTGGATATAGTACAAATGAATACATAAGCAAGCCAGTCATGACCTTAATTTATTTCCTGAAGAGTTGTTGGTTCGTTTTTTTAATGTATTTTCTGAATGTTAGTAATCTTATCCATTAATGTAAAAGATGTTTTGTAGAAATTATTTGCTGTTTATTCAGAAGTTTAAACAAAATATTTCTGGAGTGATTAGGTAGGCTGGAAGGTCAGTCTTGTGTATGTTAATATGTTGTTCTTCTGTTTTGTGATCATATTACTGTATGTCATTTACATTGCTGCATCTCATTCAAGAAAACCTTTTTTCTCTTTATTATTTTTGTAGATAAGAACTCATGAATGGATGCATCCACAGACTAAACGATTAAAATTTAACATACTTCTAACAACATATGAAATTTTGCTGAAGGATAAGGTAATCACACTTCTTGGGGAGATAAAAATAATTTCTCCAGTGTAGAACTGTCTTTAGACTTGCATGTATTTGACTTGTGGATCATTAAATTTATGGAGAGCGTGACACTTGCTGTTTTTGGAAGTATGACAGTGTGTGGTTTGGATTTTTGGGGGGGGCTTTCTCTCTGTTGGTTTGGGGGTTTTTTTTTAAGCACTTCTAGATTTTTTCCATATGTGTGGTGATTTTCCATTTTGTTAAGTGGGTAAGACTTCTTTTTCTCCAGTTTGCTTAGGATTCTCATTACTGTAATAATCTTCTTCCATCTTCAGGAGCTCTACTTTGCAGACCACTATCAAGGAACTGAAAAATAACCTAGCCTCTAGCCCCAAATATGATATAGAACTCTGAAATCCCATATAGTTTTTCTTTGTTGTTGTGCATACAGTAGTATGTGTACATGTATTAATACTGTCTCCATAGTGGTAGCACACAGTTATTGTTAATCCTTCTAACCATATATGTGAATTTTTATAGGCAATTAAGAAACAGAACATTTTCACTTGTTTTGTTTGTACACACTGGGAAGAGGAGGTCAATAGTAATTTTTTTTTTTCCTGTCATGCTGAAATTAATGTGGGTCAGATTTTTGGCCATTCTTGTGATTTTAAGCTTAATTTATACTTTCTTGGGGTGCTTGCATAGCCTTTCATTGAATCCGGCAAATGTAAAAGCCATAGTTATTACTAAAAACTTAACTGTACATATTTTATTAAAATAAACCAAGAAGTGATGGTGTTTACAGCTTAATTATAAAATGTGGGAAACTATTCCATGTGTTTATTTGTATAATGTTTCCCTCTTCCTTCATTTCTTTAAGTCATTCCTTGGTGGTCTGAATTGGGCGTTCATAGGAGTTGATGAAGCTCATCGTTT
Organism: Tyto alba; assembly: GCF_018691265.1. Taxonomy (NCBI): domain Eukaryota; kingdom Metazoa; phylum Chordata; class Aves; order Strigiformes; family Tytonidae; genus Tyto; species Tyto alba. The sequence continues at coordinate 48,685,646 of NW_024881275.1, read as the reverse complement.
AAAAAATGACGACTCTCTTCTGTACAAGACATTAATAGACTTTAAGTCTAACCATCGTCTTCTTATTACTGGAACACCTCTGCAAAACTCCCTTAAAGAACTTTGGTCTTTGTTGCACTTCATCATGCCAGTAAAGTAAGGAAGAGTTTTACATGATTCTTTTAACATTTTTTTTGGTCAAGCTTGTTATTGTGAAGTAGCTCAGTGATTTGAGAATCAATAGAGAAAGAGAATCCTACTGAAAGATAATACTCTGCATGAAGTAGATGCATATATTTTTTCATGCTGCTCCTTATAAGTAACGCTGGTAATAGTTGCCACTTTTTTCCATTTTAGCTGTCCACAAAAATTATGGATTGGTGTATGGGTTGAACTTGGAGAAGTGACTTCATTTTAGCATAAAAGGAAACCCATATGGATTTAATCTGGGGAAATAGAATGGAATCTTTTCTGTGTTAGTACTATTAATGAAAACAGATTTGTACCAAGATGCCCAATATCCTGTAGTTCAGTCAGATAGCTGGTTTTCTCATAAGGTCTGTGTATAGTAAGCTTACTGTATTGACCTTATTTTATACTGACCTCTGTTTATACCTGAGATAAATTAGAGCTCATATGTGAGCGCACATGTTCCTGTCAGACATTTTGTAAATGCCAAGTACCATAGCTCCATTTAGTTTGAGCTATGGATTGTACTGATTTCAGAACCTTACAGGCAAAGCCACTATCGTCTAGTACCCATTTTTCATTTGATCATGAAGTCTGTTCTCCTAGTCTGTTAGCACAGAAGATGGTTATGCTTCAGCTAGACCATACAAGCTGCAAAACATAGATTAAGTAGTCTCTTGTTCTCTTTCACACCCTCCAGCCATGCAGCTGATTTTTCATGCTGCTCTTGATAAATGTAATAATGGAATTTCTGCAACCATCTAGGTGAGTATCCTTGAAGAAAAAGATGTTGGTTTTCCATTGGGGAAGTTAAAAATTCAGTAGTTTTCATTCTGTAGATGATTTTGGACAAATTCCATTCTTCTATTTAGAGGCAAAGTTTTTGGAATCTTTTGTGAGATTAATATTCAGAAATTGTATAAATTAAACAGAAGAGAGTGAGGAAGAAATTCAGATGTGTGTGTGCTTTTGTGATGTATTTATATGTGTTCTGTGTTTGTGTTACCTTTCTGCTTGAATTTTGCATCTTTAGGTCATTCACAGTATGTCACTATTTTGCACTCATTCTTTATTATGTTGAAGGTTTTCCTCCTGGGAAGATTTTGAAGAGGAGCATGGCAAAGGGAGAGAATATGGTTATGCAAGTCTCCACAAAGAACTTGAACCATTTCTGCTGAGAAGAGTTAAAAAAGACGTAGAAAAATCTTTACCTGCTAAAGTTGAGCAAATTCTGAGGATGGAAATGAGTGCATTGCAGAAGCAATATTACAAGTAAGTAACAGCACTTTACATTGTGCTGTTTCAGTGATATATCTACATGCTGTTTACTGAAGTATAATAGTTTTTATAATACAGTTTGAACTTGAGGCTTCTAGGGTTTCACAACAGCAAAATTCTATGGAGAAGGACTCAAGAATTACACTGGTCTCATGTCTATTCATATAGCTCATTTTGTTTGGCATGTTTGTACATTTGGAGCTGCTTGTTTTCTTTAGCTTGTTTCTATTTTGAGAGATTACATCTGTCTTGCTTTCTCATATGGTTAGAAATTACTTATATTGCACATCTTAAATCATAGGTGGATTTTAACCAGGAACTACAAAGCCCTCAGTAAAGGTTCAAAAGGTAGTACCTCAGGTTTTTTGAACATCATGATGGAACTCAAGAAGTGTTGTAACCATTGCTACCTCATTAAACCACCAGATGATAATGAATTCTATAATAAACAGGAGGCCTTACAGGTAATACAACCTTTTAATTTAAAAAATGTTTTGTTTTACACCTATAATATTCACAGAATTTTATAGTGTTCTGGCAGTTTATTAATTCATACTGAAATCTATCAAGAAAAAACAGGTTCTCGGGAAAACATGCATCCTGGGTTTTACATGTAAGCGAATTTGATTTTTGTTTCTTAATTGAAACTGAATAATTGACAGATAATTGACTAAATAAAATATCTCTGATTTTAATTACAGTCAAAGGAAATAGTTTGAAACAGGCTGTGTATTTTCATGCAAAATAAACTTGAGACCTATTTGAAACCTAAGTAAAATAAAGCAGCTAAGCAAGTAAAATGTAATGTGAGTGGAGATGCATGTGACTGGCAGTGAAACACAAACAATCTGTGTGATAACAAAGTGATCCACAGAATGCGTTTAAGCTCTTTTCTATAATCACATACTGTTCTCTGTATGCCTGCAAAAAAACAAAGTGAAAGGAAATTAAAGTAACAAGCATCCAAGGCTCAGTCTGATTTTGTAATTGTTGTGACAGATGAAAACAACTACCATCACTACCAAAGATGGTCTGTTGTTCCTTTTTTTTTTTTTTTTTTTTTGTTATGGTTAACTAATACTTGTACCAAAACTGTTGAGAAGCACAGCAACAGGTAAGACGACTATTGTTAATGCAGTTTATACCAATGTAATGTTTCTAAAGGTGTTTTTTTCCTGTAAGGTTTGAAGCTGATAATTTAAATACCTTCCCAAAGCTACTCGTTTGTCCAGTGACAAATATTCTCCCTCTTTCTGGCCTAAAGAATAAAAGCACCTAACTCAAAATTTAGCATTCCCCAAAATTCTATCCCAAGCATCTTCACCTAAAGAGGCCTAATGTTTTCAATATTAAATTTCACATCTGCTTGTGTTTCTGTTCTAGTTACTCCCAGTGGAGCTGAGAAGGTTTTACAGGCTTTAGGTGGCTTACAATATCAGGCACCACAAACAAGATGCTTCTCACTTTATCTTGAGTGAGAAACTTGATTGATAGGCTTAGTTTAAAAACACTTAGAGGGTTAAGCGGCACCTATTTCTTTTCAAAAGATGAGAAGTGAAGAGAAAATAGTACTAAGAATTTGGTAACCAATAAAATATAAAATGGAGAAAAAACACTATTTTTTACTTGGCAGAAAAGAACTTGGGCCTACATCATAACTGCTTAACTTTTTAAGCTCATATATTTACTTCAGGTTTTGATAAGATGCTAAGATGTCACTTTAAGCTGGAACAGAATAATGCATTTCCTTCAAAAATATATGAGTTAATAATCCTGTTGATTTCAGTTAGAATCAACTAAACAAAAATCAGCAAACTTTCATGTTCAGTTGATGCTGCATACTTATATAGCAGTGTTGTCTTATGGTCACATTAATTTGGTGGGTTGGTTTGTTTTTTTGTAGTTTCTAGGAGACTAAATATTGTATATGCATTTTAAAATACAAAATTCTTACAGAATGTCAGAGTTTGCCCTTTTTTTTTTTTGCTTCCCACAGCGATAGAAGGAAAAGCAAACCCCTGATGAATGTCTAACCAACTGTAGTGTGTTAGTGTTGAGATGAACTTACTTTGTAATATATATTTCTTGGCTTTTGTAGCATTTAATACGTAGCAGTGGGAAACTAATCCTTCTTGACAAGCTTCTGATTCGTCTGCGAGAACGTGGCAACAGAGTCCTGATTTTCTCACAGATGGTGAGAATGCTGGACATCCTAGCAGAATATCTAAAGTATCGTCAGTTTCCCTTTCAGGTAAGAAGCTTTGATCTTGAATGTGAGAAGAGTCGAATCTTTACTTTGAGGATGACAGAGCACTGGAACAAGTTGTCCAGAGGTTATGGAATCTCCATCCTCTGTGACACTCGAAAGCTACCTGGACATGACCTTGGGCAACCTGCTTTAGCTGTCCCTGCCTGAGTAGGGGAGTTAAACAAGATGACATCCAGAGGTCCCTTCCAACGTGAACTGTTTTGTGATTATATGATCTTTACCACTTTGCTTAAGAAAGATATAAGAAAATGTGTTCTTTTTCTAGAAAGACGGGCAATTGCTGTATGCTATATAGTACTTTGGAATGAAACAGATGAATTAAAAAATTATGTGGAGTGTGTCATCACTTTTTTTCTTTCACATTACAGTTTTGGCAGTTGAGAATTCAGTTTTCTCTGATTTTGAATATAGTATAAGAATTACTTTTTAACTGTAGTATTCAATCTCTTCAGAGACTTGATGGATCAATAAAAGGGGAATTGAGGAAGCAAGCACTGGATCATTTTAATGCAGAAGGATCAGAGGTATGGTATTTTTTTCCTAAGGAATCTGTTTTGTTTTTTTCCAAGAAATTTAAATAAACCTTGCACAAACAATAAAGACTGAGGAAAATAAGGAATAAGGTTGAAAATTCATTGTTATTGACTAGACTATAAGGTTGACATCTGCTATTTTTTTTTCCCTAAGAAGAGATTAAGTAGAAAATGTGTAACTTGTGAAAATGGTGTTTAATCAGTTGTGTAGCTATAACTATTTTCTAAAGCTCTTTATCAAAGTAATTTTAATTATTATATAAATGCTGCAGAAATTTAACCTCAGCTTTATTTTTGTGTGGAACTTAACAATGTTTACAAGAGCATTGAACTTACACAAACAGTTATCATCAAAAAAATGCTTTGGCAGTGGACAGAACTAACTTGTGTATATCCTTGCATGAATAACCATCGTCAGTTGTTCAAATCTGGCTTCTGTTATTTTCATTTGTTACCACCTACTTACTTGCCCTGGAAGAAATGGCAAAGAACTGGTTTCTAGCCATCCTTTGTGAGCAACCTGTGAATATGTAGGTGTCTGTTACAGATGCTTCCTTTTATGAGTTGGAAGATTTGTAGCTTATTTAACTTTCTTAATATGCAAGCCATTCGATATCTTTGATCAGCTTAAATCTTTTGTCCTACACTGGCAGATTTGGGGGAGGGAAGGTTTTGGTTAGGTGGCTTGGTTTTTTTAAACAGTAATTGAAGATAGCGTTTGTCAGTTGCTGCTGAGCTTGTTTCTGCTATCATGGAGGGAGAAGAACTTAACTCCATACTGTAAACTTCAGGTATTTGTTAAATACAAAAGTTAATTCTGTTTCAGATTTCTAGCATTTCTGAAATCTTTTCAGTTACACTTTGCATTTTTTTGAGATGAAGAGGAATTTAAACTTCATACATTTCAAAAATGAAGGCAAGCCATGCATTTGTGCAACAGCGAAATTGTTCTCAGTTTTCTTTCCTGAAAATTCAGAACATTCCGTATGGGTTTTGACCATTACTGAGCTACGGGCCATATGGAAATTTCCGACACAATTCTCATGAGTCATTCCTGGGTGTAATGGTTTGCTATTTCCTGTAACTGTACTGAGAACTGGTATTTTTTTGGTGTTTTGTTTTTTTTTTTTTTTTTGGTATCCTCTTTTACTTTATCTTGAACTTAATATATTGTTCTGCAGTCCTTCATAGTTGTCTCTAAATTAATAAATCTCTTATCAACTACAGACTTTTTGACCTCATTTTTCTTATTGTTCTTAAGTGTGTTGAACAGCATTGAACCTAGCAGAAGACTTTTGCTTCCTGTCTCTTCACCAAGTTAACTGAAGGCTCAAGCATCTTCCCTGCTCTGTCATGGCTTCTCAGTCTTCCAGGGCTTGGGGCAGGGAGGTTGGGAGAGGGACTTTGTAATATACAAGGCTTTAACAGTAGGGGTTTTGTACTGTTTGGCCAGTCTTTTGTTTGGTTGGGATTTTTTGGTCAGTGATCGTCTTTGAGAAGTCAGTAACTATCAATATTAAATATATTGATATCAATGTTTGCTTTATACTTAAAGAAGCTTTAACTGTAGAACAGTTACAAAACTGATAGTATACGATTTTGTAATCTGCTCCACAGACTGCAGAAACAAGTGTCATATTAGTTCTTTCAAGAATACTACAGCTATTTTATATAAAACTATTTTTTTACTTTATTTCAGGACTTCTGCTTTTTACTGTCTACTAGAGCTGGAGGATTAGGTATCAACTTGGCATCTGCTGACACTGTAGTTATATTTGATTCTGACTGGAATCCACAGAATGATCTGCAAGCACAGGCTAGAGCACATAGGATTGGACAGAAGAAACAGGTACACACATTCAGCTTTAAGCTCGAAACCTGTACAGTAGCTGTCCACTCTGTCTGCACCATTCAGTCTTCATGTATTTCTGAGAATAACTATACTTGCTGCGTATGTCCAAAAATGTCACTAATTCTTACTTAACTTTCTTTTTTTAAAATATCCCTATATGGAGAGATAATATGGCAACTGTAGTACGTGGATGGGAGAGGGAGAAGTGTTGTGTCCTTGTCTGTTGTCCCACATTCATTGGCATCATATCATTCTAGAAAATAACTGCTACATCAGGCACATCTCCCTTACTTAAATATTTCTTAGTTCTCTTCAGTTTCTTTCTTGCAGAAAGTCTGTCTTAATATAAAAATAGGACAGTTTTGCAGGTGGCAATGTTTGTGCCAAATCACTGAAGTTTAAAAAAGATAGGTCTAGGACTGTATTTCGCAGTTCTTTTTTAAAATGCTTATGTAGAGACTGTGGTAACATGATCGAAGTACTATTTTATATTTGAAACTAGTCAATAAATTCAGAAGATACGTAATGAAGACTGAGATTTCTCCTTGTTGTTGCTTACTTTTTTTTAAATATACACAGGTTAATATTTATCGGCTAGTCACCAAAGGATCAGTAGAAGAAGATATTCTTGAAAGAGCCAAGAAAAAGATGGTGTTAGATCATTTAGTAATTCAGAGAATGGACACTACAGGAAAAACTGTACTACATACAGGATCTACTCCTTCAAGGTATATTCATATTTATTTCCATACCAGTTTACACTTAAGTATATTTGACAAATTAAAATGTAAGTTATTTCAGTTGGCTAATGAAAGACAAAATAAGTTTAAACAAGTAAAGATGAAGACTATATTGTCTTTGTAGATTTTTATTTGCATATTAAATATATATTTGAAATATATATATAGCTTTCATTTAACAGTAAGAAAGCATAACTGAGTCATGGTTATAGAGGACTTTTTCAAGTTGCTAAGATAAAATGTTTTTCCTGAATCATTCTTTACTTTAGCTCAACACCTTTTAATAAGGAGGAGTTATCAGCGATTCTGAAGTTTGGTGCTGAGGAACTTTTTAAAGAACCAGAAGGGGAAGAACAGGAGCCCCAGGTAAGTATTGTTTATGGACTAGACAGATAAAACAACCAGCATTATGTATTAATTATTTAATTGTAAAGAAAAACTTCTTCTTTAGGAAATGGATATAGATGAAATCTTGAAGAGGGCTGAAACTCGGGAAAATGAGTCAGGTCCATTAACTGTAGGAGATGAGTTGCTTTCGCAGTTCAAGGTACTGCTCTGTTTCCTCCCTTCTGCCATAATTACACTTTCCTTTATAAATGGTACTATTTTTCTTTTGTTTACCTATCCGTCTATTCATTCCTATGAAATAGATGTCTCAGTAAGTCAACTCTATATCTCTTTCCAATAAAATGTCTTTTCACCTATACTGGATACCTACCATCAGTATAAACATTTAAAAATTCATTACATATATTGCTAGTAAAATAAGATATTTATGAATGTGTTAATGAGTAGAATTCTAGGTAGTTTTGTGTTTTATTTACCGCCTTTGTTGTTAAGCAGCTGTGGTATCGCTGACCACAAAACAGAAAGTTCGCATTTCTTAACATCGGTAACTTCTAGAAACAGCTTCTATCCCTGAAATAAAGTTGAATGCCAGGTATCTAAGTGTTACCAGTTAAACATAGTATAACCTGGGTGCAAAAATAAAAATGTAGAGCATGATGTAGTTGTTTAGATCAGCAGATTATTAAATAGCTTTCCTGCTGATCATTCATTTGCAGCATGTTTTGATTTCTACACCATATTAATGTTTGATTAGTTTTCTATTATTAGAGTTTCACATTAACTCAGGAATTCAAATATTGTTAGCCCTATTTTGAAGGCAATTAAATAATAATCATACAGCTATCAGGGAGGTGTTTCATTATTCATCTGTATTAGTCAATTTTTAAAAGAAGAAAAAGATTCTCATCTTTTCTCATCTTAGCCTATATTGCATGGAATCTGTGTCTGTTTCATAAATTAATAAAAATACTTTCATTAGAGACTGTTTCATGAAGCATTTTATATGTATGAATTTTTAATCTATTATAAAACAATAACATACATATAAATGCATGAAATATGCTATCTAGAACTTTGTTTTCCTAAAATATTAGTTGCTCAGTCTTTTTCAAATAAGTCATGTATTGATTTTATGAAAACACATATTCTGATATACAAGGTGGCCAACTTTTCCAATATGGATGAAGATGATATTGAGTTGGAACCAGAAAGAAATTCAAGAAATTGGGAAGAAATCATTCCAGAAGTCCAGCGACGAAGAATTGAAGAGGAGGAAAGACAAAAGGAACTTGAAGAAATATACATGCTTCCAAGGATGAGAAACTGTGCAAAACAGGTCTTGGTTCTGACTTGAACTTTTATGTTGCTGTTGGTTTATTTTGTTTGTTGGGGATTTTTCCTGGGTTTTGGTTTTAGGTTTTTTTTTCCTTTTCTGAACAGATATTTTGACAGGATAGGTAAAACTTTACTTACATTTGTTGACCACGTAGCTGTGAACTACTTATTCTGAAATTCCAGATCAGCTTTAATGGAAGTGAAGGCAGGCGCAGTAGGAACAGAAGATACTCTGGATCCGATAGTGACTCCATCTCAGAAAGAAAACGGCCAAAAAAACGTGGAAGACCACGAACTATTCCTCGAGAAAATATTAAAGGATTTAGTGATGCAGAGATCAGGCGGTAAGATATGGGGGGACATACATATTTAAAGGGATGAGACAATTTTTTAATTGTTATTATAGAGCTTGAAAGTACAGAAGGCAGTCTTTTTTTTCTTTTTATTTTTCCTGAATTTCTTTTAATATTTTTTATTCTAGGCTTTTAATGTTTTACATTGTGTACTTTGTAATGCTGACACAGTGAAACTGTCATGATAAGAATTTGAGCCCACTTTAATGAGGGATAAAATTAGGTTTGGAAAATATTCTTGATTGCTTTAAATTCCTGTAACCCATGAAGCCAATGATTGCAAAAATCAGTTGTAACAATGGGTGAGATTTTCTTTTAGCGTGGAAGTAAAATAATTTGCTTCCCATCATTTTATCTAAAAACTGCAGTGCTGAAAGAATATGTAAATCTTTTAGGTGACACCTACAAGAATTTCAGTGGGTTGTTTTCTTTTTAAACTTCTTGACAGTGTCATTCAATTAATCTTCTATCATGCTTGTTTTTAAACTAAAAAAAAAAAAAAATCCTATTTGAATCTTGTACAGCAGGTCCCTTCAATATTTGGTCCTCAAATTTTTTTTTTTGGTAGAAGGAGGAGGAATTGTTTTGTTTTACCTTTTGGGGTTTGTGAAATGCTAATTTGCTTCTGAAATTTTAAGTATTCATGTTTCTTTAAAATCCTGTAAAGTTTTCAAAATATTCCTGGTTAGAGAAAGAACTTTAAAGATCGTTTTTGCTTTCCCATTTCATCTATCAACACAGTGAATTGGTACTTTTTTCAAGGCTATTCTGATTCACTAGCAATTTAAGGCCTTGATTGTTGAAATTTTCTTTATTTTTTTAAATTATATTTATTTATTTTGGTTTTATTTAATTTCATTTATTTCACGGGTATCTGTAGTTTCTTTCCATCATTTACACATTCCCACAGAGAATATCTTTCATGTCATATTTTCCAGTATCTTCAAATTGGCAGATTGTTCCTTTTAAGGTATAAGGCATAACATCATGTCTGAAATCTTTATATACTGTAAATCCACATAAAATTTTTATGATTAGACACATCCAGCTGGTGAACTTTGTCTTGTGAAATTAATGAAGCAATTTCTGAAATTATTTGTGTCTTCTATTGTTTTACTTACATCAGTCCTTAAACCTGTAAAACTCAGACTTTGTTTGGATTATCTGGATATACTAAGCTGCCCTACTTTCTCAAATTTTTTTTTGTTTGTTTGGTTGGGTTTTTTTTTTCGTTGACCGTATATCATTATGCTAAGATTAATAATTGTATCAATGTAATTTTAGAAACCAGTGTAGTTAGTTAAACATACATTTAAATGGCAAAATTATTTTCTCTTACTAGGTTTATCAAGAGCTACAAGAAATTTGGTGGCCCTCTTGAAAGGTAAACTTGTTTGATTATTATTTATGTAGCAACTTTGAACCTTGTTTTCACATACCAATATATCAAGAAACCTTAGGCTGAAGAGAAAATAGTGTCTACACTTTTGCCTTGAGTATAATATGACTTTAGCTTAATATCTTCCCTTTCTTCATCTATGGCATGTGTGCAAACAGCCACACAATTAACCTTTCAATTTGCAAAACTACTTACTCTCTTTATACTTTACCTGCTGTCTTGTTTAATCTTAATTGATGATAATTATTCAGTTGTCTTGTTTGACAGCCTGTTGAAAGCCTATCAGCTTAGTCACTGTGACTGTCAAAGTCAGTTTTGCATTTTCCTCATTGTCAGTTTTGATTTTTAAGCTTTCAATTCCATATTTTAAGAAAAATTTCCCATAATTATTTTCCTTTAAAATATTTATAGTCTGTATGAACATACGATTCATTTTTTTAAATAAATGTACAGTAAATTAACTAAACATTGTAGGGCTAGTGTCATTTACAGTTCTTGTATTGTCCTCTGATACCTGAATCACTTCTTCGCCGCCCCCCCCCCCCCAACCCGCCCCGAATCAAAATTGTACACAACATAGCAAGGCACATGACTGAGAACTAGAGAAATGGTCATGTAAGTTTAAAAGTCTGATGGAGTCATTCACAATTATTAAAGTTTCAGAGCTATAAAAAACTGTATTTGTTTTATTACAGGTTAGATGCTGTAGCTAGAGATGCTGAGCTAGTTGATAAATCAGAGACAGATCTTAGACGTTTGGGAGAGCTTGTACATAATGGATGCATTAAAGCTTTAAAGGACAATTCATCTGGACAAGAAAGATCAGGTACAATGTGTTCAGGGAGCTTGGGGGACAGTAAAAAATACCAAGAAGTCTGAATTACTCTTGCACTCTGATCATAACAGACAACAGTTTTGTTGGGGGAAAATATAAACAAAAACGTTGTCATGCTGAGTGATTTTAAAAAAGGGTTATAGTAAGATGACTTCTTTTTTCCCCTTTCTGTGTATGAATTGTCTTTGGAGAACTCAGTATTTGTCTTACTGTGAAATTTAAAAGTGATTTGCTATTTTCTGGAAGACCTGATTTTGGAGCTTAATTTAAACATTTGGTTAAGAAAAAGCTAGTTGTTGTAATTGAAAGGTTTCTGCTACAGCATCAATCTTACTTGTTTTCTTTACATTTTTCTGTATGATATTCATAAAAGTAAATATTTCAATAGCTTTGTCATTTATTTTTAGGAGGTAGACTTGGGAAAGTTAAAGGCCCAACATTCCGAATCTCTGGAGTGCAGGTGAATGCAAAGCTAGTCATCTCTCATGAAGAAGAGTTGGCACCATTGCACAAATCCATTCCTTCAGATGCAGAAGAAAGAAAAAGGTATTGAGTGGGTATTTAAAAGGAAATAGTAATGTAGAATGTTTTTCAAGTTTTGTTAGCTTTATTCAGACAACTTTGACTCAGACCCATGGACAATGTTGTCCTCCTCCCTGTAAGGACTGGCAGCAGTAACCTGCTCCACATCTGTTCTTCATTCTTTCTTCCCTTGCCATAGCAGCCAGTACCAGGTTTGGCTTCTGAATGCTATTCACAAAGGACTCTGTTCCAGTTACTAAAAATAATCAGGACTAGAATTCAGGCTTGCTGATGAGCTGCTGTATGTGTCATCTCTACTTTGAGGGGAAAGCAGTGTCTGTCAAAGTGTAGCAGTAGTTGTTTCTACCCTCTGAACTTTTTCCCTTGCCACCTTGTATATCACAAACCTTGAACTATATACTTACTTAGCAGTTACACTTGGATGATGATTTATGCTTTTATTCATGGTTAGCAAACTCTGTGATGCAGCTCATGGACACACAAAGATGTCTGTTCTTCATATTTTAGTCTTGATCAGCTTTAAAACATGTTTCAATGCTGACTTCAATAAATATTTTAGAGAAATGTTAAGAAAATGTAATGATAAATATTTGGATTAATTCCCTACGTACCACCAGCATTTTAGCAGAGAAAAGAAATCTAGTTACATCACTTTTAATATGTTCCCTTCCCCCTTGCTAAGCTTCAGTAGTAAAAATCTCATATTTGCGTTTCTGATTTATTTCTCTTAGATATGTCATCCCATGCCACACCAAAGCTGCTCATTTTGATATAGATTGGAGTAAGGAAGATGATTCCAATCTGTTAATAGGCATCTATGAGTATGGTTATGGCAGCTGGGAAATGATAAAAATGGATCCTGATCTCAGTTTGACACAAAAGGTATGTTATCTACAACATTCAATCAAGGACCCTTTTTGATTTGGTAATAATGCTACTAAGAAGAGTTGTTGAAAGAACTTATTATATGTTCACTGAAATTGCACAGACATTATATATCAGTTGTACTTACTAGTATTATTCTTGTGGTATAATACTAGATTTTAAGGTAATGTCTGTTTGGTTGAATTGTGTCTTCTTGAAGTCAATTATATTGCCATATTTCCCTGTAGTTGGACCTCTCTCATTTGAATTTTTATTTTCAGTCTTTTTCTTCTCTATGTCAGATGTTCTATTTTTTTCCATTTTGTGTTTTTGAACTTTTGGAAAGGAGGTTTTTCTAGATACTTGATTTGGTTTCCACACCCCCCACTTAATTCCCACGTTCTTCACTTGAAGCTGTCTTTCACTCACAACATATAGAATCAGTGCAGTAGCTCCTTAACCATAGTGAGCAACAAGTGTTGAAGGAAAGTCTGGGGTGAAGTAAATTTTGTGACAGTGCCAACAACTTAGAGCTTTGGGATTTGAGGAGCCAGAGTTGTGTCTATATTTGTTGAATAATGATTCCTGCTTTGGCCTTCCATTATTAATTCACCTTTTTTTTTTGAAACCACCCATTTGTAGTTTTGACATCTGCAATACCCTGTAGTGAGTTTTCTGCATTTAGAAGATGAATAAGGTAGAGCCAGGAGTTCTTCAGATGACTGGTACAGGAGCTCAGAATTTCTTAGATAAACTATCAGAGTGGAAAAAGAAATTTGAGTAAGGATGATTTCTTGAGTTTGTTTTAAACTGTGAGGCAATTTCTAAGACTGCATTATCTGCATGATTGGAGAGAAATCAAAAGATCTAAGAAATTCTCCATTGCTTCAAGCATGTTCTTGTATTTGCTAGGTATAGTTGAAGTGGATCGTTTCCCACTTTATTATACACAGCTTTTACTGCTCTGTGTGCTCCAAGCTAGCATCTTCTAAACTTTGTGATATGTACTCATGGCTGATACTACCACTGTTCTCAGATTTTGCCTGATGATCCAGACAAGAAGCCCCAGGCGAAGCAGTTACAGACACGGGCAGACTACCTCATTAAATTACTGAATAAAGACCTTGCAAGGAAGGAAGCACAAAGGCTTGCTGGTGCAGTAAGTAAAATTTGGCATTCATTAGCGAGATAACATGCACATAAGCATATTGTTTTAGCTGATCCTTTTCCTTTTTAGATCTTCTCTTTGTGTAGTATTGCTCTGTATTGCTAATCATATTACATGCAACTAACTCAGGAAATTAATTGCAAGTTTCATATTGTGTTACTCTTATTTGTATGTATTCTCTGCTGTTGCACTACTCTCTGTTTCCAGTCCTGAGAAAAGTGGTGGTCATTAGTGAGAATAAATAAAATAAAATGAACCCTCTATTTGATGTAAAAACTAACATTATTTTGAAACTGGTGCAAAGATGTTTATCAGTTGGCATATTAAAAAGACCAATTTGCATTCAGGGCAATTCAAAGAGAAGGAAAACAAGAACTAAGAAGAATAAGGTTATAAAGGCTGCAAAAATAAAAGAAGAAATAAAAAGTGATTCTTCACTACAACCCTCGGAAAAATCTGATGAAGATGATGATGAGGATAACAGGGTAGGTATCTTTCATATGGTAAAGATGGCTATTCAGTTCTTCCTATTAGTGTTGATTTTTATTTTATCTTCTGCTTGATTTAATAAAATCAAAACACCTGAACGTCAACCTTTTCCTGTGGCCACTGCAGTTGATGTTGCATCAGCACAAGCACATGGTTTCTATTTTAATTTAATAAGTCAATAAATGAGAAATTGGGAGTAGCCTTCCAAATTATATTATTAAAAAATGTGGTCTGTTTACAAGTGGCATTGTGCAGTTTAATCATTCTTTAAAGACTCCAGCATTGTATCTGCTAGAAATGCAAACCTAATATAATACACAATTATAAAACTAATGTTTCTGTCTAATGTGTTATAACTACTGATAGTGATTCTTCAGGTAAAGTTTTTTATTAAGGATTGGGAAAAAAAAAAAATAAATCAAGCTCAATTAGAATGAGCAGCATGAAGAAATTATTTCAAGACCTGCATGTGACAGTTGCTGTATATGTCATCACTTCCATTATCCAAAAGCACTATACAACGATTTAACCTTGTTGTGCTCTGTTACTTCTGATGTGTTACTTGTTACTTTAGGCCTCTACCTTTGTTGGGTCATTTTATTTAAAACATTTATCAAACAGCGGAAACCAGTAGAGATAAAAATTTAGATAAAGTTTAGGGTCGTGTCACAGCTAGTTTTATGACTTTGAAAGTAGTTGAAAAAGTCAGTGCAAATCTGTATGTATCATTAAAATACTTCATACCTGGTTTAAAATAAGCTAAACTGATGTATCTTACGTAACCATTTTAAACTGTTACAAACCACTGTAATTGTCAACTCAGTCTAGAGGAAAAAATACTTCTCCAAATACATAGTTAAAACTGAGTAAGCCTTCAAAGAACCAGGATACATCTATAAAAAAATTGTTATTTTTAACTAAAGCATTCCTGTATGTATTTAAATTGTACTATGAAGAATAAAACATAAAGCCAGAAAAAAATAAGAGTTGAATGTAGACTAGCCTATATTTATAGATACAATAATTAGTCTGGAATGTAAGACTAAGAACTATTAAGTGTTGTCACAGTTCCCAGTAAATTGACATGGGCAACTGAATCCTAAGACTGAGAAAATTAAGTGTTCAGACTACTTAAAAAATGAGTGTTAGTCTTCATCTCCACTCAAAACAGAAGACGCTGTTGGTCTGTTAATTGACTTGTTATGTTTTGAGAAAATGCCTAGAATGCTGTCCCCTTTTGTATATTTAAGAACAGACGTTCATCTTTTATATACTTGTGGATGCAGACTAACAATTCTGAAAACTGGACTATATACAAGAATGGGCTTTTACCATCTAAATGGTTGGCTTTAGCTACTTAGCTGCCATACTGTGTACAATATTTAAAATTCATCTGTGTAACTACTAGAACAGTCAGGAAACTCTTGAAGTCATTGGATTTTTGCTGGGAAGTTTCCATGATACCTAAATGCTGAAGTCTGGGTTGGGCTAATAAATTGATACCTCATCGAAGTAACTTGCTTGAATGCATGTATTAGGCATTCTTTCTTCTGTGTTTTTTGCAATGGTTTCGATATATATGTATTCAAATAAATTAAAATATTATAATGGTTCTTGCACCTGTACATAATACTTTTCTTACTGTATTTTTCTATGTCTGAAAGGATTTGAGTTTTCATCTCAAATCTTCCAAGTGAATATTATAAAGACGAGTGGAGTGGTATTTTCTTCACCTTCAGATAATTAAATGGGCTTCTATCAGACAAACTGTAATAAAGATGGGTTTTTCTAAGCCTAGTAATTAGAACACCTCTGAAAAAGAGAAAGTTGGAACTTTGTTATCTTCTCCAGTGAATGTTTAATATGGGATTGGTAAAAGGTTACTGGGACAAAGCTAACTAGGACAGAGGTCTTCTAACATCCCTATCACTTGAATGTCCTGACCAATCGGCTCAATTTTGTGAGACCTACTTCTTTATAGTTTTTAAGTCTTCGGAGCCTCACTACCTTTTAGAGGGACAGAATTTTATGCTAATTCCAAGTTAAATGGACATAATTTCTCATCCCCACTACCACTGCCAAATCCATACTTGCTTTGTCACACCAGGGGAGTGAGTGAGTAGTTCTCATCTTTCTTCACCACTGCATTCAGCTCTATTTGATAGGTGTTAGATCTATGTCCAAAAAGAAAAAAATGCACAGATGAAACATATATTTTAATCTGATAGTTACAAAACTTGTACAGATAGGAACACAATTTGATGTGACATATATGCTTGCATATTGCAGGATGAAATTGTTTCAGTGAAACATCCACGTAAAAAAGTTAAAGCAGAAAAAGAAAATGAAGAAAAGCCTGAGCCAGATATTGGTATAAAGAAGGAAGCTGAAGAAAAAAGAGAGACAAAAGAAAATAAGAGGGATATGAAAAGGGAGAAAAAAGAAAAAGAGGATAAGAAAGAATTAAAAGAAAAAGATATTAAGGAAAAGAGAGAAAACAAAGTAAAAGAATCCACACAGAAAGACAAAGAAGTAAAGGAAGAGAAGGTAACTAGGTTTACTTGTCTTATATAGCACTAGTAAAGGCCACTAGGTTTACACAAGTGGTTTTGAGACAAAAAGGTATTTTGGACCTGATCAGTTGTCATCTCATTGAAGTCTTTTACATCATATGAAGTTTTATTTTACTACCTGAAGTCATGAGGATAGGCATATGAAATGGGAAATCAGCATCTTCAATGGTAAGTATCTTAGTTGGATGGAGAGTACAAGTGTGTGCAAGAAATTCTTTTATTCATTTTTCATTCTTTTCCATCCCCCAGAGAAAGTAAAATGTACTGTCATTGGATGTCAGCATAGTTTTTGTTATTATTGAAACGATTTCAGTAATTAGGGTGATTATCATTTATTATAGGATAATTCTAGAGCCAAAATAAAGTTTACTTAAATATTTTTATATTATTTTCTTAGGTAAATGAAATAAAATCTGAAAATAAAGAAAAAACTAAAAAAATTCCATTGTTGGATACTCCAGTTCATATTACTGCAACTAGTGATCCAGTTCCTATATCGGAAGAATCTGAAGAACTGGATCAGAAAACTTTTAGTGTGGTAAGCTTCCTTTTGATAAGTTTAGTGTTCATACTTAATAGCCTAAATGAGGACAATTTCTGATGTTCTTGATTCTGTTATTGGGCACAGGAACACAGGTGACCTTTTGCTAGTAAAGTCTCAGATCAGTGCATGTTATTGACACTCCACTAAAGTAAATTTTTTCTCCATTCCAGCAGTTTTATTTTGTTGTTTACTGAATTTATGCAGGATAGAAGGAGAACTTATCCAGTGGTCTGTGTGCTGAATAGACTTAGAATACAGACTGTAAAGATACATCCTCAAGAATAACTTGTGTATCCTCCTTAAAGAGCAGACAAGAATGAACTTCAGTGCAGTTGCTGGAGAAAGGTGTCACCTTTTTTCTTTTTAAGATAACAAGACTAATTAAATTTCAGCACTTTCCTCCTGAAATGTTGCAGACTTAAATTAGTAGACACAAGAAGGAACAAATGCTAAAGCCTTCAGAAATAGCGGGCTGAAGTAATGTCTCTGACACTAAAAGAATTTTGTTTAATCACTACTTCTGACTAAGAATCAATATTAGAGGGGAAAAACATGGTACGTATACACAATTTATGTGAAGTTTTATAGACTGGGGCCTTTGGAAAGGTATCAGTACTGACATACTTTGCCCACTTACTTTGAGTAGCTGCTCTCCTGTGGGTGTTTAGTTGTTCAGATTTCAACAGTTGTTTGTTTCTGCCAGTCAGGTTTATTGGAGCTGTGATACATAAGTGAGATTCTTTTGAGCAGGGCAGTGACTGGTCTTGGAATGTTTAGAATAAAACTATACAAAGTAACTCACTTGTGATTTCCAGGATGAGTGTCAGGTGATTCAGGTGGATATTTTTGTGTGGTTAAGTGACAGAAAATCACTTGATTTCCATGTACAGTTACTTTTTTGTGATAATTTCTATATTTAAGCAGTGTACTTTGTAAGCTGTCTTTTAAAGGCTTCTTTAAACTGTGGCTAATGGAATATGCAATGCAGCTGCTTAATTATTTAGTGGCATGAGCTGGCAATGCAACAGCTTCCCTGATTTTTCTGAGTTGTCACTAGATGTTTACATGGTAATGGTGATGTTCCTTTCCAAACATTTGGTTTTTCAAAATTTTTTTTTTCCTGTGTATAGAATAACATTTTTTTTGTCTGGAATGTATGTTTATCATTATGCCATAGTCAGATGAAGTCTAATTAGCATATTTAACTACACTTTCAGATGGGAATTACTACTGTGGATTGTTTAGGCTTAACTAATTCAGCTCTTTGTGATAAGGAGAATATGCGTTTCATCTGTTTACCATGTCATCGTAGTTGGATGGTATTCCTAAGCAAGGGTGTGTAATTTGAATCATGCTAACTGGTTTTATCTGGATTTATTATTAAAACAGTTGATTCAAAGTGTGAAAAATTAAGAAAGCACATATGACATATCTGTGTTGACATCACCATTGTTATTAATCTAGACATACCCAAACTAGCTTTACTTTAGATAGCACAAGTTCTGGTAGTATCTGCATAGGACTGAGGTTTAAAAACTGCTCAGAGAAGCAGTGTTGATCCCTCTGCTAAATGCCAGGTTTAATTGTTGCAGAAAGTTTGAAATATTCTGAACACTCTCATGTTTAATTTTGACAATGAGTTTGTATAGCTTCCAAGGTGCTAAAAAGTGTGAGTCTTGTCCTGTGTGCTTGTGCTGAAAGTTACAGCTACGAGTGTAAAACCCTGTTGTAATGAGTAATTTTCCTCAGAAAATCCCTTATATTATATTAGTGCTTTCTTAAATAGTTGATATCTGTATTTTATCCAATCTAATGCTTTAATAGAGGAGTAAATTTCCAACTGGATTTAAAATACTTTTTCCAAAGGAAACTTATAAAACACCTTTAAGAGCTGTGAGCAAGTCTTGTCACTTTTGGCTTGTAACAATACTGTATTTGCCCGTGTATATATGTGTGTGTGTGTGTATGTATGTATGTATATAGATATATATATGTCACAGTAAAGGGTGGGTCATGTTTTAGAATTTTTTTTTCTTTGCATCAATACATTCCTTTTTTTCATTGTACAGTGTAAAGAAAGAATGAGGCCTGTCAAAGCAGCACTGAAGCAGCTGGATCGACCAGAGAAGGGCCTTTCTGAAAGAGAACAGCTGGAACATACTAGACAGTGTCTAATCAAAATTGGGGATCACATTACTGAATGTCTAAAGGAGTACTCAAATCCTGAACAAATTAAACAGTGGAGAAAGTAAGTTATTCTGTATGTTTTTTCATGAAAAATGAAAATCTATAGTTGCTTCTATTAAGCAGAATAAGCTTTAAATATTTCTTTCATTTCTTATTCTCCCTTTGTTGTATTTTTCTGCTGTTTTAAAGAGGAATCTGTAAAAAGATGATTATAGATGGTTCTGACTTTAAAAGGATTGACTTTTTTGTACTGCATAGCAATGCGTTTTGCCCAGTAGGTGGAGTTATCTCACTTCTGACAACCAAAAGCCAACACTAGATAAGTTGTTACTTAGACGGTATTTAGTGGAAAAGCATTCTTATAGATAAGAATCTATTTTTTTTCAACTTTGAGGTTTGGGGTTTTTTTTTAATTCCTGCTAAAAACAGGCAATTCTAAATTTGTGTTGCATGTGGTATGATTTTGAGTGGCAGAATTCTTTATTCTTTTAAAAATATTCTTTAAAAAATTACATACTAACTATGACTTGATAAAGGTATTCATCATAATGTACTCAGATGTATTTCAGAAATGAAAGAGGAGTTTGCATTTTTATGAGGCGACAATTTAAAAAAAAAAAAAGTTGGTTTGTAAACATTTCATTGTTAATGCAATTGTAGTTACTTATCAGAATGTGTACTTTAGTCTTATGGCTGAAAATACATCCTGCACTTCCAAATTCAAAAGTCTGTTAAGTGTTTCACTTTCTTGAAGACTTCTGTTAGTGTAGAATGCTTCTGCTGTGTTTACTGGCTTTGCTTCAAAATATTAAGGTGATCTGAGATACAAAAACAAGACCCATATCTTACCTTTTGATGAATGTTATGTTTCTTTAAGTGGAGACTGATAATAAAGCTGTTATTCATAGTCTGCAATATTATATGTAGATTAATAAAATATGTATTTCAGCTATCTTTAATAAGAAGCGTATTTAAGCTACTTAGCTTATATAAAGTTACACAGGTGTCATTAGGTACACTATTGACTAGTTGTCTACTTTTGCAAACCTCTAGACCAAACTGACTATGTTTAAATAATCACAGTGAAGGAGCAGATTGTTGCTTCTTGAACCTGCATACTTCACATACTTCTGAACACTAGTATTCTGTAGTTTCTTTTAAGTATTCCACCTGTAAATTTGACTAAAAGAATTCTAGACTTAGATCTGTTACCTGTGGTCATACAAGCAAATGTTTTCTTCAGGGTTTTAACACCTTGACAGCAAAGGACTTGATTTGTTCTTCTTTCATTCCTTCGAGTACAGTTTAGGCACAAGTTTATTGCCATGCCACTTCCATCCTGTTTCACAGTTCTCATTCAGCTTCAAAAGCTTTGACCAGGCTTTAGAATTCTGCAGAAAAATTATCTCACTGGTATTTTCATTAAATAAGGCTTGCAAGTCAAATGTCTTACACTGTAAGAGATTTCAAGTTTGGAAGAATTTTTACTTCCATTACTTCACTTAAATTTTTATTTACTGAGTGGTAAATACTCAGAATTCAAACAAACTTTCAGAAGACATATATATGACTGATACCTACATTTTTAAGCAGTTTCACAAATCATTCTATTAGCACAATTGTTACTAATACTACTTTCCATGCATTTTGTACTCTGAAGTACTTATCATAAACATTACATAGTGACAAATTGTCAAAGGAATTAATCTTTCAAATGTTTGAAATGCAGCTAGGTAATGTTTGCTGTGCAGCTGTGCAATACTGTGTAAATTTTATAGTGTTTCTGGTTTACTAAAGTTCTGCTCAAATAGTTAAATCCATGTCCTGTTGCATAATACAAAACAAATGTATAGAAGAATTATAATTTATCTTTTCTTCTTCCTCAGAAATTTGTGGATTTTTGTCTCTAAGTTTACAGAATTTGATGCCAGAAAGCTGCACAAACTATATAAACATGCAATCAAAAAACGCCAAGAGTCTCAGGTAATATTTTCAGACCCTTTCTAAATACACAAATGTATATTTTAAGTTTTATAACTCCTTTATTAGATTTAAAAGATTATAAGGAACACAAATACATTTCAAGTAGCATTTGTGTTTGTAGTAAAGTAATCTCTTTTGTTAGGATATTTTTCTAATTAATTCAGATGAACTTTGGGATTTAGCAATGAGTTTTTGTACTTGTCTCTTTTAGCAACACAATGACCAGAATATTAGCAGCAATGTGAATGCACATGTAATTAGAAATCCAGGTAAGCAACCTTAAGTATATTCTTGTGTTAGATATATTAGTTTTGATCCTTACTTAATTTCACTTGTCTCCTAAATGTCTCCTACACTGCAAAGTATCATAGAGAAAGGCTGATTAGCAAAACTTCACTAGTTTGATGATTGAATCCATCTGAGTGCAGACTGAAGCTGATACTTACTGATTTTAGTAGCAAGTTATTTGACCATCCTTTAAAAAAATTTTGGGAACTTTTTTAATTTTGTGGGGGGAGAAATGTCTACTCAAAGCCTGTAAATTTCCTGGAAATTCAGTTCCTATTAATAGCTGTTGTAATGTCACTACTGTGTAAGAAACCAAGCTATTCCTTGAAGTCATAGTTTATAATTAGTTACATGGGCAATAACATTGAATTTTTTTTTTTTTTTTTTTTTTGTGCTCTCATACTTGCTTTCTTGTAACACTTCTTGTGTTACATAACACTCCAAATATATTTTCCTGGACTTAACTTTCAGTGATATTCCTAAAATACAGAAAGTTTCATTAACAAGGTGTACCTTTAAAACTTCCTCATGCTAAGGCCATCCCTTCTTAGAGAGGAAGTTGCTACCATTCTGTCTAAAATTGCTCTACTAAAGGCGCCTCTACTCACTGCCCACTTGGACGGCACTTAGCTTCATAGACTGAATAGGGAGCTTTAAAAGTTCCATTTCCGAGTCCTACACATCTACATTCTAGCTTGTTTCCCTCTTCTGAGGTTTCTTTCAGCTCAGTAGTGCATTTGTCTTTCAACTGTTTAGATCTTGTTTCCGTCAAATTACATTGTCACTTTCATACTGCTTTATATCTGGCAGGTAGAAGTGCTGTTTGAATTAAGTGAAGAACAAACTTTACAAGTCTTTTAACCTGTGCTTTATTAAACAGATGTGGAAAGACTGAAGGAGAATACAAACCATGATGACAGTAGCAGGGACAGTTACTCTTCCGATAGACATCTGTCACAATACCACGATCATCATAAAGACAGGCATCAGGGAGATGCTTACAAGAAAACTGACTCTAGGAAAAGGCCTTATTCAGCCTTCAGCAATGGAAAAGATCACAGAGACTGGGATCACTACAAACAAGACAGCCGGTGAGTTTCTTCAGCAATTTTAAAAACCTGTTCAGAATTCCTTTCCTGTTTTTGTAGTATGCTTGTAGCAAGCATCAAAATATCTTTTTGAGTAATGCAAAATTGCAACGATGGTATCTCTTTAATGCAGTTACGTTGATTTGACATAATTGTGGCTCTTAATGTGCATTCAGTAACACTAATACAAATAATTTCTATTTTTCAGATACTACAGTGATAGTAAACATAGAAAGTTAGATGACTACAGGAGCAGAGAACATAGGTCAAGCTTGGAAGGAAGTTTAAAAGACAGCCGGGCTCATTCAGATCACCGTTCCCATTCAGACCACAGGATACATTCAGATCACCGTTCCACTTCAGAATACAGCCATCATAAATCTTCTAGAGATTATAGGTATCACTCAGACTGGCAAATGGACCACAGAGCTTCGGGTAGTGGCCCAAGGTCACCATTAGATCAGAGGTCTTCTTATGGTTCAAGATCTCCCCTAGGACACAGATCTCCATTTGAACACTCATCAGATCACAAAAGTACACCTGAACATACATGGAGTAGCCGGAAAACATAACAAAGACTGACATTTTCTGGACCTTCTTTTAGCCATATACAGTGAATTAACACAGTAATTGCCTTACATGACTTGAAAGATATGGACGGGATATTCTATCAGTAGCAGTATTGTTACTTCTTTCCAGGATGCAAGGTCTATTATCCCAACAGAAGAAAAATATTTTTGTATTTAAAGTTTATGCTGCACTGTGCTGCAAATGCTGTGGCACTCTTTTTTTAAGAATTTGAACATGTTTACTTTCACAGGGACCTCAACACTGCCCCTTTCAGACTGGATCTGACTATAAAACCCTTCATGTCAAAGTGGTTTTAGGCTGAACATGTTTTAAATTATGTTTGTAAATGAACTTTTAAACACTGACCTGTGCTCATATTTCAGGAAGGAATGAGGAGTTTATTTTCTTTTTTTGTCTTAGTAAAGAACTCTCAAGGACTTTGTTCACTTTCCAAAGCTACTTGTTTACATTGTACACTGCGACCATCTTGCCGCTTTTCATCACAAGCTTGAATATTTAAATTCTGTACCTATAACTGTAAAATAGCCAGGATTTCTCCTG
This sequence comes from Tyto alba, assembly GCF_018691265.1. NCBI lineage: Eukaryota > Metazoa > Chordata > Aves > Strigiformes > Tytonidae > Tyto > Tyto alba. Next base: position 48,661,678 of record NW_024881275.1, on the reverse strand, counting down.
TTTGTTATCAGTTATAATGCCTTTTTACAAAACAGAAACAAAAAAATAATAATAAAAAAAAAACAGAACACAAACAGATGCCTGTAAATTATTGTAATTAATTAATTGAGCTTTTTTCCCCTCTCAGGCTTTTTTTGACTGTTCCTTTCCCCACCAACTCAGGCCTTGTCAGAAGTATGAAAAAAAAATCAGTGTATTTATATGTTTTATTAAAATATCTTGATGGAATCACTGTTCAGAATGTAAAAATGGGGAAAGGAACATTTTACATTTAGTGTTCCTTTTTCATTGGATACTTTAGATACATGGATTTTTAGGTTTGGTGGGGTTTTTTTGTGGGTTTTGTGGGTTTTTTTGGTTTTTCGTTTGTTTGGGTTTTTTTTTTCCTATTAAACTGTCAGTGTTGTGATTGTTTATAATGAAATGATAAGAAATATCCAGCAAAACTGTGCTCTGGAAAGCTTTTCAGGTGCATTGGTTTTAAAGAAGGAGTGTTAAATATTTATCTGAACACTTCAGAATCCAGATCAGCCAAAAGTTATTGTAAATCCACTTGTGTTCTTTCTTCAACATGGGCAATAATGTCAAATGTGCTATGCAGCCAGTTAATATTTTAGAAAATTTGAATTACTTTATTGACAGAATTGTTACAATGCACACTGATTGTACATAGATAACTTCTATCTGACAAATTAAATTTAAACTAAAAGGACCTGTGGGCTCTTGTAGTTTTCTGCTGTGTTTTCCTCTACAGCATTACTTTTTCTCAGATTTACCCATAAAAACATTAAACTAAATTACTAAATTTTAATACAGGGTGATAACTGGGGGAGATACCTAGCCTGACATTGTGTGACTGGAGCTGTATCTGTTGCTCCAGGTTTTCTCAGCTCTTGCAATGTGGAACATTTTTTCCAATTAAACAGGATTTTATGAAAACAATAATACAGAAACAAAATCTGTCCACAGAATATCTAGGCAAAGTTGCTGCACATTAAGTTTTAAGCTTTTTTAATGTAGGCTGGGTCTCAATGCTGCTTCATTTATTAACTCTTCATCTTCCCTGGATCTGGAGGGTTTTGAGTTGCTCTGCTTTTGAGGTTAATCGCTGAAGCAGTGTTTAGGCAGTGCAGTGGCATCTGTTAAGGTTGTGCATGTGTGCCATATGTTTTCTACTTCCAATGGTGAAAATCTCGAAATAAAAACGGTGAGTGATTCTTACTGCTTGGGTAGTGCATAGATCCATCCTTAGACCAGTCCCACTAAACCTGGTTCACCGTCATTGTAGCTACATTATGGCATTGTGGCTGAGCATGTCTAATGTGGCATGGTTAGTCTGTATCCATTTTTCTCTCTGAAATAAGACAAAGTAATTACTTGGTAGCTTTCATAATTTAGCAGAGAGTCTACTTATGCTGTGTTAACTTTTATTCAATATTTACAGATTTACAAATCACATTTGCAACAGTTTAATTTTTTCCCCTCTGGTTTCAATTAAGTATAAAGTTTGATGGTGGAGATAGCCTCCCTGGCTTGTGAGGCTGACTGTTGTAGTATATCTTACTAATTAGGAGAATTCTTTATCCTCTGCAAACAAGCCAGCTATAATTCATTTTCCATGCACACAGACCCAATCCATCTTCTGTTCATTTGTAATGAAAAGTCTTCAAGGAGTATGCTACGTTCCAAAGCATCCATCAGGTAACTAATGTTGCCTGTCCATAACAGGTTTTGGGAAGTAAGAATTTTGGTGACTGCAAGAGAACTCCTCGTGTGACTGTTGATAGATTCAGGTGTTTCTTCTACCATGGATGGAAATCTAAGATTTCCATCTTAATCCTGTTACGTATTTCTAGCCTATCATTCCCAGTGCTACCTAAAATGAGAAGATTGTTAGTTAGTCTGAAAAAGCACGTTAAAAAAATGTATTGCGGTTACTGGTTTTAAGGACAGAAAAATTCATGCTTTGACTGATTGCCATTAGCTGATCAGCTGCTGTGTTGGCATCGTTTACTTGCTCACAGTAACTCTGTTTTTCCCATTTTGATCTCCAGTGCGTATGTCCTGATGTCTGAGCAGTATTCAGACAGCTCCTGATTTCTGAGAGGCTTCCACTACCATCAAGAGCATGACTTGCAATGGATTCAAGCACCAACCACAAAAGGATGGCAGTGGGTTTGTGACATGGACCTCACAGCAACCTGGAGCGCTGACTCTAGGCTGAATACCTTTGACACCTGTCTTCCTTCTTTACAGAGCTCAGTAGATTTGTTTTGTCTCTGTATGATGTCCTGTCGTCAACAAATGGAACTTGTCACATCCACACTGTTAAGCTTCAGGGTTCCCACTTAAAGTGTAAAATCCTGGTAAAGTGCTTTTGTAGCAATGTTATGATTAATGTTGTGTTCAGTGACAACAGCTTTTCTAGGTAGGAAATTACCTCACCATTACTTAGGAAGATGTACAAGACTGAAGCCATTAAATGAGATCATCCTGATACAGCATTTCTCTCTGATGGTACATTTTAACGCAAATTTCTTCATTATCAAGTTTTATTAGAACAGCAAGTTAACATTGATTCTTTACAGTACTTTTATTCTAGCTATAAGGAAAAATGTAGCCATGTAATTGTCTACAATACATATGAATTATATGTGAGGTACCTGCTCACTGAACCTTTGTTAACTGCTTAATCTTTCTGTGATTCACAAATTTTGGCCACATCAAGTATCGTGGCCTCATTTGGAAGTTCCTGTGCACCTGGATCTCTCTTCCATTATAGAACCAACATAGAAGAGGTATCTCTCTGCATATCATGGATGTATCAATAGTCAGTGCTCCTCAAGTGTTTCCTTGGCAGCACATTGTTACCTGTTACATGATTAAATATAAAGAAGACACTGATCAGTTTGCTCCCACGGCCACAAAAGACCCTGCAGCACTTCGAGAAAAGTTGCAGCAGGACGTAGACTGTCAGAACAATGCATACATTGACCAGGTCAATCTTGGGCAACATTTGGGGCTCTGGTAAAGACATCTGCAAGGGATAGGCCATGTGCTAGATCTGGTTGGAAAAACATAGCATGGGCACATTCTTACAGAGAAAATCAATCCAGCTGTACCAGCTCTATTCTGGAATTGATTTGCAAACCTTCAGTACAATCATAGTATACATAATAAAACCATAATACCGTAATACAACCTTTTTGTGTGAAGGTTGTAAGTGAAAGCCAGTGCAAATACACACTACTGACTAAAGCTATATTAAGTATTTTTCTGTTTAGGATTTCCTGCCAAAAATATTAATCCTAAACTTGAGCAAATTCATGTAACTAAATGTGACAGCTGGGCATTACCACAGTTGATCCCATATAGTTAGAGATACCATGTTTGCACCAAAAGGAGGGCATTGCTAGAAGGATAACAGTCTTACAGCTGTGTATGTGGTACCTGGCTATACTTTCTGGGGAAGAGGAGTCAGGTGAGTGTATTACTTTGGTGCCAGTGAAGTGATCCTTGGGGAGATGGTGGTCCAGGATCCTGCCAGTCCTTCTGACTCCTACTGTTCAAACCTGAATTATCCAAGCCTAGTCTGGTACTGAACGCCCCTAACTTTCCCAGCTCAAATGCCCACCGCACAGCTTCACCCACAGGTATTCTTCAGCGTGTGTTTTTGTCAACCTACCCCAGTGGCAAGGAAGGAAGCCTTTTACTCAGCCACCTTCTCCCTCTCACCATTAGTGAGCTCCTGAATGTACCTTCCCAACCCTATTTGAGCTTTCTACCAATGCACTTAACTGCACGCTCCAAGTTGTTTTTTCCAGGGCCTCCAACTCAGTGCAGTTGTGCATGTAGCCTGCGTCCCACCTCTATTGCTAGCCAGCACCCACCTCTACTCTTGGCTGGCTGTTGCAAGTTAGTGAAGCTTGTGCATCCAAACATTTGTATACAAGCCTGTATAAAATTCAAGCTTGAATTCTTATTTTGGTGAGGATTTTAGGAACCTGGGTAGATTGCTCTTCCCCAAAATCAATCAAGGGAGTTTTCAGATAATAGAAAAGGAAGACATCCTAGGAGAATAGTTATTCATGTAACATATCTAGGATTCTGTGAATCATGTTTTCTTCTTGGGAACTGCTTAATAAAGAGTTCATATCTGACTTGAATTCATACAACTGAGTTCATACAGCTAAGATGAGGCTTACAGTAATAACTGCTAGGCTGAAAATCATGTAGCGGAATGAAGGTGAGAAAGAAAATGTGAGATGTGCTACAAGTCTGTACTTAAACTGTTAATAAGGAGCTAGCAAAACTCTTAGAACTGGTAAAAACAGAGTTCTCCGGAGCACAGAGCTGCTTAATGTTGAAATAGACCTGTTTTTTGACAGTTCTGCAGACCATGAAAGTAGTTTAATGGCAGATGAAATACTACAGTCAAAAAGTTGTCATCCTAAGAGCACCTACTGTCAAAGTACATTTCATGAGCTTTATTGAAAGTGAGCTGAAAAATACATAATTAGTTAAGACTTGTGGAAATGGATGATGGAAGACTTTGAGAGGTTTTCAAATATAAACTTTTAGTCCTGTTAGAAGGCTTAAATTTAGACCTAGATTGATTTCATGGACTAAGGCTGAAGCCCAAGGAACATACAGAGACATTATTATTATTTATTTACTGAAGGTAAACCTATTTGCCACAGGTTTTTCAGCAAGCTCAGTTTTAAGTCTGTCATCTCTGGAAAAAAAAAAAAAAAACGGAGATCATGTCAGAAAATCACGTAACACTGATCTCATATAAGAAATTAATCAGAGAGCTTTTATTACTGTAGTACTCTTAAGACCACAACTGATTTTTAATTGCAATAGAGTTAGTATTTGCTGAAGCAATTGGAGCTTTTGTAAAATCATCTCACTTATCACTTAACATGAGCTACTGGTTTTGGTTTGCAGTAATCCTAGATCTAATCAGTGACTACCTGTAGTGTACCAATTAAAATTAATAAATGTTTCTTTACCATTCCTTTTAATCATAGAGGAGCAAAAGAACTCCAAAGCTCTTGATTTTTGTGAGCATATCAAATCATTGTTCTTTTAAGTGAAGCTTAACTTAATCTTAGAAGTTTCTGAGATACTTAAGAATATATTCTGTGAAACTATCTATGCCTATCAGGTATCATAATTAAGTGCTGTGACTTGTGAATCTTGGAATTATGAAATGTAGTCAATGGCTGAGCAACACACACAACTTCCATGGCACTGAGCATCCATAATAAAACTGTCAGAAGTCCACAGCTTTAAATGCCTTTCAGTTCTTTTGTCTGGAACCAACTCACCATGTCTTTTTGGTAGTGTTTGCAAAGGAGTTTTTAATGTGAGAGATGATAACTTTCTGTTTTAAATTCTTAACTATATTAGATTTGGGGGTGTTGACAATATTCTTTCTGTAATGAAATCTGCAGATGGATTCTCTATCCAGAACAGAATAGGCAAGAGATCAGTTTTAAAAGCTCTGAAACAGAAAATTGTAATTACACCTCACTGAAGTCTATCAAAACTATAAAATCTAGAGGGGTAAGGTCTAATCCAGTCTTTCTCCTGGCATGAAAGTAAACAGAGCTGGAAGACTACCTTTGCCTTCCCAAGATCTTAAGGATTCACTAGGTTATGTCAAATTCCTAAGAAATACATCTGAAGGAATAGGATCCAGATATTCATTAACCATAATGCTGGAGGGAAACATGCACAGGAGAGATACTCCATGAACTTTAATGAAAAAGAAAATGCACATTAAACACTGGTGCTTTAAAGCTGTATTCTTCCCTTCAAATGAACTGTCCTAGGACAGTCTCTAGCTAGTGACTGAAGAGAGATGTTTGTAGTATATGCCCATGAGCTAACAGAACAGATCACCCTTTAGGTCCTCCAACTCCAGCACATTCTGGTCAAGTTTTTAAAGTGTAAACCCCCATTCTATTTGGTATGTTATCTTTTATAGTGCAGCCTTCCCCATTCTGTTTTAAATAAGTGAATTCATTATAAGATGAATTATATTTACTCTCAGAAGAATATGGCCAGAGTACTAGAACAAATGAATATGAAATTATCTGAAAGGCACAATATGCCAAATTATTGCAGTCTGAAAGTATATGTATCTCTATAAATAATTACCTTTGAGAAGTTCAAGGACATAGCTTCAGACAATTACAGATGACTGCATTTCAGTTTTAAAATTATCGAGAAATTTCATAATCGTGACTGTAAGCAGGAAGAAAACGCAACCCTAGTTGCTCTGTCATAGAGACACAATAAGAGAATGTGTGAAGTTCAAAGAATTTGTATTATTTCAAGGTACAGTACTGAAAACAAGGAAGTTTTCAAAACAATGTATCGTATAGCATCAATTTAGTGGTAAATTATCCAATTTGCTTTTAAATGTTTGAATATTCCATCGGTACTTACAGATCACTCTTGTAATTTGGTGGAAAATTATTATTAATAGTGAGAACGCAATGTTATTTAAGTAAAAAACTCAAAACAGACCTTATTATTAGAACCACAACCTATGTTTCCATAATTACAAAACAGATATTGTCATTATTAATTTGAAATTTGCTTACGTTAACTTCAAGTTATTTTTCCATTCATAACCTAAAGGCTTAATATATGGGTCTGTAGTATAATAACATAAAGATGTTATAAACAGATGGACGACAGCCTACCATTTCTTTACAAAATAAATGTTTTCAATTAATACATTGTAAACATTCAAAACTGAGGCAAGTATATTTTTAGAATAAAGTATTTTCAATTTTTTTCCCATAAATGTAAGAGTGACTGACATTTGCATAATTTCAGAACAAATCACTTAGAAGATTCCAGAATTAAGTTTGCTTGTAGAATCTTAATTCAGACCCCTCTATGCAATTTATATGATGTAATGTTAATTACAGAGCCCCAAACTACTTTTTTTAGGGAAGCTTACCTCATCCACTCCTGGGAGTACATGATGAGAGCACACTGGAGAGATTGCATGAAGAAAATTCAGTATTTATTTTCTTTTACTATTTTTCAGTGTATGATCACAGAATAAAAAACTAATTTCTTCTCAGGTACAGTGATGTTTAGTACTGCAAATAATTTAGAATGTATCTTTTATGAGATGAATTGCTGTTATTCCAGCATAACATGGGGGATGTGAGACACACATCAGTTAGTAGTAATGTCTTTTGAACACCAAAATACTTTGAGTATTTTATTTTACCCTCACCTGGTACTTCCAAATGTATCCAGTGTTTCTTTATCCCTTGATATCTTCTTTAAGCCATGAGGATTGACTCAGATCTCTCAGCCTAGGATTTTTTTCCTCCTCGCTTGTTCCTGAGCCCTTCAGGAAGGATCCCCAACTGCAGCAGGAAAGCAACCGTGGCCAGCTCCAGGTGTTCCTGTTGGGGCAATCTGAGAGATGAGACAAGCTCATTTGTGTGTCTGAAAAATAGCATGTAGGAATTCTGATTACTAAACCAAGTCTTTTCATAGACTCTTGACTTAAAACACTCAGCAGATGTCAGAAACAAAATGAGGAAACTGAAAGCAGGCATAACATGTTTGTTATGTGTCTAACTCTGAGAGAGCAAATGTGGAACAGCTGCAACCTTCCCTTGGTTCTCTGTTCCCATCTGTTGTAGAAATGGCAAGTGGTTGAATATAATCTTAAAACTAAGCACACTAAGCATTTGGTAACTGGCCTTGTTGGTGTCCAACATATAAATACCCTGGTATTCCCAGATGCCAAAATTACACAGAATGACAGAACAAGCAACCTTTGGGCTATGTAATTGGCATCATCTACGGAAAGCATTTTCTCAAAGTAGCTGGTTGTCTTACCAAACACTGTGGATGAATACTCCAGTATATCTTCCATCTGCTTTAGAAGCGTGACAGCAAAGTAAATCTGTAAGGCATCAGATTTTTTCATGTTTGCCAAACACTGGACCTAGCTGCAAGGCAGACACCAGGTTTGAAAAACTGACCCTGAAATAACTGTTCCACAGAGACAGTGAAAAAATCAGAATTTCAGCCAGCTGTGCAAGAGTTGCTCCATAATACTAGCATACTGTTGCAGGTGAAAGAGCACATGTGTGCTCTAGTGGCAGTCAGCAGCACTTGGCTCTCATGGCCTGCCCCTCCATTCATATTTCTTGGGAGCATGTGAGAAACAGGGAATTTAGACAGAGTTTTGTGGTTATAGCTATCTGAAGAAAACACAAATCATCCTCTGCAGACATATTTTCCTTTCCACCCAAATAGCAGACCAGAGGATGCTACAGGAAGTTATTAATTCTGTTGTAACTCTGATTATTCAACAACATCTTCAAGAATCATAATTATGTGGGGGAATAAATACCTATAGCACCCACAAGTCAGCAATTTTAATTGTTTAATAACCATTTGATCACCTAGGTTTGGAGGCTTTAGACTCTACAGAGTGTGAGATTTTGGATATGAGAATATCCATTTAGTCATATGTAAAAGAAAATTCTCTATTATTAGTGGAAATATTCTGGGGAGCATAGTAAGCAAGAAATGCCTTGATTTTTTTTTCTTAGGTCCTCTTGACCCAAAATATCTGTTGTAACTTCTGGCTTATTACTTTTAGTAACTCAGAACTTTTATAACATTGACTTAAAAGGTTTGAGTTCCTCATTGTTCTGACTCTTCTGAGCCAGGTTCTTGATGTTATTGTGGATGTACAGAGGCTTCCAGAAAATGTGAAATACTTGGCAAACACCCCATACATCTACAATAGTATTTTAGATTGTGTAAGGAGTAGATTTTTGAAGGGCACTTCCACTCTCTGCACTTTGATTTGCACTGTAGAGCAGTCTCCCTCTGCATGGTGCTGGTTAATTTCAGATGAACCAACTGGAAAAACACCCTCCAAACACCCAGGCCCCAGGAGCAGACTAAGCTCGACTGATGTAACCCCCTCCTCCATGAAGGTATGGGGTGTGGATGTTGGGTCCTCAACTAATTTTTTTTTTTGCTCTGGAAACCCACTCTTATTGCACTGCATAACTTGCTAATGCAGACAAAGCTTTATTTTCCCCTAAGGAAATCAGTGAAAGAGTGCAGAAAAAGTGAAAAACTCTTGCATATTCTCCACCCCAGGTAGGTCTCATCAGATCGATGCTTCCCAGCAAATGCAGGGATATCATATTAGTCCTTTTTGTGCAAATTCCAGCACTTCCATGGTAATTCCAGCTCTTCCACACAGAGGGTACAGATTATCAAAGATCTGCCACAGCTCCAAGTGTTTTAGACATTGTTAGCTTCTAGCTTATCAACTAAGACTTTTAATGAAATAGTAAGGTACTCTCCATTTCCACCAAATATTCTGTACTATATTAAAAATAATTCCCTCGTTCTGTCACTTCAGCAAAAATTACCAGCTGGAACAATTTACTGTACTTATTGAATGCAGCTGATTAAGTGGAACATGCCTGAAAAGACAGATTCTGATGGATTATCTTAATTTCTTCTTCATTATTATTTCTTCCTTTCACACATGTCACCAAGAAACAGCTCTATGGCAGCTACTATAAATGCTTGATTGTACATTTCAAAGCTCTCAAACACTATCATTTCTATGACAATTTTTAAGATACTAACTACTCTTGGTTTTGTTTTTTAACATGATTTTTAAAAGTGAAAATATGGAGAGGCTTTTCTGAGCAGAAAGTGTTATACCTTTTGCTAATCAGAAAGTACTGCTTGAAGTGTAAGATGTTTATTTACTAAACTCAGCTTCATTTTGTTTTGTAAATTGACTTTAAATGACATAGTCTTTGCAACAGGATATACATTATTTTCTCTTTTACTCTGCTACTCAGTCTTCTCGTATGATTGAGACACATTTTTGTAATTAGGGTTCCATTTTTCAACTTGAGTAGAAGACAAGGGGTGGGGTGGGAATGTTCCTTCTCTTGACAAATATTCAAAGAAGTTTGAGCCACTAGAGTGACCCATTTCCAGCTACGTTAAAGATCAAGTGAGCTGCTGAAATGCTTCCCTTGGAAAATTCAGAGCACAGTTTCCACTTTTAGACTGCATGCCTGTGAACACTTAGTACCTAAATGGTTAAAATAAATTTACTTAAACACTTGCATGAGCAGTCATATGTAAACAGTAAATACTAACTTCTCTAAACTTACTAGCAATGGTCAGCAATTTCAGAGAATACAGTACCCTGAATGCTTTTCATATGAATGTTTTCTTTTCCTGAAGCATTGTGAATGTTTGTTAATTAGATGTTAAATATTTGATGATTAACCATAAGATTCTTTGTATTTATTTTAAGTTTTGTAAGTAGTTCATCTTGACAGGTGAGATTTTCATGCTTACTCTGGTCTGTATATTTCTCTCAAACCTAATTTGTATGTAAAATACGTGTTAGCTATACTTCAAGCTCCAGAATGGAGCAATCTTCTTGTAATGACTTTCAAAACTGAAAATTTAAGAACTAGTTGGTTGGTACAATTAGCTTCAGATCTTTCTAGACTGTGAAGTGAGCCCTGTTTTATTTTCTCACTGACAGAAAAAACAGATTCTAAAATGACCATTATGGCACAAATATGAGGAGGCCATTGTGGCTATTTCTGATGTATTTTATTGTTTGAAATTAATATTTCTAGGAAAGCTTAGAGCATCAGAAAGAGGGATGAGAACAGAGGAGCAAAGCATCACAGAATCTAAGAAAATACTTCTAAAATCAATGTCTCAGCTGATGGATAAAGAAAGTGAAGCTTTCATCATGGATTTGGATAATATCATGATAGCATTGTGCAACCCTTAGTTCCTGAAAAAGAGCAAAGCAGACAAAGAGCAATGGAGACTTTTTCCAGCAATCCACTGATCTTAATTAAAGTCTAGGGCAGCGCTTCTCACCCTTGTTAACCTTTGCCTGACCTTGCTTAATCATGTTTCTGGATGGCAATATGGGATATGTCAGCTTCTCTGAGATGCTGTGGCTTCAAAAGGCTGAAACCCTGCTGTGCTTAAGAAGGCAGAGTCTGTGCATACAGGTGTAGGAAAAGAAGACTCCCAAGAGGGCAAAGGCTAGAAACTGGTGGCTTTCAGTCCCAGGAGGGTATTCTGCCCCACCTGCAGGTCTGCACCTACAGAAGAGATTCAGTGCCCTGGCAGCACTGAGGGACTTGGAGCTGCATCTGGTGAAGCACCCCAGATGGCTGCACCTGAGCCCCACAGCAGCCAGGGGAAGTGGAATTGGCAGTGTGAAACTGCCTGCTGTGGGGCAGAGGTCTCCATCTACTGACCTGACCTAAAGAGGTTTGTTGCTTGCTGGGAGTTCCGATCCGAGACACTGTGAGGAGGTTGCCAAGGCTTCTCTGGCTTTTGGCCTATTCCCCCCCTGCTGCTTTTCCACATGAGCACCAGCAGTGCAGACAGGGGAGACCTGGAGCATAGCAGGAACAACTATGTGGCTCTGGAGGTGAGACCCAACGGTACCAGGGCCCAGCGGTGTCACTTGCCAGTGAAAAGAGGAGATTAAGGAGGAATGGATAGATCCCGCAGGTCAACAACCACTTTTGCAGCTGGTATCAATTATAGGGTTTCAGCTTTTATGACTACCAGGCCATTTTAAGGATCAAGGTCTGCTAATTGGTCCCACCTGACTGAGTGTGACAAAACATCTTGTCAGGTTTGTCAAGCGTGGACAACCTGGTGAGAAGAGCTTTAAACTATGAACAACAAAGGAGGGAGACAATGATCCACAATCAAGAGAGGAAGCTGTTGACAACCAAAGGGAACAGGTTGATGTGGAGAGTAGAAACCTTGCAGCCAGCAAAACAGGAGGTCCACCCCAAGTGTAGGCACACAAATAAGAATCTGCAGAGAGGACTGCATGATGGCAAAAACTGTCACACCCTTTCTGGAAAGTCGTCAAGATTGGGTGCCTCTCTATGTGCATGCAGCATGTAGTCTCTAGGGCCTTCACCTGTCCGCCATTACTTTTCAAACACAAGAGAGAGCAGCTTAGCAACTACATCTGCCAGATCCCTCAGTAACTTGGAGTGTATCTCATTAGATCCCATGGACTTGCAGATGTTCAAAATCTAGGCTCATTTGCAAAAACAGCAGTTTGTTACTTTACAGGGATTATCGCCTTTAATCACTGAAGAATTTAGACATTTAGATTCAATGCTGCAGTCCTTAGAGCCTGCACAGAGCTGTTGCCTAATCTGGTAGTACCTGAAAGGCCTCAATTTTCTATATTAAAATTTAATGCCTTTCTCCATATCTGCTTCTGATCATACACCCAAAATACCCCTTGGCTTCAAGGGTCTGAGCAGCTCAGTGCCATCTCCTGCCCACATGCAATAGGATAAATTTCTATACTTGTCTTCCTTCAGAGTTCAATCTTGTAGGCATTTTCATTTGCCCCTTGACTGCCACATCTCAAGGTTGATGTTTCTGTTTTCCCTTGTGGCCCTGGCAAGACTTTTCTTGACATAATTCCAGAAATGGGATAGGCATTATCCATGTGTAGAAGGCTATGTTGTGAATTTCTTCAGTCTCGGTAGAAAATCTCAAAGTGTAGGAAAGTGAGAACACAAAGGTCTGTTAACTTCACAATGAAGTATGAAATTTTTCTTGTGGGCTACATACCTGCTCACTTGAATTAGATTTGTGGGTGTAGGAGTGCAAAGGCATTGCTGAAAACCTAGAGTTGAAATGGTAACTTCAACTCTGCTGCTTCCTTGATAGGATAAGGTACTCAGTGTAAGGAAGTTATGAGAAGTGTTTTGATCCTACATAGAAAAATGCAGTTAATGGTGAGTGCTATGAGCATGAAATAAAGAATTAGAGGGCACTGGAAGAGGAAAGATGATACACAAGACTAATATTCAAAGAGACGTGTAAGGGTAAAATAAATGAATAATGGAACAACTGTTGTTCCGCTTTATGAGTAGGATAGACTGAATGCTTATTCTGTGGATAAGGAACAGAGGCTAAAAGGACTGGCAGTGGATATACACTTTACTTAAGATGGAGAAATGCCTAATTGTCTTTGAGGGTCTAAACCACCAGACAGTTACTTTGGCAACATTAGAGAAATATATCCTGGGACTAAAAATCAAGCAGTCTGTCTGTGTGTATACTGATCCATACACACACTTAATCTCCAAGATCCCCACTAAAAGGAAATTAGCAAAAAGAAACCCAGTAAAGTTGTTATCTGGGGGAGTTTCATTAATGACTGTCAGATAACCTTTGCTGTCCACAATTAAACTACAGATAGCAGCTCTACGTTTAAGGCAAACACTCCACCAGAGACCAATATATTCCCACTTAACCACCAGGAGTTTAAATATCCAGTAAAAATATCTTTTGGGCAAAGGTGAAACTGGGAGGTTTTTTACTTCTCGTCATTAGACTAACTCCTTCACTTATAAATGAACTGTCTTTAGACTGCAAGGTTGTGGGTTTTCAGTGTTGTTTTTTTATCCAGAGACATTACATAGCACGTTGATTTTAAGGATTTGCATTATAATTGTTATTACTACCAGAAAAGTGATATTTTCTTAAATATTGAAAGAGCTGGTAAGATTTTCACTTTTGAAATGAATCTCCTTATCTCCCCCTCCCTCATACCATGCTTTAGTTCACATCTGACTGTATGAAATGGATCTTTCCTGGTAAAATTAAATGGGTAGAAGTGTTCCAGAAGATCACATAATGTACTCCAGCTAGTGATAGCCCTTTGCTCTGCTTGAGCCAATGCAGAACTAAAACAAAGCAAAATCCCCTGAAATGTGCAGAACTAGAGATTTCATTATACAATTCTGCTTCCATCAGACAACGCAGGAGCAACCCCTACTTGTAGGGAGAGGGCAGAAAACTGTGATTGCCATAGATGTAGGTGCATCTCAAATTATTTTTCACCAATTATGCTTATTATAGAGGAATAACTATATCTGATCTCCTAATGGGACTATTTATTGACCTCTTTAGCAAACACAAAGGCCACCTCATTTCTAAGAAGAGGTGAGACTTGTGACTTTTTTATATGCATGTTAAAAGAAAATATATATTCTGAAGTGGTGGCATTCCAAAGAATCACAAACACTACTTGTGCAAGCCACAGTTTAATTATTAGTACCTTTTTAAAGGATTTATAATTGCTAAAGTACTGTAAAAATATTAAATGAAAGAAAAAAACAAATTTAATTCCTTCGAAAAGTCTATTCTGATATCACCTACCTCTAGTAGCTTTTGTATCAACTTACTTTACAGGTTCAGGTTCATTGTGTTTTAAGTAAGCTGAGGAGAGATGACTGGCAGCACCTGAAAAAGCAAGGACTAGATGAAGATATGTCATCCCAAACCGCTGGCAGTGCATCAAAGTCAGGACAAAGGGATTAGAGATGGCACCACAGACAGTGATGTACATTACTTTTTACTTGCCCTAGCCACCAGGAGGGGTTTGCCACTGTTGGGCTCTCTCTATGGATTGGCAGGGCTAGAGTTATTGCACTGACATGAGATGCTACCTACCTACAGAAAGTGGGAGTGACATTTTTGAATCCTAACACAGTGTTAGAAGGCAGGTCTCATATGCTTCCAAGCAGATTGGTATGAAAAAGCTGACCATTTGTTCTGAGAAAGGACAGCTGCTGGATCAGGCCTCTGGAGTTCTTATAAAAGGGGGGTCAAGTTAAAGGATTTAATCAGATATAGCTAAGTAATGAGTTATTTGTATTGAGGATGTTACAGGTATCTGCAATGATTTTAGAGGTGAGCTAGCTTTTAAAATCACTCAAGTCATATACTGGACCTACTCTTTGGGCACTGCAGTGCTAAGAAGCATAGCATGCAGACATTTGGGTTGCACTGCTGTTTGAGAGGTATCTTGGAGCAATACCTTGGATATACCTTGGATCCCACATGGACAGTGGGATACCTTGGACTGTCAGGATACACAGCAGGAGTTTGTAGCTTTTAGCTATGTAGTAGGAAATACTGGGGTAAAATTCTCACTGGACTTGAAAACTCCAGCTCAGAGGTAGAACTCCTCCACCAGAGTTACCAGCTAAGGAGGCAGCTTGCACTTTGATTTATGACTGCTAAAAAAAAGCTGATAAATCCAGCAGGATAATGATTATTAGTTACCCGAGAAGGCAGGTATTTTCTAGTCAAATACATTAATAATTTAGCTGCAGGGTAGTTAAGGGTTTTGGCAATCTCACCTGTTGAAACAGTTCCCTTTCTGTAAACACTTGCATGGTAATGGCAGCAACAGTCATACCAAAGGACAGCCTAAATGATAAGACACGCTAATTAGAAAATACAGCCCTTGCTCCTATGCAGACTTACATTATATACTTTGTCTCATTCATTGGAAAATGTAAGCAGTCTGGGAATTAAAGGCCAAAATCAAGATTAGAAGCCTTACCTGCTATGATTTATGATTCCACTCAATCTTTTATTTCCTCTTTACCCCCTGACTCCTGTTTCTTTTCTCTCTCGTGTTTTTTTTTTTTGTTTTGTTTTTTGGTTTTTTTTTCTGTCTATTTTCCTCCCCCTGCATAGAGCTGCTTTGAGAGGGGAGGAGAAGCCAGTACAGAAAGGACAGGGTGGCCTTCTTCAGGCATGCTTTCAAAAGAAACCAAATATTGAAGGTTTCAGTGTAAAGGCCAGGCATGAGGCTTTCAGAGGCCTCCATTGGTGAGGCCTGGAAGACAGATGTGGTACTGTGCAGGAAATGCTGGGTCAGCTGTCTTGTTGCTAGCAAACATAGGTAGTCCCTGAACAGGAACCTAGGCTGGAATTTAAAATGTCCCCATCAGGGCTGGACTAATCTCATCTGACTTCAGCTATTTAAAAATTAGCTGCCTTGGCCTCCCCTCTACTGAAGGATATCAGTAGACACCACCAGAAGACAATTTAACCCAACCTACAATATTGCCATTTACTGACTACAGAGAAGGCCTACACGTTTAGTTTACTGAATTTCAGTGCAATAACTCTCAAGCATAAAGTATACTTCCAACCTCTTTCAAGGTAACTAAGACCTTGTTTGGATAAAGTTATCACTTTGTAACAACACAGAATGGCACATTTGATAATAGCTCCCAGCTATTAGGATACTGGCATTCTCACAATATATGAAAGATCAAGGCAGAGGAGAAATTTTAATTTGCCTCTCCCAAACTCCAGCAGAATGCTTACTGCCACTACACTATAAACAACTCTTACCATCACCTGCCAAACGTGAGTAAGCAGGTGAGGTATCTGCCAAAAAAGTCCCGTAGGTAAACCAGTCAGATGAACAACGTGTCAATCTGACTAGGGTGCAGGCACAACCCTCAAGACTACATTTGTTTTCTCTGCTTAGCAACAGAAATACAAGTTCCTTAAGGGAAGTGGATTAAGAACAGAGAAGTAGAGATCCTAAAGAAATGTCTGGGTTCAAGCCAAGAAGGCTTTGCTGTGTATCTCAATTTCAGATTTAATAATTTCACGCACCAACCAGACATAAAATACTTTTTGTAGACCCGGCCATCGGCACATACTGTAACCAATGACATGTACATGTTTTGTGTATATAATGTATTATTCTTCTACTGTTATGGTGTAGAAAAAAGTGGAAGTTAAGTTTTAAAACTGCAGTAGTAATCACAAAATAATTCCTATAAATAAAAGTTATTGGCACTCCACATACAACACATTAAGTCCTTTTTATATCTAGTTATCGGTTCTGATACATACCCCTGCATGTATCCAGTCTGTAATCAGTCTTACTGTTCACAGTTGATTTACTATCAGCAACTTTTAATTTCAGCAAAGTATAATTTACAAACACAGTCAGATTAAAAGAATTCTGAATCAGATCAAATGCAACTGTTTTTCATCAAGATCACAATAAATTTACCTGCATACTTGATCTATGGCTATCCTGCTCTCCAAAACAAGGTAATTAATGATAAAATCTAATGAACAACATTGACCCACACAATCCTTTTTTGTTTTGAATACAGAGAGAACTAGCAGCACAACACAGAGAATGCTCATCTTGTAAACAACAACAAAGAATACCTTCTAAAAAAAGGGAGTCATTACTAGTTGTGTCTAGGCATTGTATAGATAGCAGTCTGTAATAACTGGAATAGGGAAAGGCAAAAAGGAATACAGTTTGTATCAGCCAAGACACAGATTGGAATTAAAATAACCCAAAGCATGAAAATTTCAGTGTAAAACACTGCAGCTGTATTTACATGAAGAAAATTAATACAATATTTGAAACTGCACTGAATCTGTGAAAAGAGAAGACAGATACAAACCACTTCAGCTTTTTTTTGAAACATGTCCACTAATACACATGGTATCCATAGTGCTAAGCTAAGAGAATGTAAATAGTTGGTGACCTATTTTCTTGAAGTACAGCAGCATTTTGAAAGGAAATGCACAACTGAAGGGCCTTAACCTGAGAATAAGAACAAAAGTCAGGTTGTTCTCATACCCTGCATTCTCCCAGGTTGTGTTCCACTTAACAGGTGCTCTATGCAAATTATTCTTTCAGCCAGGTTTTCCAGGAAGACAGAAGAAATAATTTTTGGTTTGACAGTCAGTTGAGCATACTATTTCCTTTTATAATACCCTTGTTTAGGAGCCATATGTTCATACAAAATGAAGGATTAAGCAGCCAGTTCTCTGCTCAGTTCTGAGATGCTTCCTATGGAAGCTGTCAGACTACACAGCTACAGAGAACTATCCTCGGCTGCTGTTAAGAACTCTGTTAGCACAGGATTAGGAAATACTCTGTTTAGAAATGCTCTAGAAGATACTTGAAATAATCTTTTGAATAAGCTGCTAATATCCAAGGCATCAACTAAGTTTAAGACAAAGGCCAATAGCATCAGTAATAGCTTACTAGTTGTTGCATTAAAATACCGATGATCTTGCTATACTGCCTTCTGCAGAACTTGTGGTGGTAGACTAACACCTTTGAAAGTAAGGTCTTACAGATACGATGGCTATCCTCTGTATACATAACTCCCTGTGCTTTCTACAGTTGTTTCCACAAAGCATTTCAGTGATCTACCATTGCTCCCCACACACCTCAAATTCTACTTGTAACACCAACATTCACAGTTGTGTTTATTAGGTCTACCTTCCTTGGTATGTATCTGACATAACTTGGTTTTAAGCTCTGGTACTTTCAATTTACTTCCATACCATGTGATTAGCCCTGCAGCTGAAATATTACCGCTCCCACATATACTTGCAGATCATTGGTATACAAAGTTCTGTGATCTTACAGACTCTTCTATATAATTTATTTTTTCAGTGCCTCAATCTCTTTTTCAGTTTTACAGCAGGTAATTTTCTCTTCCACAGTTCTTCTGACCTGAGAGTTCTCTACTAACTTCAAAAGAGGATTTTCATAATGCTTCTCAGGATGGATGCAACATCAGATCACTCTGTTAAAGCTCTTCTGAGTATCTCCACAAACACTGTATACAGAGGAACTGTACAAGTGGGATCCTGAGGGAATGGTTCCTGCTGTTGGTTTCCCACACACTCTCTCTTGAATAAACTGGCCTGGTTTGCAGCTGCTGGTCATATATTTCACTACACAGCTTATTTAGCAGAGGGAAAACAATAATCTGCAAGAAAGTATAACCATTGTACTCAGCACATTCCTATACAACAAGTGATGACTAGGAGACAAAGTGGGGCTTTATTTATAGATTGCCTGCCCAGTATGCGGCCCACGTCCCCAGTTTCTCTGCATCCCATCAGGGGTCACTAACACATTACAGACGTTCCTCAGCAGGGTAGGCAACTTTATTCTTCTATCATAGTAATTTAAAGTATTTACACATTGCACAGTCACCCTTTTATACAAACATATACTTACTGGTATATTCATGAACCACATCTAAGTGGTTTTGCAAAGCCTGACACATTGTGGGATTTCCAAGCATAGAGGAAAAAAATATCTGTAGCCTTCTAAAAGACAGCCATTTGAAGGGCCTGTGAAAAAAAGCTTAAGTCCTCTCCCAAGACCATTCACTAGTTTCAAAATACCCACGCTCAGCATTAACTAAAGCTCTCTTGGTGATGGCAGACTTCAAGAATGAACATGTGCAAGTAACATTTTCTCAAGAAGTCCCACAGCAGGAACAAGAAAAATTAAAACTCTTTAGGGGATTTACTACATTTCTGAAATAATACTTATCTGAGAGGCTCACAACTCAATGCTAGTATACATATTTACAGAGTATATATGTGTATACATATAGGATCCAAGCACAGAGGAAATTAACAAGTATACGATGCCTACCCAGTAAATATGTGCACTACTGCAAGCAACACCAGGTCCATTCATCGGCTTTCAGCCATGAGAACTTTAAATTCAGAGCATTGATGAGTAAGTTCAGCTACACAAAATAAGGAGAAGCCTATCACCATCAGATGAAACCACAGGAGGCATATTATCAAACATATCATAAATCCGCAAGTCTAACTCATCTGAAATGGCACTGTCAGCACAACCTGCCAATAGTCTAGTCTAAAATAAATATTAGCTTTAGCCTCAACTCAGTTCTGACTACTTTCATCTCAAGAATTGCCAGAATAACACCTGTATGGAATTACCCATCCATACACAGAATTAGTTTCTTTGAGAAGACTATCCCTGTCTTTACCAGTCAACAGTCCCTAATATAGCCAAAAGAATCTTAATTAAAACTAGGAGCTCTCATTCTGTGAACAGACTCCCATCTTCCTCCACCAAGGTGAACACTAGCTCAAGTTTGCTTAACAAAGGCAAGTGCCATTTGAGTCTTATTCAGATAGCACTTCTAACTTAGAAGTCCAGTCTCAGATGAACAGTTTTAAGAGTGAAAGAAGACAGTCTTGGAGCTGGGTTTATTGCAGCATGTATTAAAGCTTCCAATTCTTGCAGCAGATTACGGCACTAAGTAAAACCAACCTTCAGGCCACCAAATCATTCTTCTCCTAGCTCCTCAGTAAAAGTAGTCAGAGCCTGCAGCCTCACTCCCCTCCTCCTTCTGAATGTATAGATAGAATTAGCACCTAAGCAAGGGACAGAGATCAGGCTTATGACTTCTCCAGTCTATCTCCGAGAATGACCTCAAGGTTAGAGGCAGATGCAGTAGTTACGTTACATGCTTACACAACTAGACCATTAATATCTTTCAAAATTATCTTCTCCACTGGTTCTACAAAGCTACGTAAGTCTCACTCCAACACATTTCCTTTTCTTCTTTTGAAACTCATGCCATGAAACTAGGAAATGTCAAAATTACAAAGAAGGCTCTGTAATTCACATTGTCCGAGATGGTTATCTGAGTTAATTGGAAGCCCTTCACTCTCTCCCTCCAGAATAAGGGATGGCCATTTGATTGAGGGACAATCCCATTCTTAATGGTTTTAATTAGTGAATCCAGCAAATCACCAGTGTCATTACAGGACAAGAGACATACTGTCTCTAGAGTAAGAGAAGTGACAGAAAAAAACCCATAAATTAATCCAGTTAAAAATAATTTGTTAAGCCAAGTAGTACTTAGAGGGAGCACCAAGTACGGTATGTACATGTTCATATGTATAATACATAGTTACTCAGATACACACATATATATTTAATATATAAAAATAAAGTGCTTTCTATCAGGTCCCAGTGCAGGGACATTATAAAACATTTCACCAACTGCAAAATAAACAGATACAAAGAATATTACATCAAACATACATGAAAACAGTTAACACAATATGTACAATCTAGTGGGTGTCCCAAAACAAAACATCCCTTCATATACATGGTATATACACAAATACTCACCTTTACTCAATATATTATGACAATATATATTTCAAAACTTTGTTATAGTAAAACTAAAAAAAAAAATGCAACAAAGATCAAGCACACAAGTCCCAAACTGACAGAAAATTTGCTACCCTTGCCCACACCACCACCTCCACTGCTGGGGAAAATATGCCAGTGTTCTTTTCTGGGGTGCAGTGCCTCCACATCCCGCAAGGCACTGTGAGCAGCAGTTGTGAAGTTAGCATCACCAGTGGTGAGTAGGTCAAATACACATGAATAAAAATATATGTCCTTCATCAGCATCTTCTCATGGCATTTTGTGGTAGCAGTTTCCAGTGTGTACACTGACCAGGGATGAGCAGCACCACCCTGAGGGAGCAACTGCCCCATCACATGCAGTGGTAAGTGGCCATTATCATCAATACGTTCACTTGAAGGGCAACCGTTCACACAGAGCTGCAGATCCTGGCTCTCCTCGTAGGCTGTGACCAGCTCCTGAGGCATGCGAATGGCCAATGTTAAGTAGTGCCCAAGCTGACGTATGTAGACCGTGGTCCCAATATACCTGGCATGCATTTCAATGTATTTGCCACTGACTTTCTCCACAATTTGCAAGCTCTTGCTGTTCCCTTCACCTCCACTTGTTGTACCATCAACAAAAGCTGCAGGTAAGTCATCAGTCACTGCTTGATATACTTTCTGATCTGTACAGTCTTGGTATGATTTAAAGATAATAGTTATCTGGGCGTGGGGGGGTGAAAGGGGAAAGAAAAAAAAAAAGGCAAAGTTAGTGAAAAAACAACAACATTTCAATCCCATTTCACAGCTGAACATATCTGGGACTGACCACGACATCACAGTTTGATAGTTGTCCCTAACTCATGCCTAAAGGAAAACAGTCAGTATATACACTTAAAGCAATATTTTACCAGATGGCAATTGTTAAATTTGTTCTTAGGTAGCCTGGAAGCAAGACTATGAGCATGTGGCAACAACCACAATGTCAGGAAAGGAAAAGGCTTTATATTTAATAAAGCATCACAACTCCCTCCTACCTGATGGTTTCTTGATATTTTGGAATGCATCCTGCAGTCACAGAGAAGTGTAAGTGTCAAGTAATTCTTACATTGCTAGCCACTATGTCAAAATCAGAAGGAGACTGTGCAAAATCATGGAAAGGTTCTGAAAACAGAACTCAGCCTTCTCCACTGACAATATTCTCATCACTTCTTTTCCAGTGACTGTATGTCCCTTCTCAGGGTACTGTACACTTGTTGGATGTGTTATAAGGATTACCTGTGTGAGACTACTTTAAAAGTATTGATGTATTTAGTGCTTTATCAGCCATCAACACAACAGGCAGTGAGGTGAATGATGCATGACCAGGAAAAACAACTAGTCAAATAACTACTTAGGGTTCCTCAATCCATTAGTCCTAGGAACTGCAAGACTTGACACTTACAGTCCACTGTTGCTAGAAAATATGCACATGAAGAAACAAAGCAAGACTGAAAGATACTCAATGACATGTATTTGAAGAGAGACTTCCAACACAGAATCCAGGAGCATAAAACAATTACTGATTCTTTTAAGACTACGACTGGTGTTTGGCCTTTTAAACTTTTACATTTATTTGAATAAGCCACAACAGAAAGAGTTGGTCTTCCGGTCTTACTTGAAGGGAATAATTAGGCTATTTGGCAGACTAAGTTTGGAGTGTCTAAAGGCTTTCCCTAAAATAAAAAGTATAATGAGGAATCACATATAAATATTAGAAACAGATACGTTACTTCCTTTACAATTTCAGAGGGTAGTGACTTGAAAAAAGTCAAAGGAAATTCTGTACCAGGAATAGGTATTCTAATCATTAATTTAATCACTGACTGATTACATCAAAATTTCTTATAGTCTATGATTTAAGCAGTCAGTTACAAGACTGAGTACTCCAAAACATACCAGAAGGCATTTTCCATCTACCATTACACTTTTTCCTAAAAATCTACTCTATAGCAACGTCATATTTTAATTTCAGTTAACCAGCACACTTCTGCACAGCAGCTTTTGTTTCCTGCCCTTCTGCTTTGAAGTAAGAGCTAGAGGTTAAATAAACAGCTGATTACAGACAATCCAAACAAAACCTCCACCTTCGTTAGTCTGACCTCTCCATACCGGTTGTATAAGACAAAAGTCTTCCCTTTTCCCTCATCCCATTGCAACAATCTCTTTGCAGTATGCAGACCTACCTTAAACAGTATTACATTAGTTTTCAATGTTTGGTTTGTTCCAGTTGGTTGACACTCTGTCAGTCTGCCTCACACACACACACAAAACTTGCTAATTCGATTTCATTAATCAGTTAAACAGCTAGCTTGATACCACCTGTAGTCAAGTAATTCAGTAAACTGATGTCTGTGGACTACAGCTAAGCTTGAATGTCTATGCCCAAAATCCAGAAAATGTACAAGTACCCTTGCTGCTGTAAAGACCAACAATTCAATGTTTAGTGAAGCAAGCTCAGCAACACAGATGAAAGACAAGATCTGCCAAGTGATTAATATTTCTGCATATAATCCAGACCCTCATTCAGTAAATCACCTCTTATATTTTAATTTGATTTTTATATTATTTACATAAATAACTAGATATTTCTATATAATGGTATATTTATAATTATTTATATTTGCATAATTATATATTGTATAATTATATTTATATAAATATTTATAATTTTATCTATCATTTTATATTATATTTAGTTTTAATGAAACTGACTTCTAGCTCAGCCTGCTCAGACAAAAAAAGCATTCCTACTTCCTCGACCACATTTACTTTGCTGTGCAAGGAAAGAATGATTTACATCTCAGCAGAAGTAAAGTTCTAAGCATGCTCAGCACCTGAACAAATCTGGAGTCAAAAAGGGTTAATAGTTTTAATAACACACAGAATTGGCTACTTGGTAAAACAGTAAACAAGGCACCTGGAAAAATTTATTCAGGAAGCAGCCACCAACCTCTTTTCTCCAAAGCTCCTTCTTCTACAAGAATGAAATACTACAATTTCAGAGGCAGAGAGGGAGAACAGCAGCCTTCACCCTCAAACAAGATTAGCAATAACATTGAACACTGAATGAGGGATGAAAAACTATTCAGTGAACGAATGCCTCCACATATCTTACAAGGATGCTCCAGAGAATCAGAGACTATCAAGACCTTCCAAGAACATACTCATATTTAAACACTGCAGCTCAAGGCATCAGGTTTGGATATTGTTTTTTCTGTCATGTAACATCCACCTAACCCTTAGGCCAGATCAGTAAACCCAGAGTTCTGTAATGCCCTTGTCACCCACTCCTACCTCAATCTCACAACCTGCTACTGAGGGATACTCAAGAGCTTGTTGCAAAGGGAGATAAATCAAAGTTCACTGTGAAGCTTCTGTTGTCTAAATTTTCAGGGTAACAGAAAACATTAAGTAGTCAAAAAGTTTATTTCAAGCACATTTTAACATGTGTTTTATGTGTACATGTACCTATAGCACCTTCTACATTCAGGCTGAGTTGTAAGAACACCCCCACAAAGCTGCATTATGTGTCACTGTTTACAGACTACAAACTAGCTGCCCCTTCTAAGCCTAGGACAGAAAAATCCAAATGCCAAAATCTTCAGATGACGAAAGGTTTTTTCAAACTATCAGTATCTCAGCCTTGTTCTCTGGTCACATACTGTGCTCTTAAGCCACTGCAGTGAGGAACTCTAAAAGATTAAATAAGGTTGTTCCAGAGACTTATCTGAAGATAAAATACACAAATATCAGCTGTACTAAGAACAACAACAAAAAAAAAACCTAACCCACACATGCAATTTGCACTTGAAATATTTCATTTTGGACTTCATAATCCTATTCTTAAAGATGCCAGTAACATCATCCCCACTAAGTGTACTCATCCCAAAGATTAGTGAAATCCCACTGCACATGCAAAGCCTTTCAAGGATGGTGTTACTGAGCTGCCAAAGTGAAGATTCTAGAAGACCTTCATGTATTTGTAGAAGGTGCCTAGCTGGTGGGCCTTAAAATAAAGCAACACTTTCAACTCTGAGTCTTCATACTAGTCTTCACTAGTGCCATAATTCAACTACAATGCTGTAGGTCTGACTATATGTTGCTATTTTACTATGCATTTCATAGACTCATGAAAAGACCCTTAAAATCATCAAGCCCAACTGTTAACCTACCACTACTAAGTCCACCATGAAACCATGTCCCTAAGTTCCACATCTCTACACGTCCTTTAAACACCTTCAGGGATGGTGACTCAATTACTTCCCTGACCAGCCTGTTCCAATGCATGATAACCCTTTCAGTGAAGACGTTTTTCCTCATATCCAATCTAAACCTCCCTGGCACAACTTGAGGCTGTTTCCTCTTGTCCTATCACTTCCTACTTGGGAAAAGACACTGACACCCACCTTGTTACAACCTTCTTCCAGGTAGCTGTAGAGAGCGATAAGGTCTTCCCTCTGCCTCCTTTTCTCCAGCCTAAACAACTCTAGTTACCTCAGCTGCTCCTCGTAAGACTTGTTCTCCAGACCCTTCACCAGCTTTGTTGTCTTCTCTGTATGTGCTCCATCACTCCAATGTGTCTTGTAGGAAATGGCCCAAAACTGAACACAGTTTTCAAGGTGCAGCTGCAAAAGAGCCGCATACAAATGAACAATCACTTCCCTAGCCCTGCTGGCCGTGCTATTTCTGATACAAGCCTGGATACCTTCAGCCTTCTTGGCTACCTGGGCACGCTGCCAGCTTATTTTCAGGTGGCTGTCAACTAACATCCCCAGGTCCTTTTCTGCTGAGCAGCTTCCCAGCCACTCTTCTCCAATCATTACATGGGGTTGTTACAACCCAAGTGAAGAACTCGGCCCTTAGCCTTGTTGAATCTCATACAACAGGCGTCACCCCATCTATCCAGCCTGTCCTGATCCCTCTGTAGAGCCTTTCTATGCTCAAGCTGATCAACACTACCACCCAACTTGGTGTCATCTGCAAACTGACCGAATGTGCACTCGATCCCCTCATGCAGATAATTGATAAAGATATTAAACAGAACTGACTCCAATACTGAGCCCTGGGAAACACCACTTGTGACCAGCCACCAAGAGGATTTAACTTCACCACAACTCTTTGGGCCCAGCCATCCAGTCAGTTTTTTACGCAGCAAATAGTACACTCACCCAAGCCATTAGCAGCCAGTTTCTCCAGAAGAATGATGTGGGAAACGGTGTCAAAGGCTTCAGTAAAGTCCAGGCAGACAACATCCACAGCCTTTCCCTCATCCACTAAGCTGGTAATCTTGTCATAGAAGGAGATCGGGTCTGTCAAGCAGGATCTGCCTTTCATAAACCCATGGTGACTGGGCCTGATCGCCTGGTTGTCCTGTACGTGCCATGTGATTGTGTGTTGGTTTTCTGTGTGGCATGATTTTGGTAAGGGAGAAGGGGCTACAGCAGTAGGCCCCTGTAAGTAGCTTCTCAAAGCTCCCCTGTCTCCAAGTTGGACCCACCTTTGGCCAAGGCTATTCCAGTTAGTGATGGTGGCCATGACTCTATGGTAACATATTTAGGAAGGGGAACTTGAGACAAGGAGGGATTATGGAGAGTTGTGAGAGAGATACAGTTATGCAACACCAAGGTTGGCTGCAGAAAGCAGTGGAGTGGGAGGGGGGCACATGAGGATAGGAAATGCATCAGAGCAGAGAACCCTGCAGCTCATGGTGAGCGGGCAGACTCTCCCACTACAGCACATGGAGGTCCACAGTGGAGCAGAAGCCCACTTGCAGCCCATGGAGGACCCCACGCCAGAGCAGGTAACTGCAGCTGAAGGCGGCCAGCATGCTGACAGAAGGCCATGCTGTAGCAGTTCATTGTTGGGAGGATTATAAACTGTGGGAGGGACTCACACTGGAGCAGTTCAGTGAGAGCTGCAGCCCATGAGAAGGACTCATGTCACAGAAAGTTCATAGAAGACTGTCTCCTGTGAGAGGGACCTCATACTGAGGGAGGGGAAGCGTGCAAGGACTCCTCCCCCTGAGAAGGAAGGAGCAGCAGAGACAATGGGTGACAAACTGACCACAACCCCCATCCCCTGCATGGCTGCGGGGGGAGGAGGTAAAAAAATCGAAATCGGGAGCAAAGCTGAACCAGGGAGAAAGGGAGGAAAAAGGGAATGTGTTTTTAAGACATCATTATACTTCTCACTGTCCTACTCTGACTGTTAAATTAGTGGTGGTGGTGTTTAAATTAAATTGATGTTCTTTTTCTTCCCCTAAGGAGTCTGTCTTTTGTCCATGACCATAATGGGTGAGTCATCCCTCCACATCCCTGACTCAACTCCCAAGCCTTTTGTTTTATTGTTTTATTTTCCTCCTTTTCATCCCTGATCAGGGAGGAGCAATTGAGCAGCTGCCCAGTTACCCTCTGGGCTCACACCACTACACATGGCACTCAAGATTATCTGCTCCATAAACTTCCCCATCACTGAGGTCAGTCTGACAGGCCTGTAGTTACCCAAATAATCCTTCCATCCCTTCTTGTAGATGAGTTAACTGGGACCTCCCCATTTAGCCAGGACTGCTGATAAACGATTGAAGGTCATTTGGTAAGCACTTCCTCCAGCTCCCTCAGTATCCTTTGGCAAATTCCATCTGGACCCATAGGCTCATGTGTGTCTAAGTGGTGTAGCTTTTCCCCTTGGATTATCGGGGCTTCATTCTGCTTCCCATCTCTGTCTTCCAGCTTAGGGGCTGTGTACCCCGAGAACAATTGGTCTTACTGTTAAAGACTGAGGCAGAGAAGGCATTAAGTACTTCAGTCTTTTCCTCATCCTTTGTCACTATGTTTCCCCTGCATTCAATAAAGGATGGAGATTCTCCTTAGCCCTCCTTTTGTTGTGAATGTATTTATAGAAATATTTTTTATTGTCTTTTACTGCAGTAGCTAAATTAAGTTCCAGTCAGGCTTTGGGCCTTTTAATTTTCTCCCTACATAACCTCATGTCATCTTTCTACTTTTAGTCTTTCTGAGTTGCCTACCCTTTCTTCCAAAGCTCATGAACTCTTTCTTTCCCTAAGTTCCAGCCAAAGCCCTCTGTTCAGCCAGGCAGGTCTTCTTTCCCACCAACTCATCTTTCAGCACATAAGGACAGCATGCTCATGTGCCTTTAAGATTTCCTACCCGAAGAACGTCCAGCCTTGCTGGACTCCTTTACCCTTCAGGACTGCGTCCCAAGAGACTCTGTCAACCAGGCCCCTAAATAGGCCAAAGTCTGCCCTCTGGAAGTCCAAGGCAGCAGTTCTGCTGACCCCCATCTCCTTACTTCTCTAAGAATTGGAAACTCTATAATTTCATGATTGCTGTGCCCAAGACAGCCTCCAACCATCACATCATCCACTAGCCCTTCTCTGTTTGCAAACAAGTCCAAGTGGGGGACTTGCCCTAGTTAGCTCACTCACCAACTGTCAGGAAGTACCTTCCACATGCTCCAGAAACATCCTAGAGTGTTTCCTCTCCACTGTATTGTATTTCCAGCAGACACCTGGTAAGTTGAACAGGGGCTAGCGATCATGGGACCTCTCCCATCTGCTTATAGAATAATCTAGCTGTCTCTTCATCCTGGCTGGGTGGTCTATAACAGAATCCCACCATAATATCTGCCTTATTGGCTTTTCCCCTGATTCTTACCCACAAACACTCAACCCTTTCATCACCATCATCAAGCTCTAGACACTCAAAACACTCCCTAATATATAGGGCTGCCCCACCACTTCTTCCTTTCCTACCTCTTCCGAAGAGGTTAGAGCCATCCATTTGCAGCACTCCAGTTGTGCAAGTCACCCCATCATGTTTCCATGATTGTAATTATATCATACTTTTCCAGTTGCACAATAGCTTCCAACTCCTGTTTGTTGCCTATGATGCACACATAGGCATAGATACACTTCAGTTGGGCTATTGATCCTGTCACCTTGTGTCTGCTGCCATGTGGATCTCCACCCCCTATTCCCCTGAGATGGCTAAGGTGCTGTGTGTATTAGTACAGAGACTTTTCAAATGCACTCCATTGTACTCAGCACACAGTGGAGCAGCCTAAAAGACCTCCCTAGCACACTGTCCCTCAAACACTGGCATGCTGCCCACAGGCTTATCACTAATGAGCCTGATTTTATCCCTTTCCACCCTTCAAATCTAGTTTAAAGCTTTTTCAGTGAGCCCTGCTAACTATTATACAAAGATCTTTTCCTCTCTTTGAGAAAGGTGTACCTCATATGTTGCCAGCAGGCCTGGTATCATTTAGACTAACCCATGATCAAAAAACCTACAATTCTGCCACTGACACCAGTCACTGAGTCAGATATCAATCAGCTGACTTTCTGTTTCTTCCAACATCATTTCCTGCAACTGGAAAGATAGAGTAAAAAACTACTTGTGCTCCTGATCTCTTAACTGGACATCCCAAGACCCTGAAGCCTCTTTTGATCGCCCTTGGACATCTTGGTGCAACTTCGTTGATGTCTACATGACAAAGTAATAATGGATAATAACCCAAGGGCTATACCAGGGTAGACAGTTTTTTTCTCATAACAACTTTAACCTGGTCTAGTCCTTCAACCGCAACAAGACACAAATCCAACTCCTGTATGTAGAAATTAAATTTCAGGCATTCAAGTCTTCTACCACTACTACAGGCCAAATTCCTGAGTAAAGAGTTCAGACAAAACCTGACTAACAATTAGAATTTATCCAGATGTTAAAACACACAGATATGAGGCACCACATGCAAGAAGATTACACTATTTACTGAACAGACAGTGACTCTGGAAAAATCTGAAGGCTGTTAGTTGTTCTTTTGGTTTGGTAGTTTGTTTGTTTTGTTTTTTGGGGTTTTGTTTTGTTTGTTTTTTTTTTTTTGTTGTTGTTTTGGTTTTTTTTAAGTGTAGGATAGAAGGTTCCTGTCACTCTATGAACAAATTTTGATCTTGATTAGTTTTACTCAATTTTACTGTAATAGTTCCCAAGTCAATTTTCCTCCCTAGACATTTGTTGTGACTGGGTTGTACTTTCAGGCAAGGGCATATATCACCATGCAGAACTTACCTCAACACTGCTGAATACCCAAGGTGCTACTAAAATTCAGACCCATCCCACCCTCCCCAATTACTACTCCAAGCAGAGATGGCCACAATACATGTCTTG
The DNA here is from genome assembly GCF_018691265.1 of Tyto alba. Lineage (NCBI taxonomy): Eukaryota > Metazoa > Chordata > Aves > Strigiformes > Tytonidae > Tyto > Tyto alba. The sequence goes on along the minus strand of NW_024881275.1, from coordinate 48,631,558 downwards.
GAAAGGTTAGTCAGGTACAAAACAATGAAAGCTAGAGAGGCAAGAAACACTGATTACAAGTACATTATGCAAGTATTCATCAACTGAATACCCAACTAGTAGAATATGCACACTGAAAGATTGTCTCTACAATGTCTCCTGTGACACTGGATTTTGCTACTGTGGATTTTTTTTACTAACAGAGAGCAACAGAGAAGCAGAGGAGATCCTACATTGCATCTATCTAGTCACACATCTAAGTCTGCATAAAGCACAGTAGGTCAGGTAGGCTGCTGAGATGGCACTCTGATTCAGCTGAACACCTTGTTATTCATGCTTTTCAGCTTTATCTTCAACACAGAACTGCATGACCTACCTCATGCCTAGCATCATAAGAAAACATTCCAATGCTCTCCTTATATACCATTTCTGTTTATGGGAAAGGACAGGGGAGGATATCTAAAGAAAACCTCAGACCTGATGAGTCTGATTTCATCAAGAACTGGAGCACAGGTAGATGTTTCAGCAGATAGTTCTATACTAATAGACCACTGGTCTATCAAATATCTCTAAGAAGCCTGCAAAGGATTTAACAAGAGCTATGAAAGCAGCTATTAAAATTTCATAGGCAGATAACTGCATAGCGTACATGACATTTCTAAAGGGGTCTTGCAATGCCATCCAAAAGCTTTTCAGAGTTCATACATACAGGAAATTTTAAATTTGAATGCATTAAATAACCTTCCAATCACCTGAAAGTGTCACAGCTTCCTTTTCCAGAGGCCTGCAAGAGGTGTGAAGCATGTGAGTATCTCAGAAATCAAGCATCACTCATAACTTACTGTAAATGGCCTATGCCAAAAGGTGGAAGGGAAAATCATAAGGACTCATTATAAAATGTTGATTCAATAACCTCATGTCAAGTTACACACACATATATATATATATATGCATAGCAGGTCTTTTGGGATGAAACAAAACTGAAAGGTATGTTAGAAATGCTAATGACTGCTCAGTCCATCAGACAGCACTAGGCATCATCCAAAGCTGGATTTCATGTTTTTCTCCATATGCTCATGCTTCTGTGTTGCTAAAGTCACCATAGCTCAAGGACACAAGTAAGACATGTATGTGCGAAAGACACTTTTCTTCTTCTATGCATGTTGAGGGTGGGGAGGGCATGGGGAGGGCAAACTCTCTGGGGAAGATTTAGAAACTGCCCCGGTGATGCTGCTGAGGCCAACTTCTCAGAAGCAAGAACTACTGGCAGTGTTACAGAACTAAATACAGTAATTCCTATTCAGTCTACTGTACTTCAGTCTGCTTTTGAGGTACAGAAGCACCACAAGACATTTTAGCATGATATGTTCCTATTTTACACCAGAGGAGAAAATGTGAAGGAAAGGCATGTGGAGGCCATACGTAACAGAGAAATAAAGAGGAAGTCGACCTGAAAACAAAACAGTTCAGCATTAGATGATTTCAAAAGGAAAGCCAAGATCACTCAGGAAAGTGTGTCTTGAATGTGGCTAAGCAAGAAGTTCAGCATTCAGAAACCACTCTAGAGATCAATCTACTATTCATTAATTTCAAAACTACCCAGAACTTGACCACAGTTAAGCATCCTTAATCAACAGGAACAATAGCTAAAATATTCCACCTCCTCTTCTCAGGTGGACAATCCAAGTAGAAAGGTTCTGCTTTCACAAATGAAAAAGCAACAAGCTGTCCTGGGTTTGAGTGAGTGGTGGGGGTTTTTTGGTAGCAGGGGAGGGGGCTATAGGGGTGGCCCCCTGTAAGAAGCTTCTCAAAGCTCCCCCAGCTCCAAGTCAGCTCCATCTCCGCACCAAAACTAAGACAATCATCTGCACCTCTGCGATAATGTATTTAAGAAGGGACGTGGTAGGAAGGAGTCAGACTTGTGAGAAGGAGTTGCGGCAACTGCGGGAACACCAAGGTCAGTGGAGGAACAGAGGAAGAAAGGAGGGGGGAGGTGTGCCGGAGCAGAGACCCCACTGTATCCTGTGGTGAGACGGCAGGGCGGCCCCCCCACCCCCACCCATGAAGATCTACAGTGGAGCAGACACTGATTTATGGCCTGTGTTTTTTGCCTGGTTGATCAAGGTGCTGTGCCCATAGAAGGCTGGGGTCTTGTGGGAAAAGATAGACCCCACTGTTGTAGTTCAGCGCTGGGAGGATTGTAGCATGCAGGAGCTTACCACGACAGAGCTGCCCAGGAAGGGCTGCAGCCCGTGGGAGGGACTCCAGTTGGAGAAAGTTGGTGACCCACAACAGAGCAGTGTAAGGAAATGCTGCAGCCCTTGGGAGGGACTCACGTCAGAGAAAGTTTGTGGAGGACTGTCTCCCGTGAGAGGGGGACCATGATGGAGCAGATGGAACAAGTTCCAGAAGCTCCCCCCACGGAATATGGAGAAAGTGGCAGCACTGACTGCACCCCCCATTCCCTGCCCCTGTGCTGCTGGGAGGAAGAGCTAGAGATATCAGGAGCAGAGCTGAGCCTGGGAAGAAGGGAGGGGTGGGGAGAAGGTGTTCTCAAGATATGGCAATGCTTCTCACTGTCCTACTCTTTTAAGTGTTGTTAGTGTCTGTAATAAATGTATATTCTTTTTTTTCTTCCCCTAATGAGTCTGCCCTTTGCTTGTGACCATAATGGGTGATCTGCCCCTCCCAGTCCTATCTTAAACCCCAAGCCTGGCTTATCTGTCCCTTCTCATTGCCAGAGAAGAAGGGGGAGTGAGTGGCTGTGTGGTGGCTGGCTGCCAACCAGGCTCAAACCAGGACACAAGTAGAAAAGTAAAGCCTGTTTAAGTGCACAACGTTAACATTTAACTCCCATTGCCATGTCTGAAAAAAAAAAAAAAAAAGCCACTTATAATCATTAATTTGTTCTCTGTTCTACTGACCCCAAGAGACACCCATCAGCTATAAAGATATCGAGATGCTGCTAAATATATATACACGCTCCTTTCCTTTTTTTACCCCCCAAAGGTAGGAGTTAAAGGCACTGAAATGTCTGTAACAGCTCTCCAGCAGTCCCACAAACATCACAGACAAGGAAACAGTTTAATGCCTCACAAAGTGCAATAGCTCGTCCTACAAAAACAAGTCTAGTAATAGCAGAAGGAAGAAAAAGGACCTGGTTTAAATTTTGTTTGATTCTCAGAAGAGGCTAATGGTTTTACTTTCTTATGACTACCACACAGAAGATTCTCAAGCTACTACATTTCTTAACCATTAAGGGCTAAATGACTTACTCTACTGTCTTGACCTTTTATTTCTGTATGTATGCACAGTGCTTAAGAACAATCCATACCTTATTTGTAGCAGTAGCGCTGGATTCTGGGACCACAGGCACGTTGGTCACTTGTACCAATAAGTAATTATTATCTATGAGGGGCCAAGCACCTTCCACTTTGCATGTCTGGAAGTGATCCTTAAAAGTCCTCAGATGAGGATCACCAAACAAGCCACAAAATAAGTAAGTAGGAGAAGGAATATTCTCCCCTCCTTGATGTTTTCTGGCTTCTGTATAGTCACTGTAATTGCAGGGATCATGGGTCACTTCAGGGTTGGTGGAAGATGTGGGTCCATCTTTGGAACAGTTTTTCTGGCTCATGAGGTCACTGATCCCGAGCACTGCAGAATGGTAGACTAGGTTTCCACGGCATACTTTGGAATTGCGATAGGTACAGGAAGAATATGCTCGCAGGGCCTTGCAGAACTCCAAATCAAAGCCCTCAAGAGCCGAGTTTAGATGTGAAGTTAAGGATACAAAATCAGTGGTGCACTTCTGGATTCGACAAGTTGTTTGCAGCTGGCAGTCACCTAGGCACAAAACAGATGGCAGACAGAAATTAAGCAAACCTCTTAAAGTGCAATACCCCATTCCACACCCACAAGTACTGTATACAAAGCAACTTGAAGATAACTCACAGTGCTTACCTACTAGGTACACACTATATAATTGAGTTAAAAGGAGTTGGGAGGAAGAAAGATAGCAATACAGACCATCTCAAAGGCTGAGATGACCCATGTGTGACTTAATCCATTGCTTGATATTGTCTAGATGGAAATTAAGAGCACTAACTCCTGCCAAGTACAAGCCCAACATTTCTTTCCAGACATGAAGGTGATGATGCAATTATGTGCTTAAGTTAATCACTTAATCAATAAGCAAGTCTCCATTTAGTCTTTCAGTGCTTTACACAAGTTACTGAACTTTTAAATAGAATCCTGCCCCTCAGAAGGATGTGGTAAAGCCAGCAAGTGATATACGTTTAGACAAAAACAAACTGAATGAAGCAGAAATCAAAGTTTTGCTTCTAGAAAGGTGAGGGGAAAGGTGGTAGGGAAGTGGGTAGGCCATAAATTCAGTTTGCTTTGTTTCCCTGTCACTGTCATAGCTAAAGCTTCACTGCTCGCTTTCTGGGACTAATGAGTGAGAAAAGCCACAGCTGTCTGAAGTGCAAGTTGCCAGCTAAGGAATCCACATGTTCCAACAGCAGTACCCCTTGGTGTAATTCAGTAACAAAACAAGGGGCGAAGAAACCCTCTCCCTACAAAAACCTGAAGTACTTATCAGATGTACGCAACAGACACAAAGTTCAGTTTACATGAACAAACCAGTCAGACCTTATCTGGTCACCTGATTTCCACAAAGCAAGCATAATTACCATCCCAGCAAGCAAACTGGAGTTTTACAGCTCTCTCCTCCACAGCACTCACTGTTATGACCTGAACTCCTTCCAGATTCTCGTGGCTGTTAACAGTCTTCTGAAGGTAACTTTTACACAGGAACTCATGAGGAACAGAAATTAAATGAACAAGATTGCACACTGCACTAAAGAAAACAGAGCCACACATTTCACAGGGGTTAAAACTAGGAGGACGCAAATGAAAGGAGAGACTGGGTTCCCTTCCATCCAAAGAGCTGGCAACAGCCATAACAGAAAATGGACCTCCATAAAGAGTATGTGCAAGACTTCATGCAGTAGTTCTCCAAGCACTCAAAATTATCTACTAAAAACATGCCATGCTTATTTGTACCTTTTATGACCTAAAAAATTCAGCTGTGCATACATTAATCTGTATTTTCAAAGTGTCATAAAGCAGATGTTGAATGTCACAAAAATGCTTACAAAAAATACATGGGAGTGTGAAAAGAAGTGAAAATACAATATACCTAACAGATACTCTTTTTCCTGCCTTCAAACCCCTCTTTACAACATTTCCTACTTGTTTTGTGTGTCCTCGAAGTAGAACTGGCATGGGTCCAGCCTGATTTTAACAGCCTAATTAAGCTGTTTCTAAATTCCTGAGACACAAAGAGTGGAAAATGGACTGAAGAGTAACGTAGCACTTCCCATTTTTTAATACAGTTGCTTTCTGCAATTCACACAGCAATGAGAGGATATTAGTAATTTCTCTGCTTGTCCCTTAGCTGACCCTCCTGTGAGTCAGCACACCCATGACTTACACGGAATACAGAAACCATTAATTTATAAGGGTGATATGGTTAGCCACTGATCTGTAGCTAACACAAATCTCCTGTCAAAATACCAAAACAACACAGAGTAGGAGGAAGAAGTCTCTAACCTACAGTCAAGTGTGACCATGAATTGTATGAGTCAGCAGTAAGTTTCCTACTTGATTTTTGTGCAAGTGATATGCAGTTTGCAAAAGCACAGGAAAAAAAAAAAAAAAAAAAAAAGAGAAAAGAAATTTTGTGTTTTCAGATACACAAACAAAAAATACCTACACCAAGCAAAATAATGCAGGCAACATGGTTCAGACCCTGACCTTCAAAGCACCATAATTTTTCTTGTATTTCCCCTCAGTTATGATTTGTGATATTTTAATCACATATAAATTAGTCTAGCTGAGCAAGTCAGTCAAGTTATCAAATAGTCTAATAATTCTGTCCCTCCATACTCCTTGCAACTTTAAGAAATCTGCTTGCTGCTTTCAGCAGATTCTTGGTACAGAGAGAAGTGAATGAAGAGTGATTTGACTACACTTTAGTTCACCAAAACTATAAATATATGAAAGCACTCAAGCAAGAGAGAAATATTTTCACAGAACTACAACTGCACAGATTACTTCTGAGTTGAAAACGCAGACCACTTCAGCAGGCATCTGCAGCCTGCAGGGTACTTTCCACCTTCTTCTAGTTTCCAATCCTCCCAGTAAACGCTGGCTCTACCTGAAGCAAAAAGAAAAAGCAGTTCTCCACGCCTCCAGGCAGGCCGCCGCAGCCCGGCGCTGCCAGCTTCACTCCCATCACTTCCAGCGCTGCATCAGCCTTTCCGCCCGTAGGCTACCATCCCACCCGACTCTACCGCACATAGGTCCACGGGACTGAGCGCTCTGCGCAGGGCACTACCCGCACCCTGACCACGCGGGAGAGTAGGGTGCGCCCAAGAGTCACAGCTCACAACTCCGCAACGGCCCGCGCCCGCGTCGCCGGAGCGCAGCACCCAGCCCCTGTCCCAGTCTTGCCGTGGCCAGGCCGGGGCTGCGGCTGCACTGCCCTGTAGAGGCAGTCCCCGCCGCGCCCCAGTCCCTCTCGGTACCTGAGCCCAGCATCAGCCCCAGGGCGGCAAGCAGGCCGAGGACGGCAAGCGATGGGAAGCATGGTGGCTCAGCCCCGACGGCACGGGAAGACGCAACTCTCCCCATGCCCGTCCATGCAGGTCTCCAGTCGGGCGGCGGGACAGGGCCGCGGCATGAGGCAGCGGGCGATCAATCTCGTCCTCGTTGCTTCCTTCTCCTTCAGCGACGCGGCGACAAGCGGACGCCGCCGGGCCGCAGCAGAGCAGACACGGGGCCGTGCGGCATGGCGGCAGGAGAAGACGAGCACAAAGAGAAAAAGCCGGTGCGTGATTGAAGGAGGAAGCGAAGGCAGTGAGCGCTGGCAAACCGTAGACTCTGAACAACCCACGGGCCCCTCACCGCCGAGCGCACTATACCCAGCCCTCCGCCTCCCATTGGCCGTCCCACAATCTCCACGACCTGCCGTCGGCGTGGCCCCGCCCCCCGATCTGGAGCTGATTCAAGCGGGAGATGGATCCTCAGTTTCTCAGCTCCCTCGCGCATTGACTTTTGCCCGCGGGGCGTTCCGCAAAAAGGCCCTCCCTCATTCCAAGGCCCAGACTGACTGCCACCAGCCCCGTTGCCACGTGACTCGGCCGCGTGGCCAATTGCGACGGCGCCCGCGGGCGGCTCCCCGCCGCGGTAACTGGTTGCGGCGGCATACACGCAGCGGGAGGGTCCGCAGTGCCATGCGTTGCCGCCAGGGGTCGCGCGTGGTCCGGGCAGGTGCAGCGACGCCGCCACATCAGAGCTCTGTTGTGGTTTGAACTCAGGGGGCAGCGGAACGCCACACAGCCACTGACTCCCCCTTTCCCCCCTCAGCTCCGAGAAGGAGAAAATAAAGCAAAAGGCTCAGTGGTCTGAGCTCAGAGGGCAACTGAGCACCACATAGCCGTTCACTTCCCCCTTCCTCCCCAGCACTGAGAAGGAGAAAATAAGCCAGCCTTGGGATTTGAGATAGGACAGGGAGGGGTAATTATCCAATTATGGTCACAGGCAAATGACGGACTCGTTAGGGGAAGAAAAAAAGAACATAAATTTATTACAGGCACTAACAACACTTAACAGAGTAGGACAGTGAGAAGCATTATCACATCTTGAAAACACCTTCCTCCACTCCTCCCTTTTTTCCCAGGCTCAGCTTTGCTCCCAATATCTCTACCTCCTCCCCCAGCAGCACAGGGGCAGGGAATGGGGGGTGCAGTCAGTGCTGCCACTTCTTCCATCTTTGGTGGGGGGAGCTTCTGGAACTTGTTCCCCTTACTCCAGGGTGGTCCCCCTCTCACAGGAGACAGTCCTCCACAAACTCTCTCAAATATAAGTCCCTCTCATGGGCCCCAGCGTTCCCCACACTGCTCCAGCATGGGACAGACACCAGCTTTCTCCAACTGGAGCCCTTCCCAAGCTGTTCCAGCGTGGGACACCCCTGCATGCTGCAATCCTCCTGGCACCAAGCTACAACAGCGGGGGCTGTTTTTTCTCCCAAGATCCTGGCCTCCTTCAGGCACAGTCACCTTAGTCACCTATGTGAGGCCCTTCACAGGCCATAAATCAGTGTCTAATCTACTGTAGACCTTCATGGGTGGCTGGGGAGCTTCCCTGCTGTCTCATCACAGGATACATGGAGGTCTCTGCTCTGGCACACCTCCCCCCTTTCTCCATTCTTCCACTGACCTTGGTGTTCATGCAGCTGTCACAACTTTTCCTCAGAAGTCCAACTCCTCCTCCCAGGTCCCTTCTTAAATACATTATTGCAGAGGTGCAGCTGATTGGCTCAGCCTTGGTCTAGAGGTGGGTCTGGCTTGGAGCAGGGTGAGCTTCGAGATGCTTCTCATAGGGGACCACTGCTGTAGCCCCGTCCCCTGCTACCCAAAATCCCCACCACTCCCTTAAACCCAGGACAGCGGGTAGAACCACAGCCAGAGTGTCACAGAAGTCTTTGCCAGGTGAAGCCTCCTGTAGGCAGGCCTGTCCCAGCACAAACGGTATCTGCTCCTTTTTCATAGCAGCCAGAGGGTCCACACTGCCTGCTTGTTCCTGGGCATGGCTCCAAGCACACCCATGGCAGAATCAGGAAACATAGCAAAATAAACAGACATCTCAGTGCAAGAAGCATTACTGGATTTTGACCTAGCCATGTTTTGTTTTTCCAGAAGGCAGGTGTGATGCCTGAACCACTCCCCTGTGGCCAGCATCTCCAATTCCAGGAAGCAGCACAATGGGCAGCTCCTCCTGAACTGTCCTGGGCGCCACAGGGCGAATGGTGTTCCTCTGTGTCCACCCATGGGGAGGGAAGAAATCCAAGCAGTATGGCCCTGATAACTCCCCCATTCCACACCAGGTGCTTACATTATGTTGACTCTAGTACTCCATGTGGCTCACTGTGCTTGAGGCTGCACCATTCCCTTCCACTGGATGGTACAGGATTCTTTGCAAATTAGGACCTGTATATCAAAAATGTGACAACATGGACATGGTAAGTGGCCCTGCTGTGGGGGCAAGGACAGAGTCCACACAGAGGTGTCTGCACCCGTATGTGGAACATGCCACTGTAGACACTCCCGCATGACAGATTTGTGGCCTGCTGGCTAGGGCTGATGAGATAGCATGTTCCTTGCTCATTTCTCTAGGGAAGCTCACACCACCTTCCTGCCCATCAACTTTAATCTCATCAGGCAAAAACTGCAAACACTTGAAACTTTGTTTCTTGCTTCCTTTCAGATGAACAGACGCAGTCATTGACATGTGTTGTACTTAGGGTCTCTGTTTACACCCTGGCCTTGCACCCTGATGCTGGGTCTGGGGCCTGCCAGTTCTACCCAGCACAGGCCCAGAGCGCCTCACCATGCTGCCTGCCTTTGGGAGGTACCTGCAGAAAATGCACGCTGCCAGCACTAACTTCATCAGGGCAGCCTTTTCAGCATCGCGCAGTGGGATTCACCCATCTCGACTTTAAGAATGGAACATATTTTAGGCACAGAGCAAGGGAAACCCTGAAGGTGACATTCACTGTATCAGGAGCTGTTTGATTTATGGGATGCAACCTGCAGCTTGCTAAGTCACAAGTGAATCCAGATGTGCACCTGAACAGCTCGGCAATATTTCCCTTCCCTCTTCAGTCCCCGATCTCCAAGATCTCATCATGCCTGAGCACCGGCTGAGACTGATTAAAGGCCGGTGGAAGAAACTCAACACAATGAACACACAAATGTGCTATCTGAAACCCATGTCTCACTATAACCCCAGCTCAAACAAATACACAAGACAAATGATTCACTGAGTCATCCCCATCACCTGGAGAGCAACTCCCAAGTTGATGAGAGGGGTCAGGGACAGCTTCTGGGAGCTGACAGGACAGTTGGTGGGTCAGTGCCCAGGCAGGGCAGGTGGTCCCTGCAAGGCACAGTGACACCCATAGCAGCAACGCAGGCAGTGGCTGGCATCACAGGAGAGGCAGAAGCATTGAGCGGCCCATCGCAGCATGCCTGATGCTCACTCCTCTCTCTCTAGCATAGGCACAAAGGGAAGAGATGTGCTTTTAATGACAACATGGTCTTTCTGCCACCTATAGAAAACTAATAGAGATGAGGCAGAGAGAAAGAAGAGAGCAAGGTCAGCCCCCCTCGGAGTGCAGCAATGTTGCTTTGCCTGCCTCTCCACTCCCTCCCCAGTTGGGCACTGGCCCACCACATGCATGGCCAGCAACCACCTGCCCATACCTTCACTGTCGGCCCAACCCCAGCTGCTGGCCCCTTGCCCCTGACACCTGGTCTGAACCCCAAGTCCACTGGAGCAGCCCCAAGCAGCTCCCCACACCTCCTGGCTCTCAGCTGTCAATAGCTCCATAGTTATCCAAATGCTGGGAGCCCACTTAACAAGCTGCACACACAGCATAGACCCTCAGTTTGGGTTTCCCCCCTGTGAGGCTGCCCACCATCTCTTTTGTCTTTCCAACTGCTAATGGAATTATACTGTAATTCTTTACGTTGGACACCTAATGCAGGGGCTATCCGCCCCTGTAGAAATAACAATGACAGATCAATATACAACATCTGTCTGGAAATCTGACCTCACAAATGCGGAGACAGAATGTAGTAGCTGGGCAGAAGGGCAAACAGAGAAAGGAAAAAAAAAAAACAAAACCTTCCAAAATTGGCCTTGTAGCTGGGAAAATCTTGGTTGGGTTTTTAGAAAAGCTATGGATCCAACCAGATGTTCTTTCTCTGACTCATTACATTTGCAACCCTGAACTTGCTGCACAGTGTTCTGGGGAGCAGATGTACCTCTGATGTTTTGGGAGGCTAGGGGCTGTGCTGTGCACCAGAGAGGTATATCTTAAAATGACCAGCCCTTTGCCTCCTCTGTTTCATGTGTCACTGGTTTGTCTATTCTTCAGTCCAGCAGGAGATAGAGCTGAAGAAAGCCTGTTGGAAATTTCTCAATGTCTTCAAGGTGCTTTGAGTGAGGCCCTACCCTAGAAGGTAAGGAGACCTCAGTCTGTCCACAAGTCTGCACCCACAGCCTTTGGTGGTCTGTCAGTGACAGATCAGTGTGTGGAACAATGGGAGACCAAGAGATCCTGAAACTTCCTTCCCCTTTCTGATAGTGAAAGCAGGATCTTCTTGTTAAGAACATTTCAAACAGCTCCATTCATAGCACACAGAAACATGAGATTTTAATTTACACAATTGCTTTGGAGCCCGAAAACCTACTGTTGCAATCAGGAAAATTGCAGCTTTGACTCATGTTGTTTCTTACCTTCCTTATATAAGCACAGAGGAGATTGGGTGCATAAAATAATGGTAAGTTCAAAGCAAACCCAGAAAGCTGGCCTTAGAGGTTGTTTTCTAATGCAGTTCCAGCTCTTTACCTTTCTTTCTTTATTGAGTGAATGCCAACACAACAAATGTAATTTAGCAAGAAAAAGACCTTTCCTTTCCAAAAACATTAGTCAATGCATCTTAGAAGTCAGCTTGTCCAAACTTAAAGAAATACAATAATTAAATAAATACTTTGAATAGGGTCTGAAACAGACCTTTCTTCTGTTATCGGGTTATCAAGGTCCTGGTAAGGGAAATGTCTCCTCCCCTCTGACTTATGTCACATTCCTGAGCTGTTTGACACCAAGAAACGTTATTATTTCCAAAGCAGTTTTTTCAAATGCTGAATAAACTGGGGACTGGGGTGGGGAAGAGGGGTTGTAGCAAACAAGTAATAAACAGCTTTTCTATTTTGTTACCTTTCAGATATGAGCTGTCTTGTAACATTTATCTAGCAATCTGGTATCTCTGTACTATTATAGTGAAGATTACTATCATCAGGTTGAGAAGTACCTTTGATCATCACTGATTTTAGCAGAAGTGATGTTTCACATATATATCACAGATATTTAAAGGGCTTTCAGAGCAGGAATTCATGTTCGGATTATCCCCCTGAGACATGGTTCCTACACATTTTATCTGTACAGAAGCACTGTCATGTCAACACTGTCCCAGCATAAAGAAGATGATAGTTTTCCTCTATTTTAAAAGGCAAAAATAGAGGAAGAAGGCAAAAGAGAGAGGTCAAATACTAGACAGAGAAAAAAAAAAAAAGAACTGTTAAGTCTGTCAAAAAGTTAAAACTTTTATGGTGAAACTTTATATTGTAAATTAAAAAAGTTTATATACCATCTTAAAAAAATTCAAATAAAACATCCCAATTAGCTTCTGCTCTGATGCTTCTGATGCTCTGATTTCTTTGTTGTGACAGAAACCCTACATACAGAAGACCCAGGTCTATCTGTTTAAAGATTCTGTGTAGAAAAAAAAAAAATATTCAGCTATCTTTTCTTCTTTTTTTTTTTTTTTTTTTTTGGCACTTAGAAGATTATTGCAATCCAGTAAATTGCTTTTTATTTTGCAGAGGAGGATTTAAGATGAAGGGGTTTTTCCAATAACACACGTGCCATCTGTTTCACATAGTCTTATTCCTCTCAGCCCAGTATCTCTAAGCAAGTATCAATCATTGAGATAGCAAGACTGGGACCTTAACATCCTGTGACACACATTCTCTCAGCAAAGGAGACAGAAAAAGGAGGCACAACACACTAAAAAACATCAAAGTTTATAAAAAAAAAAAATAATAGAATGACAATTTATACATTCCTAAATGCCACTGAAACTAAAAAAAGAAAAGAAGATATGACAGGAAATACAATAGAAAGGGTAACATTCTCATAGTCAAAGATGGAAGGTGAGCATTCTTCATCCTTATGTTACTAGTACAGCCACTGTCCTAAGTAAAGTTACTGTTTTACTCACATTATTGTTTACAGAAATCCCGCTGCCTCAGTGTCTGTATTAGAAGCTGCTAAGAGCTCAGTGGCTTTAAAATTTAGGGCACTATTATTACACATAGACTTAGGCAACACACATTTTCCCTTGAAGAGCTTGATTTCCTCCTCAGTTACACTGATATACTTGCATTAGGGATACACCCAGTGCACTCTGGTAATAAATAAAAGGAGAAAGGTTATAAAAAGGCTTAAACCTAAGAAGTTTCTTCACATTAGATGGAGTCCTCTAAAATAGTTGGTCTAGCTGTAAGTCTGGCATATGATGCATGTGAAGCCAGGCAGTTTGGTGACTGGAGTCTTCCAAGGCCAAGCACAAACATGAACAAGTGGTCTTCACGTAAGTCCCAAGGGATTTCCATTAGATTGATCTTCTGAGGTTGCACTATATATGAAATGTAGATCACACTGATATTGCCCTCATAGAATATTTCCATATTTATTTATTGTTTACACAAATGTATGCACAAACACATCCACACATGTGCATTTGGTTTGAGTTTTTTCATAGAAAAAGGAAAAGTAGTACTCCTGGTCTTCCCAGGGCACAACATTATGAAAAACTCACAATTGTTGTATGAAGATTTAGTTTCAGACAATACACTGTATTCCCCAGTGTTACTTATGAGCATTGCAGGTCACACAGCAAAAGGAACAAAAATGGGAACTAAATCAGGTTCTTCTGAGTTCTAATCTAGTCACTTACCAGTAGCTCACACTTTTCTAAATCAATAATTAACCTCCATATAACAGAAAATATAAAACCATATCTTGAACTGAGAGAGGACATATGGTTTTGTTAAAAAGAAGAAAAAAGACACAACTGAAGTTCCATCTGTTAGTTTGAGTTCCAAGATAAAGACGTCAAGAATAAGCTGTTCCAGATACTCAGTTTAGTTTTCAGTCCTTGTGACCATCTTTTTGACAGGAGAGGACAAAGCTGCAGCAGAGAAAACTGAAGTAGCCACAACATCACTGCTGGCCAGTGCACAGCAAACTTTCCCAAATTTGGAACTACTAAGAGCAAGTCATGACTTCCACTCTTTGCTGAAAAAGTCTTCTAATAATGATTTTGTCCTGCTGCTTGTTTTCTGTCGTGGTTTAGGCCTGGTTGGCAGCCAACCACAATGCAGCAGCTCTCCTTCCCTTCCCCTCCGGCAATAAGAAGGGACAGAGAGCCAGGCTTGGGGTTTGAGATAGGACTGGGATGGGGAAAAATTCCCCTTTATGATCATGAGCAAAAGGCAGACTCGTTAGGGGAAGAAAAAAAGAACATACATTTATTACAGACACTAACAGCACAGAACAGAGTAGGACGGTGAGAAGCATTGCCACATCTTGAGAACACCTTCCCCCCACCCCTCCCTTCTTCCCGGGCTCAGTTCTGCTCCCTATATCTCTACCTCCTCGCCCAGTGGCACAGGGGCAGGGAATGTGGGGTGCAGTCAGCGCTGCCACTTCCCTTATCTTCAGTGAGGGGAGTGTCCGGAACTTGTTCCTCCTGCTCCATCGTGGTCCCCCTCTCACAGGAGACAGTCCTCCACAAACTTTCTCCAACATGAGTTCCTCCCATGGGCCGCAGCGTTCCCCACACTGCTCCGTCATGGGTCACTAACTTTCTCTGACTGGATTCCCTCCCATGGCTGCAGCCCTTCCCGAGCTGCTCCGGCATGGGACACCCCCGTATGCTGCAATCCTCCCAGCGCTGAATTACAGCAGCGGGGCTACCTTTTCCCATGAGACCCCAGCCTTCTTCGGGCACAGCACCTTGATTATGCCAAGCAGAAGCCACAGGCCATAAATCAATGTCTGCTCCACCGTAGATCTTCATGGGTGGCAGGGGGGGCCGCCCTGCCGTTTCACCACAGGATACAGGGGGGGTCTCTGCTCCGGCACACCTCCCCCCTCCTTTCTTTCTCCATTCCTCCACTGACCTTGGTGTTCACGCAGCTGCAGCAACTCCTCCTCACAAGTCCGACTGCACGTCACCACGTCCCTTCTTAAATACGTTATCGCAGAGGCGCAGCTGATTGGCTCAATTTTCCAAACAGAAGTGGAGCTGACTTGATTGAAAAAAAAAAAAAAAAAAAGAATAAAAAAAATAAAAGAGAGAGAGAAAAGGGAAAGAATCACTGAGAATTAAGGGGTGTGAGATTTAATTTCTAATGCTGGGATATTGTGTTGGTTTTCAGGTGTTGCTTAGACACCCTGAAGTTCTAGAAGACAGTGAAGCATCTGACCATACTCAGTAAAATAACCCAAACAGTAGCACTATCGCATCAGCAAAATCTCAACCAGCAGTTGCCTTCCCTTAGAAGGAACTTTTTTCAAATTCTCTCTAAAATTTCTATCAAATAAAATAATAAAAAAATACAAGAAAATAGCTCTTTCAAACTGGGGATCCGATTCTAGAAAATAATTGACCCTACTGTTACATGTCAAAACCAGTCTTGAGCCAGGGAATTTTAATAATTTAAATTTATTGCCAGTGAACAAATTTTAGTTACTGATGTTAAAAACAAATAAAACCACAAATAAGTAAACAAACACTTAGGAAAAATACCTCAACTTCCCACCAGACACCTCTCCTCCTTCTTTCCTGGTCCCTAAGCCCCTCACCAAATGTTATGTTTCGTCCCCTCAGTGAAGGTGATGGGTGTTTTGGGGTGCATGGCAACTCCTCACACAATTGTTCTGGCATGTTCTCTTTCACCAGCTGCAGCCATACAGTCTCCCTCTGTTCCTGACCTGTCAGCTACTCTGCTCCAGTCCCTGCTTGGGTGCTGTTTCTCTTCTTCCTCCTGCTTTGGTATTTTTATCCCTTTGCCTTGGTATTTGCTGCCCTCTATTTAAGATTTTTTTTGCAGAGGTGACATAAACTACTTTAATTGGTTCAGTTTTGGCTTGTGATGGGTCCATTTTGTCCATTATGGAGCCAGCTGGAATCAGATGTGTTGTACAAACTATCTGTTGATTCCTGGTGCTACCTTAAACTAAAAATTAGGAATTACTACACTTCTTAGGCAGCTGCTTCACTAATTTTTTTTTTTTTGTATCCTAGACAAGACCAGACTGACTGAAAGTATGACTTTTCATCTCATTTCACTCCCTCTTTACTTTCAGTATTTCAAAAATGTTTTCCTGTTTCAAAATTGAGAAAGGATACAAAGAACATATCCACTTTTTTCACCCAGTTTCTTTCAGGGAATAATCAAACCCCGTGAATTTTTAAAATTTTAAAATGTGAATATCAAACAATATTCAAAACCTTTTGACTGAATTTGCATCCTTTCCAAAAAGAGTCATTGACTGGTTTCAAAATTCAGTATATGATTTGTTTACATAATGGATCTCCCCTTACCGGGCAGTTGTCTCACATCTAAACCGATATTCGTCAAGCATACACATGATAATGAAACTCAGGAACACAGGATAGAGTATTTGATGTCTGAGCATTCAAATGGTGTCATTAATAACTTACTACATTCCAAAATTGAAAGATTTCACCATAAAATTTCACCATTCTGCCCATCCATTCAGTCATTTGCTGTTTTTTTTTCTTTCAAATGAGGAAACTTATTGTTAAAATTACTGTAATTGACTCTGTTCCTCCTAAGATTCTGTATTCATGATACTGAACTGTTAGTGCCCATAATTTTCTAACAGGGGAATTCAAAATTGGGGTTGCAATTCTAGTGATAAGCAGGCAGGTAAGCCTTAGTAAAGGTATTTCATGGATGAAAAAGAAAGGTTTTATAAGGTGCACAATCTTATGCTTAAACATTTGCAAATAAACCAAAATACACCTAACCCTTCAAGTTTTCAGAAGACTAATGTTTATATGTCAGCATGCATCTATTTTATAGTCTGAGATGCACTGCAGCTGTTATATTACAACTAATTTTTTATGAACCATTCTTGATGCACAGGCTAGATATCACTACTTGCTCTTTGTTTTTTTGTTTTTTTTTTTTTTTTTTTTTTCGCTTGTATCACTTTCCCATAATGGTTTTAAAGTCCAGGTATTTTAGAAGTATATTGCGAAAAGAAGCAAACAGACTCAGTTTTAATCTATGCTTCCAGAGAAACAGATATAAATGAGGAAACCATTTTATGATCTATATTGTTTAAATATATGGTCCAGTTCTTTATAAAATATGTTAAGGTTACTTCACAAAGTAAATGACAGAATGAGTAGTATATTCCCAAGGAAGATCACAATTTCTTCTTTCATCTTCCTCAGTTTAATTTACATTTATTTTGCTTTACTTCATAAATCTCAAAGAAAGGCCAACTTTCCTCCTCTATGAATGTGGGAGGAGATGTTAATTCTCCAGAACATTTGTACCAGTTAAACTGACATCTCTATTCTCTTGGCAAAGGCCCTGCCATTGTGTGGGCCTGTTTCCTGTTTTCTTCAGAGTGGAGTGGTGGTGGTGGAGAGAGTTGTACAACTACATAACTTTTCTAATAACAACTTTTTCTCCCCATCAAATTTTTAAATTTATTTGGGGAAAAAAAAAAAAAAAAGACATTGCAGTTACTTCCTTGTGAATGCCCCTTTCTAAAAAATCTGATCTCCTATCAGAAAGTTACTAATTTAGATTAATAATTAATAACAGTTTGTCTCAAAGTTGTAAATGTTAAACAGGAAACAAATGTGTGTAAATTACTTTGATCCTTTGGCAAAATAAGTAAAATCAAAACTGCCATGCTCTGAGAAGTCCCACCCATTTAGTTTTGTATCTCGGCATTTATAAATAGTGGTTGTATGTTACATTTGCACTTTTTCCCTCTTTCTGCCCTGTGGGAAACTTTCCTGATCGGCTCATTCTGCTTCTAGACACCTCTTTCTAAAGGGCAATTTTGAGCACTTATGAATTTTAAAATTTGGGTGTTCACCTCTGAAGATCCAGTCACATATAGTGACACTAGCCTAGAGATTTTAAGGACTTTATTCAGACATCCAAATTTGAACACTGTTGGTCTCATTAACTTCACTTAGAGTTTTGCCTGAATAAGTATTATGCAATTTTTTCTCTTCATAATAGTGAGATAATTTATTAAGGTTAAGAGAGAAAGAAGAGAGAAGCTTGCAGAGAAATACAAGAATTTTGTTCCTTTGATACCAACCATAACATTGTGTTGTTAGAAGCATTTCCATTGCCCCTGTAAAAATGAGCATCATGTTTATAGTCATGATTCCTAGTAATACAAAACAACATAAAGCCATGTTCTGCTGTGAAATGTTGTAAGTTCACCATCCCATTTATACTTTTTTGCTCTCTATCCACTCCTATACTGACAAGCCTGGTGCAACTATGCAGTAGCTGTTCTGCAGGCAGGGTAGATGGCACAGTTAGCTTTGTCAGTCAAAGTTTAGCATATCCCATAAGGTGTTTGCATTTGTAAAATCCCTCCAAAGGCAATGTTACTCTAAACTTTATTTATTTGGCTATTAGTTTATGTGCCAATGTAATTTATAGTGTGTTTCTGGTTTATTTTGATGGAAATTGCTGCTACCTTCTCAGGACACTCTTGTTCAATAAGAAGTAACTTTATTGAAGTGGATTTCTTGGTAACATAGTCATGTCTGAGAGGTTTCCTTTATAACTTCACAGTCTTTTTTACATATATATCAATGTAGATCATTTGAAGGAAATGCATTTTCAGATATAAGAAATGCATTTTTTTTTTTTCAGTTTTAATTCAGTAGTTTTTAGTGAATATATAGTTCAAAATGCTGTTAACTATTTCCACAGCAGATTAATATTTTAACTTCAGTGGTCATTAGGTCCATTTGTGCAGCTCTGAAGAGAAGCACTTGTGAGCACCACTGATACTGTTTGCACTTATTTACTACTAGCAAAGATAAACCAGCCTATGAAAGTAAATTAGACATCTCTTACACAAGGTGTTCCAGTATTTTCTTTGTTCAAAAGCAAAGAAATAAGTACCAATTGAAAAACCTAACTAATGGTATTTCTTCTAACAGAGATGTACATTGCCAATAGATTACATTTCAGTATAAATATATACATACACGACACAACATTCAACGATTTCTGTATCTGACTTACATTTTAAAATTTCTGAGATTTTACGTATCCAAATATCTACCCTTGTGCAAGAAGCAGCATTTGTGAGATAATTTGCAAGATAACCCAAAACCATAGTTATCTTAGACTGCTCAGTATACTGTGGTCTGATACATGTGAGTGTATCCTTTGTATAGCGTATGCTCTACAGTAGAGTTTCTGGCTATCCATTCCCTTCATTTCATTTATGAGTGTTGTGCTGACAAAATAAAATGACCAAATGAACAGTATTCCTTAATAGCTTATGTATTCTGTAACTGTCTCTTCAAAATTATTAAGGTCTGCTTTATTTGGGATATGTTTGAGGCTATTTTAAACTCTGCAAGAAGCTCCAGTGGCTTTACTTCTATTCAGAATTTTGAAGGTATAGAGCCACTATTGCTGTGCTACTCCTATTCTCTCCTCTCAGTGATAACTCTGTCAATGGAACCATCTGAATATTGACAAAATTAAGATGTCTTTTACCTAGGATGTCTCATGTGCCAATCATGGTAAAATCTCAACACCAGAGATGAATCTCAAGGGCCATTGTAAGGCATATTAACAAACTGAGTCTCTGTGGTATGTCAGTGAATATATATTATACAAATTAGTTTTATATGGCTAGTGTACAGAGTACTTAAATAATTAATTTAGTTTTACCCTCTACAGTGCAAGAGTATGCTCAAGGCACAAGAGTGATGTGAGTTTATCATTAGAAGGGAGTTGTACACTGTACAGTTGTTCCATTCTTATCCAGAGAAGAGATCAGATCTGTGCGTTTAAGCACACAGAATGTTCCCCACTCCCTACCCCCAACCAGGTTTCCCTTTCTAAGGGTTCATTTGAACTGATGTATTCTTACCAATAGTGTATCTATCCTGCAATCTCTGGAAACTATTTGTCATTCCAGATGTTTTTCCAGGGGTACATTCCATCTTTGTGAACAGAGGGCTAACATTGCTATAATCAGAAACAATCTGTCAACTAGAGTAGCTGTAGTTTATTATGACCAATGTGAAGCAATTGTATTTTCTTTCTCAGTGTCACCTTGCTGCTTGTTGACTCAGTTGTCACTGTAGCTCAAATTCTAAACTGATGGGTTTGCATCAGTGCAGCTCCACTGGGATTGCTGCACTCATTAGAAAAAGAAAGTCACATTCTTTCAAATAAAATAAGCTTGCACTTTTTTCAGCTGCTAACAGATATCTGAAAACTGTGATTCCAGCTGCCCCTTTAAAACCACCCACATTTTAACATAAAAATGAATTTCCAACAGCTTTAATACTTTTTAAAAATTTAAATAATTACACACACACACACAAAAGCCTCAGCAAGTTGACTCCCATGTTTTCATTAAATACTTCACCTTTATCCCTCTATTACAGAGAATCATCTGGCACAAATACAGTGAAAAAATCCACAAATCATTACATACCTAAGATCTAAGATTTCAATTTTCTTTTTAGTATTGCATGAATTAATGTCAGACTATCTAGATATGAAAATTCCATTCGATTTTATAAGCCATTGATAATTATACTAGAAGAGTTACGTGCACAGATACAAGAGACCATTAAGTATGATTTCTTGGATATTTCTTGGATATCTCTGTCATATATGACTATGAAAGCTGTCTGTCTTTTATCTGTCTGGTGATGCAAGTGGCTATCACACTTTCAAGAAAATATTTTACTAAAGCAACTATCTAAAAATGTTTTGGCTCACCTTTTTAAACACCTAATGAACATACATTTGGCCTCACATAGGCAGGAACAGTCTATTGTTTATACAATGACAGCTGTTGTATGCCCAAGGCAAAAATAGTTGTCAATATGAGATAGGTGGTTTTGCAAACCTTAGGACAGAGTTCTTATACAACATATGCTTTAAATCCTGTCACTCACATGCTCACTGATGTTAAATAAATCATGTTAGATTAATTTTAAACCACTGTTAAAGGATCCAAATTGGAGTAAGAGACTACATCCAAAACATTTTCTCCCCAAGTTCATGACAGGTGAATACACAATTTTTTCTCTCTTGTATAGAAATCCCATTCTAAATGCCTAAATGCCTTATGCATCCCCCAATGTTTCCTTCCCCATTTCCGTTATTTGTTCCTTTTTCTGTAAAACCAAGATAATGAGTGATGCCTTTCTTTGAAAAACACACTGAGATTCTATATTTATTAAATACTACTAAAACTTTAAAACAAATATAATTTCTGGTCACTGATTAATTTCTGTAATTGATTTTTTCTCCTACATGGTTGATAAATGCTGGGCCCGTTGTGGTAATATTTTCAATGCTTTTTGGAATGTTCTCTGAATAAAGACATTAATGTATGTGTGGGAAAATGTGTATCTAGGCCCAGATTTAGCATCTAAAAAATGATTTATTAATATCTTGCAATATGAACTTACTTTTATGACTAGGAAATCTTGACACGTAGCTATAAGTGGTGTGATGGTGTCTTAGCATATGAGAGCTATGTGAGAGCCAACATGAAGTATTAGGCCTTAAGGTGTTATTTTGAATTTTTCCCAAACAAGGTTTAACTGAAAGAAAGGTACAGTAGCAATTTTGCAAGCCTTTGCATTTTCCAGGACCTAAACTGACATTCAGGACCTGGCATACTTCTTAGTTCAGTTCAGAGTTGCTTCACGGCTGCTCTGGATGATTTGCCTGATTACAGTACTGTGTCACCCGATGATCATGGGATGGTCCCACTCCTTCCATTCATAATGTCCTACGTCTCTGAAAGTCCTCTCTCCCTGAAACTGGTTTGATAATTTTGACAGCTCCACTTATAGACTACTCCTTTCTCTGTGAAGGAGTGCCAGTGAGCAGGGATTTAAGCAATTTCAACAGTACTTTGTGCCCATTCTGTCTGTGATTCCTTCATTCACAGGAATCAGTCTTCCCTTCTTTCTGTACTTTTTCTTTATGCTTATTAAAGGTGTCTTTATCTTACTGGAAACTTTGTTCTAACAGAAACAAAACACAGCTCTGCAGTTGATCCTTACAGCTGTGAAAGACTGCAGCAAGTAATTAATTGTCTGTATGGCAGTATTTCAGTGTCCCACCTTACACTCACCATGAGCCATGGGGCCTTCTGTCCATGGGATGTCCCCTGAGAATACTGGAAAAGCACATAGAGCTGTGTCCCACCATCTCCCAATAAATGTTGTTCTTTCTCTAGTCCAAACAAGTGAAAGTGTTGACTGTTCATGAGTTCTTACTGTGCTAAGTACAGCAGCAAAGCAAAGGCCAAATTGCTTAAATTGACCCAGCGGATGTTTTCCTGCTCTTTGAAATGTTTCCTACCCTTTTTACAGAGTCTGTTTGAGACAGAATAATTTGAGCCAACCAGTCTTGAGTAAATTTCTTTATAATACAGCTGTTGTAATACTTATATTAAATTCTTAATGTCATAATTATCGCCAACTAGATTACCAAAACAGCTGCTCAAATGTAACAATTGCTCTAGGTTGTTTTTAAACTTTATAAAAGCAGCTTCCATTGTCACTTTCAAAAACCACCCAGAGTCTAAGAGAAGCAGAGATTTGAATAGCTGTAGGCAGTATACAAAGTAGGAAATCTTGCCAGTAAGTAGCCTGAAAAGGAAATTTTCTGCACTTGTATCTTGATACAGACCGATCCAACTTGTTTAGGGCTAGTGATAGAGGCATTAATACGGAGAAAACTCCCGGGTAACACCATATATATATAACTAAAATAAAATAAAATAAAATAAAATAAAATTAAATTAAATTAAATTTTAAAAAAATAATAATTAAACCTTTCTGATCCAATCTAGCAAGTCCTGGCTTTTACTGACTTGATTCCACAAAAAAAAAAAAAAAATCTTCTATTAGTTTAATAGGCAAGTAGTATGGAAAATATTTACACCTGTCAATCAGTGTAACTGTGGACATGTCACAGATCAAGCAATGATATAAACAGAAGGAAAGCTGTAACAATCAAGCCACCTGGACCTATATTCCTGCCTACGTTTATTTTGTTCTGCTCTCTGGTTGTGATATATTAGCAGTGTTGAAAAGCTGCCTAACAGGCTCCATGCCTGAGCAAGTCAGGCAGCCCTACCTGAGACACGATCACAAGGCCTATCCCCTTGAGTCAGGATCAGAAGGCCCACCTTTAACTTCAGCTGGGCCTGAGAAATAATTTTGACAAGCATCAGGCAGACACAAGCACTGTCTTGACCCTTGCATCTATTATTTTTGTAACATCTTCAAGTATTTTTGTTTTTTTTCTGTCATTTCTACAATAGATTGCTCCTTAACAGGGTTTGTCTGATGGAGCTGAAAGTCTTAGCAATTTGATCATAATGGCTCTTCCTGAGCATTTCTTTAACACTGATGCTTTACAGAATTTGTTGTCCCACAGCACCCCAGCTGTATCCTGGGAAGGGAAGGAGAGAGCAAAAGCAGCAGCCAAAGTATGAGAGCAGATTTATCTCCCTATAGCAGCTGTGCTTGATGACAAAACCCCAGAGTCCAAAGCAATATAGAGAACAGAGGGCTTTCTCTCTTGTGATAGTTTTAATTATATTTAAGGTGTTCTCTGTTACAAGTTTGACTGTTATGTTAAAATAGAGATACAGCCACGAATTCTGCACATGCCACAAACTGTATTTTTAAAGCTGCCTGCTACAACTCAACAGATTTCTTTCAAGAAAATAAGTCCTCTAAGAAGTTTTATTGCAATTAGATCTTTCTTTTTCAAGAATTATAATTTTAAGTTTCCCCTAAAATTTCATAGTTCCTTCGACATAAATTTATTCTTGCAAATTGTAACATGATGCAAAATTGTAACCATTTTCCATCTGTAGTATTAAGAATGAACAAAAAAACCAACCAGGAAAATAAATGTAAAAGAAGTCTGAAATCCTAAAGTTGAAAATATGTCAGAAAATTTCTCAGAAATGTAAACAAGAACCAGGTTAAAATACACTAAACTCTGCTATTTCACAACTTACTTCTCCCTCCCCACTCTTTTGATATGTAGTTTCAAACTAAAACTTAACAGCTCTTTTAACATTCAAGTCAAGTTTTCCATGCTATCCCTCCTATTCTCACAGACTTTTTCTTTGAGAAATTTTCCATAACAAAAATTAATGCTTCCTGACCTGATGTACTGCTCACGTATCCATTTGTACCCCTAATTTCTTGTGCGTGTCTGACATGCCTAGAAACATGTGTGAGCGTCTGCCTGTACACATGTTAAATAAGTAATAGTTAAAGAGTAGGTGTTAATAAATAGGTGTTAATTACCTGCAGATACTTTCATATATTAATATATTAACTTTGGCAATGTGGTGGTTTTACAGTAGCTTGCAAGTAAAGATTTTTGAAATTTATATTAGTACAAGTACAATCTTGAATTCTCATCACCCCACTCATTTCCCATGACAAGGTTCTAAACTATTCTGATGTTACTTGAATGCGAAAGTCAGTGGAGTGTACTTTTTCCTTCAGAGTTCAGAAGGCAAGACATAATTTACTCTCTCCTTCTACCAAATGTATTTTAAGAGAGAGAAAGAGACCAGGTTTGCTTTCTTTTACTAATTACATGCTTCCACACTTACTATTTTAATAGTAACAACATAAAATAAATGCTTAAACCTTCTGTTTAAAGTAGAATAGGTAGAATACCTGAGAGGGCTTCTACTGAATCAGTGCAACTGAGTTCAACTTAATATTCAGAGTCTGTTTTGTTGGAGTACCAGAGTTATGAATTCTAAAGCATATTTAGCAATCTTTTTAAACATTCATTTCAGTTTGTTATGTGCTAATTGCTAGACAAATTGGGCACTTGCCAAAATTTTCTGTGATATTGGAATTTCAGCTTCTTTTCCCAGGTAATTTTTCAGTTTATCATTCAATTAATTTCTTATCCATTGTTTTCTACATGTTTTCTCTGTTTTGTTCCTTTATCTTCTGTAAAATTGCTAGTCTATATCCTCATTCAAGTCCTCCTCTCCCTCTTCTCTTTGCTACTCTGCCACCGTAATGTGTCTTTGTGACCACCATCTAGCATGAAAGTTTCTCACCTGTGCTTTGATTTTTCAGTGCTTATGTTCCTTCAGGCTTTCTTTTCCTCTCCTGCTATTGTAGTGCTGCTAAAATCTTTCAGCTTTCACTTTAAACCGACTAAAAGGTTTAAATAAATTAAATCAAGAGAACCGTGTTTCTGGTTCTTTATTGCCTGACTTGTCCCTGCTACATGCCTTGAAGATCCACAATAAGTTATTCTCCTGTGTCTTGTAGAAAGATTATTTTGCCTATTTTGAAAGACACTCAGTGATCATACATAAAGCTGAATAGAGTATTCATGCTTTTCCTTCAGTCTAGGCTAACTTTATGTTAGACTAACTTGCACTCTTGCTGCTTGCACTATCTGAGGTCACTCACATTGTCTTCATTTTAATAATGTTTGATAGGTTCAGCTCAGTGGTAATGAATAAATAAAATATTCTGAGTTGCGTGCTTTGCAGTTCAAATTTATCCATGGACTGTTCACAGTCCCTGCTCAAAATAAGAAGATCATGTGGAAACCTTCATTCATATGCATTCTTTGTGTACTTATCTGCACCCACAACCACCTACTCCTCCAGGGATTGCCAAAATCGTAATGTGAGTAAAAATGTATATGTTAAATGCATGCCGGTGAAGCTCAGGGAAAATATTTGATCTTAAATAAATATATCATTCTGTGTATTTTTAAATGGCAAATGTTAGAAAGAAGGAGCTGAGAGTTATACCTAATAATACAAGCATTTGGACCTTCTCTCTTTTTGAGTCTCTTTTTTAGTCCCCTATAGTCTCTTCTCTAGTCCCCTACAGTCTCTTTTCTAGTCCCCTACAGAGACTAAAATATTCAGCTCTCATTGATTTTAGTAACTAAAGTTCGTAATAATTGAGGAGATGAGATTTCAGAAACAGTCATACTGGACTTCCTCATTCATTTGCATCCAGTGCCCTGCTATATAGACAAACATGCTGGATGGTTGATAATATCTTCCCTGAAATAACTGAAGCATTTTCAGAACAGTTAATTTCTTACCTGTTATCACACAGTTACATGATACTTAGAAGCATGTTCAAGAATCACCCATGATTAGAAATGTCTTCTAATTCACAGTTGATAAGGAATGCACCTATAATGTACAGCATATAACGTATTTATAGCCAGTTTATACCTGTTAATCATTTTAACAACATTGCCCTTTAGTCAGCTGAAGTATTTCACCTCAGCCTTTCTCTTTCAAGTGCAGATAATCATCTCCACTGGCTTCCTTTCCATGACAGAACCTTAATTCTGCTGATCTTCTCTCTCCCCTTTCTCTGTCCCTAACTATGCAAGTGCTCACGTTCTCTAGTTGCTTATATGACTTTTCCTCTATGACTGGTGTACATTCCCACTGCACTGATAAATTATACATACTCTTAACCTTCATTTTGCAAGGTTAAATAAATAAAAATTCTTTTGTTTGCCTCTAAGCAGAAATTGACTGCTTTCCTCTGCACCTGTTCCCATTGGAATTCATCCTTGACTTCACGACATCCTACTTGAATTCATTCTTTATAGCCAGAATACTTTATTTTATTTTATTTTAGCTAGTAGAAGAACCACTAACAATATCTCATTCAAATTATAGAATTGCAGGCTGGCAGAGATTGGAAGGCACACCAAACTCCCTGCTGAGACTAGGTTACTTACAACAAAGTTGTAAGTATGGTTTCAATATTTCCAAGGATGGAGACTGTATAACCTCTCCAGGCACTCTGGTGCATCATTCATTCTCTCCTATAGTAAAAAAGCTTTTCTTATGTTTAAAAAAATTTCATAAATTTCAGTTGTGTCAGCCTCTTGTCCTGTCACTGGATACCACTGAGAGGAGCCTGGGATCCTCAAATACTGTTATCATCTCTGTGGCCGTTCACTGAACTTGCTCATCTATGTCTATGTCTGTCATGTATAGGAGATCCCAAAACTGGATAAATCAATCCAGACATGTCTCACCAGTGTTGAGCAGAAGGGAAAGATCGCTCGCTTGAATATGCTGGTGATGCTGTTCCTCATGCAGCCCAGGAGGCCGCTGGACACCTTCGTTATGAAGATACATCACTGGCTCATGGCCACCATGCTTCCAAGCAGGACATCTGAGCCTTCTCTGAAAACTCGCTTTTCAGCTGGTCAGTCCCCAGGCTGTAATGATATGGGATTTTTCCTTCCCAGGAACAGGACTTGTCATTTCGTTTTGTTAAACTCCATGAGGCCCTTTCTGCCCATTTCTCCAGCCTGTCAAGGTCCCGCTGAACAACAGAACAACCATTGGCCACTTCTCCCAGTTCTGCATTATCTGAAAACTTGAGGGCACACTCTGCCCCATCATCCAGGTGGTTAAAGAAGATGTTAAAAAGTTTTACCCCAGTGTCACTTGACACTATGGGGACAGATAGGTTCTTTTGGGGATCCTTGGCAGAAGGATGGCAGCATTAAGATGTAGTTACAATTAAAGCTTTACTTTTGTAACAGAATTTTACAATTAGCATAGCACAAGGCTTCTATGAGCTGAATCAGTGTAGCACAATTTTATAAGTAGCATAGCAGAGAATTTATGTCACAGTTTATTTTGTGTCTCTTAATCACCTGGACCATCTGCAGATTGGGTCAAATATTAACGATATGCTTGCCCTATTAATATAAAAATCCTAATCTAGAGTCAAAAACATGTAAAAGAATACAAGCCATTCAATCCTTAGAGGAAGCAGACAATAGTTTTGCTATCAAGCAACATTTCCAGTCCAAGTCCCATTTAGGACTTATAACTGCTTGATTTTATAGTGATCTGTGTGCTGTTATGCTTCAGTATTCCATGTTGGTGTCACCACAACCCAAGCAAAGTGCCTGGGACCTCCAAGGCTGGTATGTAGGGGAGGAACCAGCCTGGCACCCAGAAACATTGAGCATGTTAGGGAAGTGAAGAACAAATCTGGTGCACAGGGCTTTCTAGGCCTGTTAAGGAGTGGAAAGGTACCTGATACATGGCCAGCTCAGTCACAGACAATAGCCATTTGCCCTATAAATTGGTTTTGTTATGCTAACCATATTACCAAGGGTCAGGAACAGCTGGTACCAGCCACACTCATTAACATTCCCTGGATCACCGGTGTCTGACCAGACACTATGTTGTTGATCACAACCCTTTAAGACCAGTGGCTCACCCAGATTTCAATAAACCTTACTCTCCATTTATTTAATCCGTACTTCAACAGTTTATCAATGGTAGTTCGTGGGTTTGTGTAGGAATTAAGTAGCAATTGTTCCAGTTTTCTAAAAAAAAAAAAAACAAAAAAACAACAAAAACCCCAATTAAGACATTTTCAGAAGGTCTGCATCTAAAATAGCAACAAATATTGAGTGTTAATCATAATCCAACAGTATCTTTGGACAGAACATCAGATATCTTAATATTTAAGCATACCAGTATCTCTGTAGAAAGACATGCACAATTTCTATGTTTACATAAAGATAAATATTGAGGAGAGCTTTTCTCCTTGAAGAGTTTGGTCTTAACTGGAAGCCTCACTGAGGACCAAAGCAGAGTGATATATTTATTCTCTTCAGAGTTTTTTGTTTCCTTTTTCCAGTGAGAGGAGCTGTCAAGTGTGAGGGGGAAAAAAAAATACAAAAAAAACCCCAACCAAACAAACAAACAAAAAAACCCAAAAAAAACACATGAGAAATTCTCCATTTCTTGGCTTTGAAAAGCTTATATGTTTCAGATAAATATTTAGACAGATCCAGAATTTGGCACCGAGTTCAATATTTTATGGTTCATTCATCAGTACTAATTATTCTAGCAGGACACCTATTAAAGGAGTGTTTTGGTAAGCACCATATCTACACTAGTTCAACAGCATACCCCTGAGCTGCCTTTCAAATATTGATTTTTATACAGCTTTAATAGTGAAAGAGAATTTTTCAATACATATGCTCACAGGTATATATATCAGTGATACTATACGCATATACATTGCCCTAAATCGTACAATAAAACAGTACAATAAATTATACCACACATATACTATTCAAACCACTGTGAGAATAAAGATGAAAATCTATGTGGTTTGATTCTCTTAAACAAGTAAAAGATTTTAAATTGTCATTTAAACACAGTGTTTTCTGTGTCATGGGATAAATTCAGTGTAGTATAAAATACTCTTTGCCTCTCCAAAACAGATGGATAGATGAAGTACCTACAAAACCTTCTTTCCTCTTCCTTGAACGTAAACTAGAAAATGCAGTTATATAGATTTATAGGATCTAAGAAACACACAAGAAGACCTGGGACATGAACTCTTCATGCCTTAACTTATTGTCGGTATATTAAATGTTGAGGAAGTATGCTAATTTCTACTATAAACTTTTACACAAATACAGTTCAAGGTCATGTGAGAGACTGTGAGCCTTCATTTTACCTTAATTTTTTCTCTTAATGGCTTGACTGAAAACAAGGAAGTTGTATATTGTAGGTACAATGCACTTCAATATTTTTGCTGAAATCATGTTCTGCCACTGAATGAAATGAAGTAAAAACACATGCAGGGAGGGGCCAAAACTGGGGGGGAGGACTACGGGGGGTGAGAGATTAAAAAAAAAAAAACAAAAACAAACAATGCTGAAAAAATGATTTTGAGCTTGATACAGTTGATGATTATCACTAGAACACACATACAGACCTAAAGCACAACCTTAATATGGCATGTAATAATTGTTGCCCTCCTTCACCTCATTAATGTAGTTGGCATAATGTTGATGCATATATCCACAAATCCTATGGATACAAGATAGCACACAATATTTTTTTTTTGAGAGGGAGAATAGAAATTGCTCCAGTATTTTCATTAATATATTGACTGGTTAGTAAAGTTCTCATTTACTTTCTCTTTCGTATACTTTGTCCTCCATGAAAACAGATTACTGAATCATCATAGAAATTACTCAGGACATTTGTTTTTGTTATTATGCTTTATAGATTTTAGTCAATGGACAAAATATTTAAAAAGTGGTTTCAGTATTTTCTGAAACTATTTGCACATCTTTGCAGAATTCATTATTTTTCTCTATAAGAATCTCTAGACTATTTCTCACATCAAACATTCCATTTATCGAGATGCTAAAATGATGCTGTGCATGTTTCTGTGGAGTAATCTCATTCAACAAAAGGTAGCCTGCCTGTATGTTTTTGCATTTGTCCACTCCATGCTTTCTAGTGCTTCTATGTTCAGGTGCCTTCAAAACATAAAAGATAGCAGTTGAAAGAGCTTATTGAATGTGTGTTTTTCCTGCCTGGCGGAGAAACGCCTGCATAGCCCTTGTCCAAAAGCTGCATATACTGTGGCTTCCACCACTCTCCTTCTGTGTTAGTCTATTTGCTATGGCTTTAGTCATCTCAGTACACACAGAAGGTTTTTAAAACTCTAAGCTTTACTAGAAAAGCTTTAAAAGAATTTCTCAACATATGTGTGAGTCAAGGATAGACTGGCTCTATTCTCACTTTACAGTGCTCTCTATTCTCACTTTACACTGCTGTAAATTCAGAGTAATTGTGTACAAGTTACAGAAGCGAGGAGAAGCTGTAGAAGCAGCTTGTATGAGAGAAGAATTGAGCCTAGAGAGTCAGAATAGACATTCTTAACTTCTAAGAAAATAATCATTAAGGACTGCTAAACTAGTCAATTAAAATGAGAGTCTAAAGAGTTAAAGCAAGTAACTCAAGTTATCTAATAAGTATCTGTAAGCAGTGGAGACCTGTATTAGAAGGATAGGCCATATTACAGAAAAGCAGGTGTGTTCCAGAAAACAGCAGGAAGCATAACAAATATATTAAATAATATATTCTAAGCTTATGACATCAGAGTCAGTTTTGTGGGGGTTTTGTTGATTTTTTTTTTGATGTACCCTTCTATTAAACATGAACATAAAATACTAATCTAGTATTATAACATGTAACAGTAGTAAAACCATGGGGAAAAAATAGAAGGACAATGGTAAGTGAGACTTCCTTCTGGAGAAGGAAATTTTCTCAAAAATATCCTAGTGATTTCTTCTTTGATATATACTTTTCCATCAGGAAACACATGATAGTAAATGTAAACAGTATTTTTCAGTTAACAGAAAAAGTTAAAGTCAATCAAATTAAGAAAGAAGACAGATGACCGCTCATGGTTCTAAAGTTAGGAGAAAAAAATAAACAGTACCATGAGGGTTAAAATTTGGAAAGAGGCAACAACACACACATTATCTGTAGCTTATATCACAGGAAATTACATTTCTGTACTCTAAGCAGCCAGCTCCCAGTGATATAAAGGGGAAACAGAAGAAACTCATTTGCCATTTTTAGGGGAGAATAATATCTAGTCTAACTTACCCTGAGAGAGGGGGTAGGAAACTTTAAAACCATTAATACTAAAGACTGAACTAACAGCTTGTGTTCTGGTGTACAACTATTCCAATATTGCATTGAACAAATAATTTCAGCTGCAAAATGATAAAAAGGCACATTTGAAAAAATCAGCTGTAAATTAAAAAAAAAAATCAACAACATCAACAACAACAAAAAAAACATGATAAGGGTTTTTTTGTCTAGATAGAAATGGTAAGAGGATGTACCATACAGGAGGAGGTAGAATGTCCAGGATGAAGCATGAATGGGTTTTTGTTTTATTTTATTTTTAAATTGGAAATTACCTTAAAGTTCACTGCAGGTTATGTGAAATATGGATTGACAAGTATTTTCATCACAATGTACACCATGCCAGAAGCACATACCACCTTTTAAACTCAAAGGCTGATCACAGATATAGCAGTAACTGACATGCAGTAACGGACAAAAACACGAGTTGCTTCAGGAAGCTGATTGTGTGACTCAGTACTTGCCACTAGTTAATCAACTATTATTAGTCTAAAGGAGGATAACACAATGCTGAAGACAAAATTAAATCAAAGTTTCTAACTATAGCACATAGTTATTAGAGATAGCAAGACAATGTAGGCCAGGGTTAATGCTATTAACAATCCCAGTCTGCTGTGAAAATTCCAGATGCATAATAATTAAATCCAATCAGTTTATCTCTTTACTCTAATTTGCTGCCTCAAAATGCATCATGTAATTTTAACAATGGATAATTACTGATTCATCCCATTTCAGCTTTGGGTGCTTGCCACAGTAATATAGGATTAAGATAAGGAGATATTTTTTTATTAGTGAATTAGTTTATAAGACTTTGTTTACACAAAAAAAAAAAAAAAAAAAAGTGAGGATCACACACTTAAGAAATTATAAAGGTAGTGAGGTAGTGTCTTTACCAGGTTGACCTGCATGTTTGCAAGAAAACTCTCACTATAGAGTTCTACTCTTCTGTCAGTATCTTCAGTTAGAAAAAAATAATATTCAGAATCTGATATTATGGCCTAGATAAACTCACACTGGGCTAAGACATGATTTCATCCACTCAAACAATTTTTTAAATCTCAGATTCAAAGAACGTATTTTCAGAGTTCAGGACATCTGGGTATCTTACAAAGCTGTAAATCCAGAATTAATTTCTC
This sequence comes from Tyto alba, assembly GCF_018691265.1. Lineage (NCBI taxonomy): Eukaryota > Metazoa > Chordata > Aves > Strigiformes > Tytonidae > Tyto > Tyto alba. The sequence goes on along the minus strand of NW_024881275.1, from coordinate 48,598,909 downwards.
TAAGAATATTGATGTCAAACAGCCTTTAAAGCAGTTAAATAACATTTCTGATACCCGTGTGAAAAAAATTGTCAGAGGTTAAAAAAGGTACAATTATTTTTTCCAGATCTTCCTATTTCAAGAGCTATACAAATTAATCTCCCTTTCATTTTGAATAGTTGTGCTACAGACACAAATGTGTAGAAGACACAAACACTTTACAAATCTAGAATAGGTATGCAGAATAGAAGTTCCATTTGTTTTGATGTGGCTATCAAACTTACCTTCACTCCATCTTTCAGGAGAGTAAGCCAAGTACCAGGCCAGATCACAGCCTGCTACATATTTGTATCCAGGTTAGTATAAAGGCTTCTGTGCAGACCATGAAATAGTCTTTTATTTGGAATACATTTGGAGATCCTGTAAGGTCAAGTTAAAATGACTATTTGAGAGTGAAATGTCAACACACACAAAGTTCCTACCACTGTCAACATTGTCCCCTCCAACAATACCCACAATTCAGTCTTCTACTTCCCACAATACAGTTTTAATGTGTTGGTATGGCTTATCTAAATTGATTATTCCAAGACATATAATCAAAAATCAGGGAAAAAAGTGTCAAAAGCACCTATAATTGTGTGGGTGTGGAAGTGAAAGGGTAGAGTGATACCCTGGAGCAGATAATGAGAAACAAATTAATTTCCTGTAGGTCCCCTTTAAGTCCTGGAAGGCTGCTATGAGATGTCCACAGAGCCTTCTCTTCTCTATGCTGAACAACCCCAACTCTCTCAGACTATCCTCATAAAGGAGGTCCTCCAGCCACCTGATCATCTTCATGGTCCTCCTCTGGACCAGCTTGAGCAGATCCATGTCCTCACTTTGGAGGTCCCAGAGCTGAACGCGGTACTGCGGGTGGAGTCTTTCAACAGGAGAGTAGAAGGGGAGAATCACCTCCCTGAACTTGCTAGTCACACATCTCTTGATGCAGCCCAGGATACAGTTGGCTTTCTGGCTGCAAGTGCACATTGCTGGCTCATAGTCAGTTTTCAATCCACTAATCCTTCTCCACATGGCTCCTCTCAATCCACCCATCACCCAGCCTGTATTTGTTCATGGCATTGCTTTGACCCATGTGCAGGACCTTGCACTTGGCTTTGCTGAATTGCATGAGGTTTGCCTGGGCCCACATCTCAAGCCTGTCAACGTCCTTCTAGAGGTCATCCCTTCCTTCCAGCATATCAACTGCACTACACAGCTTAGTGTTGTTGGCAAACTTGCTGAGGGTGCACTCAATCCCACTGTCCATGTCACCAACAAAGATGTCTAAACCACACCAGTTCCAATACCGTCCCCTGAGGAATGCCGCTTGTCACTGCTCTCCACTTGGACATTGAGTTGTCGACTGCAACTCTTTGAGTGCAACCATCAAGCCAATTCCTTATCCACTGAGTGGTCCATCCATCAATTCCATGTCTCTCCAGTTTAGAGACAAGGATATCATGTGGGACAGTGTCAAATACTTTGCACAAGTCCAGGCAGATGACATCAGTTGCTGTTCCTTTATCCACCAATGTTGTAATCCCATCACAGAAGGCCACTAAATTTGTCAGGCACAATTTGCCACTAGTTTGCTGACACCAATCACCTAATTAATTTCCATGTGCCTTAGCATAGTTTCCAGGAAGATCTGCTCTATGATCTCTCCAGGCACAGAGGTGAAACTGATTGGCCTGTAGCTCCCCAGATCTTTCTTTTTTCCATTTTTAAAAATAGATGTTATGTTTTCCCTTTTCCAGTCAGTGGGAACTTCACCAGACTGCCAAAACTTTCAAATATGATGGCTAGTGCCTTAACCACTTCCTCTGCCAGTTCCCTCAGGACCCATGGATGTATCTCATCAGGTCCCATGGAGTTTTGCACCTTCATGTTTCTTAGATGGTCTCAAGCCTGAGCTTCTCCTACAGTGGGTGGTTCTTCTTTCTCCCAGTCCCTACCTTTGCCTTTTGAATATTGGGCAGTGTGACTGGAGAGCTTGCTAGTGAAGACTATGAGGCATAAAAGTCATTGAGTACCTCAGCCTTCTTTATATCTCAGGTAATCAGGTCTCCCTTTTCTTTCTGGAGAGGGCTGACACTTTCCCTCGTCTTCCTTTTTCCACTGACATATCTACAAAAGCTTTTCTTTTTGCCCACCATGTCCCTGGCCAGATTTAATTCTGTCAGGGCTTTGGCCTTCCTAACCTAATCCCTGGCTGCTCAGACTATTTCTCTGTATTCCTCCCAGGCTATCTGTCCTTGCTTCTACCCTCTCTAGGCTTCCTTTTTTTTTGTTTGAGCTTGTCCAGGAGCTCCTTGTTTATCCATGTAGGCCTCCTGGCATTTTTACCTGAATTCCTCTTTGTCTGGATGCATCACTTCTGAGCTTGGAGGAGGTGATCCTTGAATATTAACCAGCTTTATTGGGCCCCTCATGATAGCCCTTTTCCTACAACACTGACAAAAATAAACACACAGGGGGAAGTTCTCTAAGGTAATTATGAACCCAGACACCACAGCATGATGGCAGTGCATAAGAACCAAAAGAAAATAGGAGAAAATAATTGTTGGAAATACATTTTTTTTAAAAAATTCCTTTTCCACAAGTTGTTTTTAGTCATCTGAGAATGGGTATAATATATTAATTTTATATTGACAATAATTGCAATTAGAGCTCTGCAAGGGTAGACCTAGGAACTGTCCTGTTTAACATCTTTAACAATAATATGGATGAGGTGATGGACTACATTCTCATCAAACTTGTAGATAATATAAACCTGGAAGAAGTTTGTCCAAGGGCAAGGTTGCCACATCAGAGAGACTGGAGGAATGGCCTGACTGGAAGCAGGAAACCTTTGCAACAATTTAGTTTGTTGACTAATTTGGGAGAAGCTCTGTTGATAAGTGCATGGCAGTCTTAGTAGACAGTATGACCAATATTACAGAAAACAGCATGCTCTGGCAGCAAATGGCCAACAGAATCCTGGGCTGTTTTAACAGGAATGTAGTTTGATTAAGGGATTAAATTACTATCCTCCATTCCACATTCATTATACTGATCCCAGCTTTGGGTCCTCCAGATATAAAGATCCTGACAGGAAGACTACTGTACATCAAGGGGTTAGTGATCCATATAACAATTAACCTGAGTGAGCCCAGGCCTGTGCTGTGCTGCACTAAGCTGAATGTACCCAGTGGTCTTCAGGACTGTGTTGTGCTGCACAATTTACTTAGCAGCAGCATAAACTCAGCCAGCTCACTGTACCAAAAGGAGCCTTCAGACAGCTCCCATTGGGTACAAACAATTACACTCCCTTGCATGGTCTTGCCTTTATCTAACAATGCAGCAAACAGTTCTCATGAGAACACTGTTTCTGGTTGACAGTGAAATGATTAATAGTTGTTCTCTTGTAAGAAAATTCTATGATAGCTTGAATCACAAAATGAGAAGAATCTCTTCTATGGTCAGGGTCTGACCAGCGTGGATCAGAGATCCATGTGATGCTACACAATCCAGGGGTCCCAGCATCCAAGGGAACATAAGATTATCTATACTATGTTCTCCTTACAGTGTTAAGTCTATCATTATGAATGAGTCTGAGTGTCTTTCTTACTGGGATCATAAGAGACCACCTGGTGCAAAACACCAGTCCAAGACACTGATCAAATTAAGCTATTTGAATGGTGGGCCACTGAGATCGGCACTGGAGTGCCTGTCCTATGAGGAAAGGTGGAGAGAGCTGGGCTTCTCCATCATGGAGAAGACACAGCTTCAGAGGGACCAAGGATCAGTCTGCCCATACCTATGGGAACACGAGAACAAGAACGCAGAGCCAGGCTCTTCACAGTGGTGGACAGTGGGAGATTGAAAGACAATGGGCACAAGCTGAAACAAAGAGAAGATCAGTCAAGCAGTAGCACAGGTTGTGCAGAGATGTTGTGCTGTCTCTCCATCCTTGGAGATTTTCAGGACCCAACTGGACAATCCCTTGAGCATCCTAGTCCAACCACTGGGTTGGACTGCAGAATTCCTGCATAAGAGAGAAGCAACAATATACTTAATTGATATAAAGTAGTGAGTTAACAAAGTTCAATGATAAATGTTTAAACAAGACTCGATGGCAAGGTACACTTGACTATTTGCTGCATAGAGTTACAGGATCAGACTTAACTGTCAGGGAGAGCATCCCATTGAGTAACAAGGTTCAGAAAGGACCCACTTGCTTTCTAAACTCCTCCTCAGAGAGCAGTCTAGGTCCAGCTAGGTACACTACTAGTCCCAGACTTGGTCAATAATTTATGTATAAGGGATTAAATATGCACAATCAATCCTTCATACCACTTAGCTATGATTTCAAAGTTCATAATGCTATTAATCCCTTACTGAAATTGTGTCAAGGAATCTCTCAACCACAAGGAGTAACCTCAAGAGACAACGTTTCTCAAGAGGAGATCCTGGCTTGCAGCCCACTGCCATGCAGGAGAGCTCAATGGGCTCTGGGCCACCCACTATTTATGGAGTAGGATGATTGATGTATAGTCTTATTTGCATACCAGCGAGACATCCCAGTCACCATTCCAGACAGCTCTTGGCTACCGTGTTGCCAACCATCCCCCAAAGTACAGAGGAAGCTGGATGCAGCCATCACAAGCCATACTGGTGGTTATATCTTAAGCAGGGTGGGAGTGGAGTGGGGACACTGCCATACCTCCACAATCGGAATTTTTCTGCATAATTATGATTCATATTTAATGACCAGACCACTGTGCAGTCTCTTTCATTTACTTAAATTCAGAAGGGGATGTAACACCCTTTGTAAACAAAATGAATGATACGATGGGATCAGATCAGGAGGACTTTACTTTCTAAGGACAGTAATTCTAAAACCACCTTCACAAAGCACCACTGTCCATTCCTATGGAAAGAAAGTTCATTATTTTTCAGTTGTTCTGTTTCCTAATGATGCAGGTACTACAGACCTAAATAAAGTGGTGAGTTATATAATTGAAACCTTTCCGAAATTATTCTGGCAGTGTTAGACAATGAGTGATATGAAAACAATTTAATCTTCTGTGTCTGACGTGAAGATTTCTGCTGTGGGTTTTCAGAATGTCTTGAAAAATAAAATTAAATGCTGACATCCCAGCAGTAAATCGTAGCAATACTATTTCTTCCTGAACTCATATGTGTATAAACCTAGACAGATGACATGTGATTTCTTAACATAATATAAACTTAACTACCGAATGTGCTTTTTACATATCAAAATACTAGTGGTGCTTTAATTTTGTCTCTGAAATACTGGTCTCCTGCAGGGGCCGTCTGACATGTTTCATGAAGAAGTTGCTGTTGCTGATGTTACACTTCTATTTCATCCTGAAACTATATAGTCACAATCACAGACTGACAGACAAAAAAAAGATATTGATAGAAACACATTTGTTGACTGAAAATTTGAGGGTGTTTATATACAGAAATAATAGTGCAAATCAAAGCAAAAGAAGAACTGCTCTCCAGAATCTTCAAGTGGGAATTCAAGAGGAAGGACAAGATCATTTTATGTACTTTCAAATCAAGGTTTAATAAAGCAAATGCTTGTGAAACTTCAAAAAGAAATAAAAGTTTCCAAATACTGGAAGAGAAAAAAAAGCCTCTCTAAGACTGAAGTAGAAAATAATTCCAAAGCACAGTGAACAGTTTTTATAAGTACACATCTACTGGGAAATTCAGCTAATTGGAATCCAAAGAAAGTAGTGCAGGCTGTATATCAGCTGAGGAAATGCGGCCTTACTTGAATAAGCAGGATTGTAGTTTGGGATTTTAACCAGACCTTAGCTGACACTAGAAATGCACAGAACAAGTAAAGAATATGGATACTTGTATTTTCAGAGCTAGCTAAATTCTTGTTTTTCTTTTCCTGTCACAGAAATATTTTCAGACGAAAACATTCTGTGACAATCTCACTGGAAGTTTTCAAGGACTATGGTGGAATTTCTTGTCAAAATAGTCTGAAGGATGGATCTACAAGCATTACATTGTGAGAGCATTGAGCTGTGATACCATCAACACACAGTCTAGGAGAGTAGAAGTAATTTGCTGTTACTGGGAAGTGTTCTGGCCAGCACTTCCATGATTTAAAGACCATAGTCTTTTTGAGGATGCTTGGGCTTTTTCTGTTGTCCTGGTTTTATCTGTAGAGGGGACATACATCTTTCTTTAAATAATCCACTCTTCTTTTTGTGTGATGACAAATCACAGAATTTCATAATATTTAGAGATCTTCAAACTCCTGGCTATATAGAAGAAGCGTTATAATACATTGAACAGAAACATGCAACTGTCTGTAAGTAAAACTGGAACTAATAACAGACCCTATAGAGACAACCTGTCTTCTCCTTAGATTTTATTTATCCCACTGATGTTTTCTATTTCTTGCATAAGTTTATTTTAATTGAGTTATTATACCAACTAAATCAATCCCTGGATCCAATGCCAGCATGACAAAGAAATGACCCATCTCTTGAATCAATTCTTCAGCAACTTCTTCCAAAAAGCAAGATTTCATATTTTTTAAACATCATTCACAGTCATTCATCTCAATAATGTCAATAATTTAACATGTAAGGCTATTACCAGAGAAGTTCGCACTGGACTCATACTAATTTCCCACTACAGTTCTTAATGTTCTGTATTATCAGTTGCAGGTATATTCTGTTGTTTGCTTAATGACACATTCTCTTTGCTGGACAGCATATATTTAATGAAAAAAAACCAACCAACCAACCAACCAAACAACAAAAAAAAAACAAAAACAAAAAACAAACAAAAAAACCCAAACCAAACAAACAAAAAAACCCCTATCCTTAATCTCACATTTTGAAAAGTAAAAAAAAATGGAAGCAAAATCCCAACACCAAAAAGATATACAGATGGATATTCTTATGGGAACATTTTCTGAAACATTAATTGTTGCCCAGAAGAATAATATTCCTCAAATAACCCGTACACTAATGGATTGTCTACTCCTGAAAGAAGTGACCTTAAGCATTTCACCAAAATAAAATAGATGAGATTTTACAAGAGAAAAGCAAGGGATATTCAAAGTAAAGTGCAAAATCACAATTTTCAGGAATTAGGACCAAGCACATGCTCAAATAGAAAGAATTATAAAGGAAAACTGACTCAAAATATATAGAATACTTACACTCATGATAAGACGGACAGAAAAGGGGTACATTAGACACATTATCCTAGTTTAGATAAACATTAAGGATCACGTTCTTGATTAGAACATTTCAGTTTTGGATTTCAGACTTTAAGTCCATCGAAATTGGAGAACTATATGCCTTACAGAACAGGTATAGGAAAAACAAACGGATTATACATTCTTTATCAATCCAGGCAAAAGGTAAGGAGAGTAGGTAAGTAGATTTTCAAGTAGATATTTCTAGATGTATTTCTAGATATATCTGTAAAGATATTTCTAGACTATGTGATAGGTTTAAAGACAGTATGTTTGACAAGAGTCAAACTAGTAAACCTCAAAAAAGCATCTCAGAAGCTTTAATTTTTCTCCATAAGACTTCAGAATTTGAATATATTATTGTTAAACTAGCTTTTCCAGTAAGCCCTTGACACACATGGTTATGACAATTTTGTGAGGGACTACTACCCATATGAGTGATCTGCACAGTAGTATGACCCATATGCTGCTGTATTGTTATAATAAGCAGAAATGTTCAGTCTCTGATTTTGTTGGAGAAATGTCCATTCTTCACTGCTTTAAGCAAAGATAAAAATAACATGAAAATAAATTTCACATACTATCTGCAGGGAATTTATTGTCATTATACCTAGCTTTCAAGAAACCAATGAAAATAAAGAATCTTTTGTTATTTTCACTGGGTAACACTGGTATATATAGCATAAATTTAAAAATTTAGCTATGATCGGTGATGGTTTTGTTTTTTAAAAAAAAGTGAAGTGTTGTATCTGTGCCATATAAAGGTTGTAGGTCTATGAAAACCAGGAAGTAAATAAGATTTAATAAATTAATTTAAGACACAGATTGTGACCCCGAGAGCACACTTGTGATTTACTACTGGCAGATAAAATTCACTGTCATGTCAGACTTGCAAAGTGTTTCTAATAGTATTTAGCAGTATTTACCAGTTTTCAATTTTCAACTTCCTGAGAAACTTTAAGCACTATTCAATATTTGCATAATCAATGGAAATTGGCACATAATCATACTCCAGTGACTCTGTTGAGGTAACTCACCTATTCACATTACCTGCTTAAACAGCCTGTATGATAAAGTAAATATATATATAAAAATATATATATTTGGTCCAAAATGTAAATTCAGTTTAGGAATAGAAATTGCACTCTCAGTCCTCTATATTTTTCCTTTTTTTTTTTTTTTTTTTTTTTTTTTTAATATTGTTTAAGTTTAAATAGATGTTGCATATATATAAATTAATTGCCTTTTATATGCAGAATTTGGGAGTGTGGTATAATCAAACCTTGCCACAGATTATTTAGTTCTAAAGCTAGGCCAAAAATCATTTATCTCTGAGAAGTAAGATCATTGTAAATGACTGTGCCTATGTGCAGTTCCCTGAGGACAAGATACAAATTCATATTCTTGACTATTTGAACTTATCTGATTATTCTTAAAGAAATTCTCTCAATAAGTGTTTGACCATTTGAAATGTTGTAGATGTTAGTCTAATTTGTCTTAAATCAGAGAGATTACTTTGCTTAGTGTCTGTTGTTAGCTAGTGGAAAAAACAGGTAAGCACTTCCACAGCAAATGTGTGTTCTATATATAAATATCCGCCCGCGGAAATTCTCTATTTCATTTTTTGTTAACATTTTGTCAGAATATCTCAAATGCCTAATTATCTGCTAAAAACAGCACACAGTTATGGGCAGAAGAGTAGAGGAAAAAATCACCTGAAAATTAAAATGGATATTTGTGGAGAAATCTTTTTTTGCTCTGCTTGATTTTTATTTCACATAGGCAAAGCTTTGCAAATAATTGCTATTAAGTACCTTGCAAATCTAGAGTATTGGATCTTTCAGACTCAAGGTTAAACTTTTGGCACTGCAGAAATTTGATGATGAATGCTATATTGCCACCATTCTGAAAACAGGAAATGGGGCAATAAAAAGTAAAATTACAGGCTAAATTTCTTCTGGACAGTTTGCAGTTTGGGGACAATACATATCATAAAATTTAGGACACTGATATTTGGGAGTAGGTCGGGAGTGAGTGGAGAGAAGGGATTTAATTTTATGGGATTAGCCTATAGAAAAGGAGGGAAAACTGTAAGAATGTGAATAATCTTGTGGATTTTATCTTTGACTTTTCTATACCAAAAAAATCTCTACCTATTCCTCCTCTTCTCAGTAATTCTGACAGAAAACATTAGAAAAGATCTTGATAGGTGAAGAGTACCTAGACATCCCGTGAAGTAAACCAGTGTCTTTCCTAATGTTATCTGGTTTCATTGGCTTGCATTCAGGTTTTATGTTATTATGTGCTAATAAAAGCCTTTAAGTAGAATAAATTTATATTTGTACAGCAATTAATAAAAAACTCTACTTGTAGATTTCAAGTAAGAAGCTTTTTCCACTGACCATGCATGCTGAATGCTGAATGCCTAACTGCAGGCTTCTCATCTAGCATAAACAGGCCTGAATTTTACATCTAAATCCTTTGCAAACACAGCACTTTCAAAGTGCTAGATGAAAATATATAGAGGAACCACAGGTCATTAAAAACTCATTAAAGACTTTGTAATTTCTCATTGATGCTACTCATTCACACCCACTGCCGCAGCTATTCATGTCTATTTTGTTCCTATAGCTTTCACCATCTGAGAAAGAAACTTTCTCCAATTCTTTTTCATTGCAAGTTTCAATAACCTCTTTTGTGGAGTGGAAGGCAGTAGGACGAGCAGGTGCACAGAGTACTGACACACCACTTCAGAGGTAAATTCCAAGACATTTACGTTAGCTTTCACCACATTTGGATTTGGATAACTTCCATGTAAAGACTTCTGGGTCTGGGTGTAACAGAGGATGGATATAATTTTGGAATATCTCCAGTTCAGAAATTGCTGATTCCATTGTTGAGTGTGGAAGAATGTGTAAACATGTGATGAGCAGTCTAAGCTAGTCCAGAAAAAAATATTCACTTTCTGGCATGCTGGCACAAAATAAAAGGAACCTTTATTTTCAAAGTGATTCCATTAAAAAGGTTAAAGAGAAATGCAACAAAATCAGCTGTTACTCCATACTGGTGGAGTAACACGTGGAGGCCTTTTAATTTGTTGACACATCAAATTACTGCAAAGCATAAATTAAACTCACTTTAATGTCTGATTGTAAAGATTATTTTTTTGGGAGCTTCTGTGTGTGTGTGTATATAGTTATGTTTTCCAGCTCATGAAATATAAAAATGCTGTCCATTTTTAAATATGACTCCAGCTTTATTTTATCTATTGACTGGAGCACAATTTTAGTGGTGCACGTTCATTCTTGGTGAAATGCAAAATTAAATGTGAAAAAAGTATTGTTTCTTCCAGTGGAATTAAAAATCTGCAAGAAACATCCCTGATGAAACCATACATTTGATAGAATGTTTTCAGTCCAGCTTTTATGTTTTATAGATAGGATACCATTGAACTTCCAACTCACTTTGGTAGAAACATCTGTAGTAACCAGAAATTAAATATCTGCAACAAAAACAGTTACTGAGGTCCTCTGTACTGAAACTGGATACAGTCTAGCTGGCAAATATACAGCTCACTGAGAATAGGCAGGTTTATGGGGTTTTTGGAATTTATCTGAATATTTTACACAAAAAGTATAACAACAAACAAACAAATAAACAAACAAACAAGTGAAGGAATTCACTGAATAATCTGTCACATATCAGCTCTGTAGACAGCATCAGAAATTCAGGTTTTCAGTTAAAAAAAATGTTGGCTTAGCGTAATTGCCTTATCAGAAAATCAACGAGAGAAAGAGAGACAGTGGAGATAAATATTCTCCGTTTCATGCTGAACAGGAGAGGAAATTATTGTGTTCAAAAAACCCAGGCTGCTTGCTTTGAAAAATACACTCAGTAACTCTTGAAAATCCTTGTTATTCTGTTTTCTGTTAAGATGAACTGGAAATAAAATGAGAGAAAGTGAAACATCAATAAAAGCTGTTTTTTATTTAAATAGAAAAAATAAAGAAGAGCTTGCAACTTGCATAATTATCCAGTCAGATTTGGTCACTTTGGAAATAGCTGTTGTACTTACTAGAGATTACCATCTGGAAATAGGAAACAAACAAAGGAGGATATTTACTATTCAAGGGGGGAAAATACATCAATGAGACGTGGGTGTGCAAACAGAGTAGTAGAGAGAAAATTTTCTGTGAGGTATACAATATCAACAGACATTTGAAACAAAAATTAAATTTAATTAAATTGAAAAAATAGATTTACTCTTAACTAGAATATTCTCTGCCTCTTGGACAAATAAAACAGCCAGTCTAAGATGTCATTTAATAAAACATCAAGATCTAAAGTGCAGCAGCCTTGGAGAGTGCAAGAAATAAAAAAAGATTTGTACCTTCTAAACTCAGTCAACTGGACTGTACATTATCATTTTGCTACACTAAATTAATCTGATATCTATTTTGAATGGTTTAAAAACAATATATACACATTAAGATATATTTTGATTATATATTCAGATTGTGATTGTCATGTAAGGAAATATATACAAATCATATAGGAGGCAAATATAGCTGAAATTACACATCTGCCAGAAAATAATACAATCAGGAATTACCACGAAACTCAAATACATATTTTAGCTCACTGAAAATATAAGAAATATAAAATTTTCAAAGACAGCATAATGAATAACTAGATTAAAAGCCAGAGAAAAAAACTCTTATGGGGAGCTGATTACAAAATCTAACGTCTAAAAATATGACATATCTAAATACCTTGATATGTTTAAAGAACAACTTACATCACATCTAGTACTTCAAGTAGATCTAGTCTTATACACATTTTCATTTAGCTCTAATGCTGTGAAAATGATGTGCGACATTTCTTCTAAATATAACTCTCAGAAGGTAGACAGGCCTCCATGCAAAGAATAAATCATGATTAATGTGAACAGAAAAGGTACTTCTGGTGTCAAACATTCTAAAGTGAAGCTGTTCAGTGAACATGCTTTGATCAAGTACCACACCTGGGAAGGAAGTTGCTGTCTTATCTTAGAACTGATTTTTAATGAGGAAAAGAAGGTGTTGGGCCATAAATTAAGAGAAGCATTCAAAACCAGAAATAACAGGTTTGGGAATCATGTCATCACCATGTGGCAGAACATCAAAAAGACATCACGTGCTTACCCACCTACACCTTTGCTTGAGAAAAACAAAGAAAAGATATTAATATTTATTTTCAATCCTAACCATGCATGGAAATACTTGCATTTCTCTGGGCTGGCTGAAGCACAGAAGAAACCTCTGTCATGATATATTACATCTCCCTACATAGCTGTTGATTATTTAGAAATGCTAAAATAAAAGCTGGTTATAACATCTTTTCATGCGCATTATGCTTTACAACACATTTACTTCTATGAGTAATATGAAACACCTTCGCACACTGATATGTGAGATCTGGTGAGAAAGGACTTTTTTTCTGGGTTACTTTCTTTGCTTCCAAGGCCTCTCAGTTTTGATGTTTTCATTGTTTGCAGTTAGAATTTAGATTTCAACTACCACAAGCAGAGGGAGACATCACATATGATATAAACCAAAAACATATATTTAAAATGTGGTTACTAACAGATGTTTGGGACCCACGGATTGTAAAAAAAAAGTAATTTCAATTTAGAAATCAAAATAACTGCTTCCTAAAATCAGAACATCATTTGCTACAATGAAAGTTCATTAGGTATAAATGTAAGCCTCCACTGAATAATAAAAATTCCCCAGAGAAAATCCCAATGTTAGTGTTTCAGAGAACTTGACCAATGTCAAGAACTTCACCTAAGGCTTCTGCCTGAAAACCATCTCATGAAGAAATGCAGCTAGTCTCACAGTACTCACTCAGAAAACTAAGTGGGTGATGCTCAGTTTTTTCTTATTCCTTTTACATTGGAAAGAAATGATAAATTACATTTTCTTTAAAAAGCATCAGCAAAAAGACATTTAAAAATACCACTTATTTTCAGTATTATCAGGCAAACAGAAAGTTCTGCATTCTAGTTTTATTCAAAATATTTGTCTCCTTCTTAATATCATGGATGGCTTCATCCTCTTCAGCCCTTTTAAATATCACCAGATATGCAACTCAGCTGGCCTAACACTGCCCTTATTAATTTGTCTGCACCATTACTAGTAATAACCCTAGATTTCCACTGGGATTCCTGAATGCTACTTTCATTCCCGTTTAAAAAAAATACATATATGTCTAATCTCAAGAGTTTTGAGCAGAAGGGCGACAAGGAATAAAAGGAAAATTCTTGAGAAAATTGCTATGAGAAATTGAGTAGAACAAGAACTTTGGAACATGAGAACCAACCATGGTAATACTGTTGAGACTAAAGAATTAGGAAGATGAAATTCGGATCAGCAGTGGAATGGGGCAAGCTTGAAAAACAATTCTTGCCTTGATACAACAGACAAGCAGATATATTGTTCAGAGTGGTCACAGAGACCTTGAAAGGAGACCACAGATTTCCATCTGCTTAACTTAAATTATCTTGAGGGATATAAATACTTTTTTTTGGAGGATAGCCAAAGCATACTTACCATGCTGGTAAGCATCAGGGGAGAAAATTTCTGATTATTTCTGGAAGAAGAAAGGGAAAATAAGTCTTTCAATCAGGCTCCCTTATCAGATGTCCTCTTGCTCCTAATCTTTAAGACATTTCTCAGCATAAAAATAGAAGGTCACTGCCAATGAGCAAACAATATCAGGAATCTACAGCATGTTGCACTGATCTAAAAGAAAAGGTGAGAGTCCTGTCCTCTTCCCAAGCCTGCACAATATGTTCCCTTATCTTCCCTGTGCCAGTTTTCAAAATCTTCCAGTGTTTGACTATCATCTCGGTAAAGAAATATTTCCTAATATCTAGTCTGAACCTCCTCTGATGAAGCTTTGGACCATTCCCACACATCCTGTCACTGGATATCAGGGAGAAGAGATCAGCACCTCCCTCTTCACTTCCCCTCCTCAGGAAGCTGTAAAGGGCAAAGATGTCGCCCCTCAGCTTCCTTTTCCCCAACCTCAACAAACACAAAGTCCTTCGCTGCTCACAGGACATGGCTTCCAGACCTTCTACCAGCTAGCTTGCCCTTCTCTGGAGGCATTCAAGTACCTTAACATTCCTTTTAAATTGTGAGGCCCAGAACTGCTCACAATACTCAAGGTGAGGCCACACTGGCACTAAATACAGCAGGATAATCACCTCTTTTGAACAACTCGCTATGTTGTGTTTGATGCACCCCAGAATGCATTTTGCCCTCTTGGCTGCCAGGGCACATTGCTAACTCATATTGAGCCTACTTTCAACCAGAACCCTCAGATTTCTTTTTGCAGGGCAGCTCTCCAGACACTCCTCTTCCCATTTATACTTGTGTCTCACATTACTCCACCCCAGGTACAGAATCTGGCATTTGTTATTCTTACATTTCATGCCATTGATGATTTACCAATGCTGAAAACTACCTCCATCCCTCTGCAAGACCTCTTGTCTCTTGAGAGAATAAACAGTACCTCCCAGTTTTGTATCATTAGCAAACTTACTAAGAGTGCATTCAACTCCTGCATACAGATCATTAATAAAAGTATTGAACAGAACTGGTTATAGAACTGAGCCCTGAAGAACACCACTGGTAACTGGCCATCAGCCAGATGTAGCCCTATTCACTACAACACTGAGCCCTGATGTTCAGCCAGTTCTGCACTCAGTGCACTGTGTACCTGCACATCTCACAGTTGGACAACTTGTCCAGAAGAATCTGTGAGGGAAAGCATCAAAAGCCCTACTAAAATCCAGAAAAAATACATCAAATGCCTTCCCTTCATCCACTAGCTGGGTTACCTTATCATAGAAAGATATCAAATTAGTTAGACAGGACTTACCCTTAGTGGACCCATGTTGACTGTGACTGATGATTACATTGGCCTTTAAATGCCTTTCAGTAGTGCCCAGTAAGATCTTTCCTGCAATTTTTCCAGGTAATGAGTTTAGACTTAGAGCTGTGCAGTTACCTGGGTCTTTCCTCATGCCTTTTTTGTAAATTGGAATGGCTAGCTTCCAGTCAGCAGAGACCTCCCCAGACTTCCAAGAGATTTGGTAGATGACTGAGATGGGTCCTGGTGTAACATCTGCTAGATACTTTAGTATTCTAGTATGAATCTCATTCAGCCCCATGCACTTATGAACATTCAACAGATACAACTGATTCCTTACAATTTCAGTGTCCACAAAAAAAAAAAATTACTGTTTCTGCAGTTATGGTCCTTCAATTCAGAGGACTTGGCAGCCCATATAGACCATATAGTGTGGCAAAAAAATATTTTGGGGAAATTTTATGATCCTGCTTTTTGTACAGCATGCCATACTAATTCTCTTAATAAGAATCACAACAGTTGGCTACAACAAGAATAAATATGAACCTTAACTAATTAAACAATTATCCAGAATGTCACAGTCGTTAAACCAGAAATGGAAATTAATTTCCTTGCACACACAAAGCACATCACACATACAAAAAAGTGTTCCTGATGTATTCATGATATGCAGATAATGCACCCACTTTTAGAAATATTTTTAAGCCATCACCAAAGTATGAAGAGACACTTCACTACAAACATCGGGAAGATCTTCTATACACTTAGAAAATACAGTAAAAATTTTCTAAAGAATGCATACAAGACAAAATCTTTCTATTACTAAAAAGCTAGATGAGCATGGGACAACTCATAGGAATCTATCATCTTTATAGGATAGTTATGAGACGATGTTAGGGGGTAATTGTGGACATTAAGTTCCGTGAATTTCTGTAACTTCTTTTAATTTGATGTTATTAAAATAAATCACAAAATAAAGAATGTGCAGATCTTAACTTTTAAACATCTGTCCAGAAGAAGATTTGTCAATGTTCCACTGCGTGCTTAAACTGCTTTTGAAAATACTCCAATATACATGATTTTTTAACCTCTAAGTCCATGACATAAATAGTGTATTTCCTGTATCCAAATATTATCTATGCTGTAGGATGCTCAGATAAACATTTCAATTTCACATCAACCTCTCAAGTTGTAAGAATATCATATATAAATCCCATAAAAAGCTTTTGCTTTGCTTTTAGCACAAAATATTTTAAAAACCTCCAGTGTATATAAATTTGCACAATGTTATACTTACATTGCCTTATATTTTCTCTGCATTTATAAAATCCAGTTTTGAGTTCTTTGTCCCTATAGTTTCACAGGGAAATTTATAAACCTTAACTTAAATTACAAATCATGATTTTTTACCTACAGTTTCCTGTTCAAGTATCTTTACATGTGAGTTCACATATAATCTTTTATTGTCTGCTCTTACATCAGTTCAGCCTTAGATGCAATTACTGGATTGTTCAGATTCTTGTCTCATGTTTGGTTGTTTTTTGTTCTGGTTTGGTTTGTTTTTAACAAGCCAGAGGTGTTTCATATGGAGTGAGCATTATTAGGTAAGGGTGCTTTAAGAAAATGCTGTGTTCATAACACATGATACACCCCAGAAGAGGGAAGTATCTGAGTGAATTTTTTTTTAATTTCATTTTTGTGTACTGCCTCAGTTGCATCACAGTATCAAAACACCATTGCATCAAAATGATGCTAAACCTAAAGAGGAAACTGAAGCTTGTGTGCACAAATGCAGAAACATAACAGATAAAAAGGATTTCCAAAAAGCATCCCTCTTTTCAAGTACCAACTTTTAGTCTTCTCCAAACACACCTGAGAAAATTGTGTTTATCATAATGTTACATATAATTGAACAGAACAATATGCTGGGAAATCACGTCACCTAATTGTAATTATCATGATTTATATTTTCATTCCATAAATAGTATTAGGGGATGGGCAAAAACTTGTTTTTCCAACCCAGGTCTGTTTGTTATTGCTCATCACATCACCAAGTTTTTTTTTTTTTTTTTCTGTCAAAATAAATGCGGGTAGGATGAGGGGTTGAAGAGAGGAATACTAAAAAAAAAAAAAAAACAGGAAAAGAAAGGTTAGAAATCCTGCTTCTTTAAACATTCAGCTTATTGCTTAATCTTATATATCTTTTGACTTCACGGAAAGAGAATGCAGAATGGATCATGATGCAAGCAGGCCATTTCTTTCTATGACAGTTATTTTCCAATAGCTTTCAGAATATCTTTTCTTATATTTTATATCATCGACACAACATGAGAAGATCCAGCATGACTATGCATTTACCCATGAAGAATCTCAAAATTTGAGAGACTTTCACATGTTCTAGCCTTTTATTCAAACAATCAGTGATCTTAGGATGAATACATTGTTTTGAAATAAAATCTGACTTAGTGTGTCTCTTCAAGTAAAGCTTTATTTTCTCAAGAAATGCTTAAGGAAAAACAGTTTACAAAGAAATTCTAAAATAGGTGCTGACTTCTTTGTACCCTGTTCCCAACTGATTAACCACAAGCCATTAGTTGTGATTCTCCAAAAGGCCTCAGAAATTTTCACCTTTGGTCACTAAAGTATTCCAGGTGTCTAGCAAGTCCCCTGGTAAGCCACACAGACAAGTTAACATGATCAGTTCAACATAGGCTGCATAAGGTAGATCCGAGCACAGAAAACTATGAAACAGCCATAGGACAGTCAAGCAGGGCTGAATATCTCTTCATGCCACCCATTTCCCACAGCAAACTTCTCATGTTAGGCTGGTAGAGTTAGCTTTCTTCAATACAGAACTGGTTTTAAATGATCTTCAAAGTTGGACGGTTTCAGATAAGCAGGGTAGCTAATATTTCAGGTACATAATCTATCTGATTTGAATAGAAAATATTTTGCCTGGATCCTTGACAAGGCTGAAGACACGGAAGGAACATTAGGGAATGACAAGCATTCCCAGACACAACCCAGATCATGTGGAGCTGGCCAATCAGTGGTCATTGACATGAAAGTTGTGTAAGAGGATGCAGTTCAGAACTCTGTGTCAGAAATGTTTACTGACATTTAGAGGACTGCAATCAAATTTGCCAGGAAATCCACAGGAAAATATCCAGGTGTTTATTTCATTAGCATCACCAGTATGCTATGTCAAAGTTTAAACCAGACTTTAGCTACAAAGGACAGGGGAAAGTGGATTCTGCTGCAGTGATGCAAGAACTGAATGCGTTTATACGTTTAGAAACATAGCTAATTACCCTGTAATTACAAGAAAGAAGAAACTGCCCCAATATCAGAAAAGTACTTTAACTGTTAGATATACACAATATTCCACATTGCTACTGAGTGGTTCCCTGAATGAACTGATCTGTTACTGTAAACTTGGGTTTATACCTACATCTGGAGTGCTGAATGAGCCAGTGGCCTTTTACAGTGCAGCTCAGTATTGCATTACCTTTAGGAACTACAAAGAAGCTTTGCTTCACTGTCATCGTTTAAACCCAGCTGGCAGCCAAACACCATGCAGCTGCTCACTCACCCTCCCCTACCTGGGGATACCTGGGAATTGAAGGGATAAAGGGAGACTCGTAGGCTGAGATAAAAAACAGTTTAATAATTGAAATAAAATAAACCAGTAACAATAATAGAAAGTACAAACAGGTAATGTACAATGCGATTGCTCATCACCCGCTGATACCCAGCTCATTCCCAGATAGCAATCCCAAAATATCAAGATCCCTCAATCACAATCCCAGAAGTGAGAGAAAAGCCCCTCCTTCCCGGATGACCCTCTATAGTATATGACACTACGAGATATGGAATATTTCATTGGCCAGTTTGGGTGCAGTGCTCTGGCCATTCTCCCTCCCAGCTTCTGGGACACCTGTGCTGTGTATGTGGGTGTGGGGACTTGGAAACACCTTCATCTTTTATCAACAACTGAAAACATCAGTGTATTATTAACATTCTTCTCATACCAAATCCCATACTGAATCCAAAATACATCAGTATTCTAGTTACTAAGAAGAAAAATTAACTATCCCAGACAAAACCAGGACATTCACCTTATTCATTAGAACATGGCCTAGTGACTTAAAAGTGCACTGTCAGAAATAGCTTTGATTTCTGATATGCACAAGCATATTTACTCAAAAGTTTGTCAACAGGACAATGAAGATGAGGCAAGCCACTAAGAAGTTAAAAGGTTAGAAAAAGGTGGATACTTATGGAGGTGCATCTTTGACTGCTGTGTAACTCAGTCAGTCCTCCAGGACAAATAGAATAGAAATTTTCACGGAAACTAGCATAAAAATCAAAGTTTTTCCATGTATACAAAATGGTTTGTGACTCCCACTCTCATCAACCAACACATAAACCATAGTCTAGACAAGCATACCAATGACACAACTTGCTTTGTTTTCTTTTTTCCTTTGTGCACAAAAAAACCCCAAACCAAATGAAGCCAAACTAAACCCACTAAGTCATTCTACAACTCAAATTCTCAGGATACAGCATTTTGGTATGAGTGATGTAATGCTTCATGAAAATGACATTTCAGGTGCTTCTTGTTTCTTCTCTGCTCTTAAAGTTGTTATTCTCCACCATTTCAGTTGAGGATACATACAGAGAGGAGATTGAATGTGACACCTCAGCCAAAGTGGTTTTGACAATATTACCCCATCTTGTGAAACATACATTTGTGACATTCACTTTATCTTTAATCTAGCTTTATTTCCCATTATCTGTCCAGTCCAGGAGGATCTGGAAGTCTCCTTAGAATAACATCATTTTCACACAACAGTCTCCCGCATTCTTTTGACTACTGGCCATTACAGATTTACCTATGACTTTCACAATTATTGCCAGGTGTACCCGGAGCTGAATGTTGCAGTTTAGTAAAAGGAATTCTCAGAAATTACCTATGTGATGATAGAAATATATCTTTGGTGTAGGAATAACTTCTTAAGAATTGCCACTCTTCATCAACTAAAGGATACATTAAATCTGTACTGGAAGAAAAAAATGCATCATGATCACCATGGACTAAACTATGATATTGTCATTACTGCTGGTAGTTGGCAAACTACTGTAATTATAATATAATGATGCTTGAACTTTTTTAAAGCCTATATATTTCTACTTAATCATGTCAAGTTCTGGCTGTGTTGCCACAAACTCCAATTAAAAAATATCAAGGCTTCCTGAGGGGAGGAGGAAAAAATTAACAGTACATACAAGTCAAATAAGAGTGAAACTTACAGCAAAGTAAGATTTGTTCAAAACCATTATGTTTAAGAGATTAAATGAGCATTTTCCTGTACAAACTTTGAAGACCTGTAAATAATCTAGATAATATTTGAAAATATTAGC
This sequence comes from Tyto alba, assembly GCF_018691265.1. Lineage (NCBI taxonomy): Eukaryota > Metazoa > Chordata > Aves > Strigiformes > Tytonidae > Tyto > Tyto alba. The sequence goes on along the minus strand of NW_024881275.1, from coordinate 48,578,307 downwards.
CATGAAGTTCAGAACAGCTTTTCTAGGCAGTTTTTAAATTTGTGCTTTTAACATCTTTAAGCTGAACAGTCTAATGTTAATTTAAGTGTTCTGAAGGAAGTTTTGGAGTAAGGAGTGATAAAAATATAAGGAAGATCACAGACAGGAGTTTATATTTATTCCAAATCTACTAATCATGAAAAATTCCAGACCTTTGATGTCCATATGAATACAAAATAATTTGTTGACGCAAGAAGTTGTCTCATAACAAGGTAAGTACTTTCTATTAAAGAAAGCCCTAGATATGGAGTCTGACAGTCTCATACAATACTATACACTTTAATAAAGAAGTACACAATGTCCTTTTCCTGTAAACATGGCAGGAATCATATAGCAGAAAGCAGATTCATTTCTACCCTCTCTAACTGGAGTTCTTCACCCAAAGTGTTTCTTTAGTTTTTTCCCTCCAGATGTTTCCATGCTGCTCTTGAACCCTACTTTTCATTTGTCATTCAGATTCTAAAAGAAAATTCTCAGACTGACTTCCACTACAACTTCACGTTTTCTCTCATTCTTTCTATCTCTATTCAGCAGTAGCTAATTTATCTCAAACGAAGGACATCAACAGTTTCAGTCAGTCAGAAGTTTCATTCATACATCTTCTTGTCTCTAAAGTAGCCTCACATACTTGCCCAGCAACACACTGCATACCACTTCTGCACAAACCGCACATATGCCACTGAGTACTGAACATGTGATCCCAAGACAAACCTTGTACATTCAATCCTTGACACCAGCAAGAACTAAAGTTAACATGCTCCTTAGAGCACCTTATAAATTCATGGCACCAGGACCAACAAACTCCTAAAGCAGTGTCTTAAAAGAGTCCAGCACTGATCACTTCCACCTTTGTGGTAGCATGTCTAATCCTCCAGAACAGAAGCTCTACTTATCCATTGAGCCCTTCACATTTGTTGCTCATCTACAGTGTGGAGGAGGATAGAGCTCACCTTGCACTTGCTGAGCTTCAGAAAGGCATTGCCACTCCTTAGGTTGCTCTTCCTTCTTAAAGACATAGAATCCAGATTTCTGCACCCAGGGATCCTGCCTACTGGTTCAGTTTTCTTCTTAAGATATCTTTGTCCAGCTATAAGTCATTTAGGCAGCTTTCTGATGTTAGGAAATTTTAAGGAAAAGCAAATCTCTTCACAAAATAAGTAGGGGATTGCATCTGTTCCAACAGAAAGCATGGCATACTACATGAATAAGCTAGAACGTGGGCTGTTTCACGAGAGACAAATTCCATTGTTGCATGGGATATTATTCTACATGGCTGTGCAGGTGTGTGGGCTACACATAAATCGACAAGATTATATCAAGATAATGTCACCTTAAGGCATGGGTTCATGAGGCCCATACTTCAGACTACCAGTTTGAGGTACCTTGTATGCTGTGTTTATCCAACACAGTATTTTAAATAGGGAGTGCACTGAGATCTTACACACATTGTAGCACATCAGTCTGTACTACTTCCATAAGCTCTTGGCTACTCTTCCAGACAGCTTTGCCATATGAACAAAATCATATGATCAAATTATTACACAGAGCAATAGAAAAAATTGTAATGAACAAGGGTTTTCAAAAGCTACAGTATCATGTTAATAATGGAAGGCAAGTATAATTACTCTGAGAAAAGGAGCCAGGCTGTAAAAGCCTTGAACCCTTTAAAAAGTCTAATAGTGCCATTTAAGCTAGGAGTTAACATTGAAGATTTTACCATATTGACAGTAAAATTTTTTTTACTATCTCACAGCATATTATAGAGAACAAGTTATGAAAAAAAAAAAAAAACATTCCTTTTTCAGGCTCTTAAATAATATAATTTTTAGGTCCTGCTGATTCCTACCTGCTCCTTCAAAGTAGAAGATGAAAAGGTACAGATATTTCTGCCTCTATTATGCCAGGCAAAACCAATTTTTAGTTTCAGATTTCACTGAACCACTGGGATAATTGGCTGAAAAATAATTGTTTTTGGTAGAACAGTGTCATGATTTAATCCCACTAGGCAGCTAAGCCTCATGCAGCCACTCACTCACTCCCACCCACTGTGACGGGGGAGAGAAGTGAAAGGGTAAAAGTGAAAAACTCAATTTGAAATAGACAGTTTAGTAGGGAAAGAAAAAGCTGCATATGCAAGCAAAACAAAATAAAGACTTCATGCACTGCTTCCCATCAGCAGGCAGGTGTTCAGCCAAATCCAGGAAAGCAGGGCTTCATCACCTGTAATGGTTTGTCTTAGGAAGACATACAATGTAACTTTGAACATCCCCCCTTCTTCCTTCTTTTCCCCAGCTCATTTTGCTGAGCATGGCATCATATGGTATGGGATATCCCTTTGGTCAGCTGGAGTCAGCTGTCCGAGCTGTATCCCCTCCCAGATTCCTGTGCACCCCTAGGCTACTTGCTGGCAGTGTGGAAAACAGAGGTGGCCTTGAGACATTGCAAGCACTGTTCAGCAATTAAACTTCTAAACTAAAACATCCCCCTATTATCAAGACTGTTTTCATCACAAACACAAAACATAACATCATACAAACTACTACTGAAGAGAATTAACTCTATCCTAGGCAAAACCAGTACAAACAGTGTGCAGCTGAAACAATCTTTAGTCTTGCAACACCTTTGGCAGCAAAGAGTTCTTAAATTAGCTTAAACAGATGGCTAAATTGCACCATAAGATCATTGCATTTTTGTACTATTCATTAATACTGCCTACAGTCCATGGCAGGTTTTTTTTTTTAATACATGCACATGGCAAAAAAAAAAAAAAATAACTATCCTCCTTTTCAGATATTTTGGTAATTAATTTCTGAAAATGAAGTTTCCTTTGTTTTCCCAAAGTAAAGCATGTAACTTCTGACAATGCAATGATTTTCATCCAGGTGTGTTTAAAGTTGTGCGTATTCCTTCATGATAGACCTTACTTTTGAGAACCAAAGACAGTGATTATTTGTAGGTAAACACTATATTTTGTTCCAACTACAGTACAATATTGTTCTCTTCTTTAGAAAAATCAGGCATTCTTCTTCACTCTCATGCACCATAACCAGTACCAGAAATGTTAATCAGCATCAGTTTGGCTCCATTTGAAGCTTTCAGATGTTTCAGGAACACTTTTGTCATAATTGGCATTATTTAAAGGCACATAGAGTTATAAACCAGGGTGATGAGTCAGCTCAGATCAAAGCTGCTTTAAAGTGACATCTGGCACAAATTTGATTTGATTTATAATACCAAAATCTATTGGACGATCGGGTATGCACAGTAAAAAAGTGTATTCTGATGTTCAGAGGGATTTTTTTGTTCCTTATGTTTCATTTTGTGTCCATTGCCTCTTGTCCTGCCATCAGGCATCATTGAAAAGAGTCTGGTTCCCTCTGGCACAACCCCTTCATGTCTTTATACACATTGATGAGATTCCCCTGAGCCTTCTCTTCTCTAGGCTGATCAGTCCCAGCTCTTTCAGTTTTTCCTCATAGGAGAGAAGTTCTGGTCCCTTCATTGTCCCTATGGTCCTTCATTGGGCTGTCTCCAGTATGCTCATGTTTCTCTTGTACTGAGGAAGCCAAAGCTGGACACAGTAACTCAGGTGTGGCCTCACCAGTGCTGAATAGAGGAAAAAGGTCACCTCCCTTGACCTGTTGCCAATGCTTTGTCTAATCTAGCTCAAGATACCATTCACCCAGTTTACAGCAAGAGGACATTGCTGGCTCATGCTTAACTTGACATCCTTTTCTGCCAAGCTGCTCTCCAGCTGAGTAGTACCCAGAATGTATCGGTACCTGGTGTTGTTCGTCTTCAGGTACAGCACTTTGCACCTATTCTCATTGAACTTCATGAGGCTCCTGTGAGAACAGTTCTCCAGCCTGTCAAGGCCCCTCCAGATGACAGAACAACACTCTGGCATGTCTTCCAGTCCTCCCAGTTTTGTGCCATCAGCAGACATGTTGAGGGCACTCTCGGTCCCATCATGCAAATCATTAATGAAGACACTGAGTAGTATTAGACCCTGTGCTACACTGATAGTTACTGTCCTCCAACTAGATTTTGTGCAACTGATGACCACCTTCTGGGTCCAGCCATTCAATCAGTTTTCAATCCACCCCACTGTCCACTCATCCAGACTGTACATCAACACTTTTGTTATGAGAATCCCATGGGAGATGGTGTCAAAAATGAAGTCCAGGTAAACAATATTTACTGCTGTCCCCATATATATCAGGCCAGTCATTTCATCACAGAGGTTTATCAAGTGGTCAAGCATGAATTCCCCTTGATGAAGCCATGCAGACTAGTCTGGATGATTTTCTTGTCCTTAATGTGCCTGGAAATTGTTTGTGGGATTAGTTACTCCAACACCTTCCCAGGGATCAACATGAGGCTGACTGGTTTGAAGTTTCCTGGGTCATTTTAGCTCTTCTTGAAGATAGGAGTGACATTCATTTTCCTTTAGTCTTCAGGCACTTCTCCCATTCACCATGATTGGTCAAAGATTATTAAGAGTGACCTCACAGTGAAATCTACCAGCTCCCTCAGCACTCATGGGTGCATCCTATCAGGGCCTATGGACTTATGTATGTTCAGTTTGCTTAAGTATTGCCTGACCTAAATAGGTCAGGGTATGTCTTTCTTGCTTCAGACTTTTCCCCAGTCTCTGGGATCTGGACTTCCTGAAGACCAGTCTTGTTAGTAAAGATTGATGCAGCAAAGACATTCTTCAGCCTCTTCCACATTGTGTGGAACCAGGTCTCCAGTTTCCTCGAGCAATGGGCCCACATTTTCCCTAGTTTTCCTTGTCTCCTATGTACTTATAGAAGCCCTTCTTGTTGTCTTTATCTCCCTAGACAGATTCAACTCCATTTGAGCTTTATCTTTATTAGTTTAATCCATTGATACTTGGACAGTACTTCTGTATTCATCCCATGTTATCTGTCCTTGCTTTCACTCTCTGTATGCTTCTTTATTGTGTTTGAGCTTGGATTGGAGCTCTTTGTTCAATCATGCAGGCCTCCCGGTGTGGAGACATTTTACATCAAAGAAGGCCATGATGCCCTTGAAGGCTTTTGAATAACAGAAAAATAAGGTCACAACAGACCTTGAAGGTTTGTAAATAACAGAAAAAATAAGGTTTCTGAATAACAGAAAAATAAGGTAACAACAGACCTTGAATAACAGAAAAATAAGGTAACAACAGACCTTGAAGGTTTTGGAATAACAGAAAAATAATGTTTTGGAATAACAGAAAAATAAGAAAGTTATCATTGAACAACAGAGGACTTTGGAAGAACGCCCGGAGCAAAAAAGTTATTGTGCCAAGTGAAAAAAGACATGCGTAGTTAAGCTTGCCAATCAAATGTTAGAATAGGTGTGTGAGTAATATATGTTAACCAATAAGCACTTATGTTGGGGGGATTGACAACTTTGTAAGGGGATAAAAAGGCAGCTTTCTGAATAATAAAGGATCCTCGATCTTAACATTGGAGTTGGTGTCACCAATCTCCCCATCCCAGCATTTTTGCCTGATCCCTTATTCATTGGGATGGAGCTCTCTGGAGCTTGGAGGAGGTAATTCTTGAGTATTAACTAGCTTTCTTTGGTACCTCTTCCCTACAGGGCCTTAGACATGTGACTCCTCCAGTCATATCTTTGAAGAAGCCAAAGTCTGCTCTCTTGAAATGCAGAGTTGCAAGCTTGCTTTTTACTTTCTTTCCTGTCCTCAGAATCCTGGAATACACCAGATCATGGTCACTGCAGCCAATGCTGTCTTTGATGTTCACATCCCCAACAAACCTCTCCTTGCTGGTATGAGGTTTAGCTGAGCAGCTCTCCTTGTTGGCTCCTCTATCCCTCAGAGGAAGAAGTTATGCTTAATGCACTCTAGAAACTTTCTGGATTGCTCATGTCCTGCTGTTTGTCCCTCCAGCAGATATCAAGGTGGTTAAATCCCCCCCATGAGGAATCAGGTCCTGTAAATGTGGAGTTGCTTCTATCTGTCTGTAGAGGGCTTGATCCACTAGTTGTTTCTGGTCAGATGGCCTATAGCAGACACCCATGACTATGTTGCATTTACCTGTCCTATTCCAAACTACTGCTCACCATAGGTTTGACATAAGTTAGGTTTAGTTTTAATTAGGTTATGAAGTAGACCTGACATCATGTTCTACTAAGGAAAAGAACCTTACTAAGATAAAGTATCTACTAATTATTGTGGCATTGTGAAGGAAAAGTTACTGAGATTTTTCAATGGGTTCCTTTTGCTTTCTGAAAGGCTTGAACAACTGTGTGTATAGAGAAAGTGATCTTGTCAAAACCAAGACTCAGTCTTAATATTCCTTTACTCTTTATTTCCATTGTTCAGATTCTTGTCTTAACATAAGGTTTTTCTGTACATGATCTGTACTTGGATTCCTGATTTCTTTGCATCTTGAAACTAATGAAACCAGGGTATTCATGCTCACACTGCTGTATAAAACAAGAGTGAAGTCTGTAAATACCATGAGTACAAAAATAAATGAGTCATCAGGGAGCACTGGCACAGAGATGGGTGGAAAGCTGATGGCAGAAATACAATTTTTACTTTGACCTGTAAATGTCATCAAACACTAGTACCAGAGCTAATAATTGTGTAGCCTCAGGCTGAATCAATTCAGTTAGCTGATCTAGTGGAAAAAGATAAAATTATATAGGTGAGCTGATTCATCTCACCATTTGTCCATGCATTCTCTAACACAGAAATATGCAAGGCAGTGCCTTACTAACAGAAGTAGATGAATGCCCTTTCAGACAGCAACTATTAAGAAGCTCTCAGTTGTGCCAAAGAAGCACTGGTGAGACTTCTATGGAACACTGGACACCAAAACAATGCACGATAACACAACTCCACAAACAATTGCATCTATACAAGGGAAGTGGGTAGTAGAGAATAGTGAAAGGATCTTACTGAGCAGCAGGATGATCTGCTGCTGGCTTCACTGCCCAAAACAGTGTTCCATGCACACGCACCCTTTACTTAGGTAGGATGGCCTAAAATTTCTGCATGTCAGAAGTGAATCAGCCTCCTCTAGTTGATTTAATAAAACCTATGCATTGCTTTTGTCAGGAAATAATGTATATGGATGGGGCTTTATCAAAGGAAAAGAAGGTTGAAACTTCTAACAGATCTTCTGCTAAAGTAGCTCTAGATGTTGTTGCCACAATTCTTGAGATGATATCACTTTATAACAAGAAAACATACATAATTAAATAACAGATTTTCAGAATCTCATTTTTGCCCTCCTCAGATGAGTAAAGTCTTGTTTAGGGTAAAAGCACATAGGTCTAAATTATGTGCTGTTTCCCATGAAGCTCTGCACAGAAAGCTCAGCCTAAACTTCTGCCTAATAATTTAAACAGGTACATATTTTTCTGTTGTGATAAATCCATTAGTGCTGTGTTCCATGTGAATAATTCTCTTCATGTCTATCGTCTATGACACAGTGTGATATTCTATAGTTTTAATCTCATTTATTGTATTTTTTCCTGTGATGATGTATTTTTCATGTTGGTGGACCTTTTCCTAGCTACTACAGGGAAAATGGCATCATTGCAGTGCCATGTGTAGTTAAGTATTATTTGGAACATATTAGAGCATGCAGATGGCTAGTCTGTCACAGTATTATATGCTTGTTAACTTGGACTTTGAACTAAAATTCTGCTCTAAATTCACTCTTGTTTATGCATCTACAAAGAGGAGTCATATTTCTCTCCTGGGACTACAGTATGGGAACAGCTTTATTCTATAAAGTTGCCTTCAATCAACAGGTTAAGGATACTCAGAGAGCTAATCCAGGTCAGTGATGCATTTTTTCTTCCTAAGTGTTGCACAAATCTAATTTGTCATTCTGCTTCATTATCACTGAATGAGCTTGGTCTAACAGTGAAAATGTACAGAGTTGCAACTATAATGTGAAAATTAACGAGTAGGAAAGGGAACAAGAGCATATTGAATTAAATACAACCTTGGTGTGTGTTCACCATGTTATTCGGGTCTAACAGATAGAGTAAGGTACAAGGGGCAAGTGGGTATTTTACAATGCTGAGAGCTGTGAGTGCTTTTTATTCTCTCTGAACCTACTCCTTACTCCATGATGGTCTTCTCACTCTTTGTATTCCTGAGAATGAGCTACAATAAAGGGTAGAGAGAACTCGAGATTTGTGTCCTGACAGGGTACAGACAAATGCAAGCACTAAATTTCCTTTACATGATCTAAATATTTCCTTAAATTCTTAAACTTAGCTGGAATGAAACCTAGCTATAAAAATCTAGTTGGACTTTTTCTACATGTAATAGGTGAGTATGAAAGGGAAGGAAAGCAGGAGAAAGTAAATAAAGTACATTCTATACAGAAGAGCACAACTGGAAGTAAATTCTATGTAATATGGATAGATTATACATGCTTTTGTTCAAATACTAAAAATATGTTGAAAACAATACTTTTTATTTCTAAATACTTTCAAATTTATTTTCAAACTATTTGATTTATTTTCAGATCCTGAGGTGTTCAAAATACACTCAAAGATCAAGTGATAGTTATGCAGAAATATTTATGTTGTTCAGGGTTCTGTCTTTAATGATGACAGGAGAAGGAAGTGAATGCTTGTCTTTTTTTCATTTATTTATTTTAAACAGTATCAGCAGGAAGATACTTGGACTGCTATGCCAAGCAATAGAAAGCAAGAATAGCCACATATCTGTTTCAATGAAGCTAATTATACTCTATTGGTGCATACATAACATAATATAGATTTTGTGAGTTAAATGTTTTGCAGGATGTCATGGTTTGAGCCTGGTCAGCAGAAAAACACCATGAAGCCACTCTCTCCCCCTTCTCTTCCTGCAATGAGAAGGGACAGATGAGCCAGACTTGGGGTTCGAGATAGGACAAGGAGAAGAAAATCACCCTTTATTGTCATGAGCAAAAGGCAGATTCATTAGGGGAAGAAAAAGAAGAACATACATTTATTACAGACATTAACAACACTTAACAGAGTAGGACAGTGAGAAGCATTACCACAACTTGAGAACACCTTCCCCCTACCCCTCCCTTCTTTCCAGGCTCAGCTCTGCTCCCCGATATCTGTAGCTCCTCCCCCCAGCAGCACAGGGGCAGGGAATGGGGGGTGCAGTCAGTGCTGCCACTTTCTCCATCTTCCGTGGGGGGAGCTTCTGGAACTTGTTCCCCCTGCTCCATCGTGGTCCCCCTCTCACAGGAGATAATCCTCCACAAACTTTCTCTGACGTGAGTCCCTCCCACGGGCCGCAGCATTTCCTTATGCTGCTCTGGCATGGGACACCAACTTTCTCTGATTGGAGTCCCTCTCATGGGCTGCAGCCCTTCCTGAGCTGCTCCAGTGTGGGACACTCCTGCATGCTGCAATCCCCCCAGTGCTGAATTACAACAGTGGGGCTACCTTTTCCCACAAGGCCCCAGCCTTCTTCAGGAACAGCACCTTGATCATCTAGGCAAAAAAACAAAGGCCATAAATCAGTGTCTGTTCCACCGTAGATCTTCATGGGTGGTGGTGGGGAGGAGGCACTCTGTCATCTCACCACAGGGTGCAGGGGGGTCTCTGCTCCAGCACATCGCCTCCCTCCTTTCTTCCTCTGTTCCTGCACTGATTTTGGTGTTCACACAGCTGCTGCAACTCCTCCTCATAAGTCCAACTCCTCATCACATCCCTTCTTAAATATGTTATTGCAGAGGCACAGCTGATTGGCTCAGTTTTTGAGCAGAGGTGGAGTTGACTTGGAGCTGCGGGAGCTTTGAGAAACTTCTCACAGGGGACCACCCCTATAGCTCCCTCCCCTGCTACCAAAAAAACCCACACAAACCCAGGACACAGGATCACTTAGTTATTTTTACCAAGGTGTGCTGGGTGCTCTTACAGATATATGCTCAGTACATTTGCAGGTCTTTGTGAGGTAAAGTGTCGTACTGTATGGTGGTTGCTTACTGACACACTGTGAAAAATGTGACAGTATATGAAAAATAGGTGATCTACTAAAGAAATTACAAGAACGTTGCTGGATTCCAAGAAAAATTTTTTAATGATCCATGGTAGCAGGAACTAAGAGTCCTCCTGACAAAATTGGAAAAATACATGTTTCAGACACACAAACTCCCCTTCAGATCTCTACAAGAGTCATTGCCAAGGCAGTCTCAGACTCAAAAATTACCAAAAACCTGTGTCATGAAATTGACTTCACATAAGAAAGTTATTATTATTCATTGCAGCATCAGCCCTCATCTGTTTGCCCTTTATTCCAGGTGGTACATACACAAATAGTTGTCCTCAGTGAATATGCCTATGTAAACTGCAAGAAGCTAAGTTTGGGACCATTTATATGAAAAAGACACTTAACATTTTAAATATAGATCAAACAAAGACCTGGATCTAGACATGTAAATGTATAACTTAGATATGTCCAAAAGAATTTAAGTAATTTGGCAGCCTCTTATCTAACGTTTTCAATTTAATTTTGCTAAAATGTCCTAAGATGTCATCTTCTCATCTGGTTCTTCATCTTTCAATTGTTTAATGGAAATCCAAGAATCCTAATATCGCTGGCTAGATAGTATCCTTCATGTGTCACTATGTTAAAGGAACCAAGAAAAATAAATGTGAATAGCCTATTAACATGCTGCCTAGTTAATTTTCCAGTCCCCCATACAGAACCATCTCTAACTGTGTTTGACCTGTTTCACAGCTTAGTAAGTGAAATGTTCCAGGAAGCTTTTTCCTAACATTTCCCTTTGCTTATCCCATCCTCAGCAGACCTACAAAATGTTGGGGCTTTTTTCCTCTTCTTTGTCTTTGCAGAAACCTGTTGTATATTTCAAAATTGGCCTACACCAAGTCTTTTTTTGCAGACTAAACAAATTAGTTCTTTCGACCTTCCCTCATAGGTCAAGTTTTCTAGATAATAATTATTTTCCTCTGGATTCTTTCCTGGTTTTAATCTTTTCAGTAGTAGTTTTCCAAAATTGGGTGCAAAGAAAAATTGGCCTTTGATCATTTGCAAGAGTCCAAAAAGATTACAATGGCTCTCTAATGTTGAGTAATTCTCTTCAAGTATCTCACTTTAAAGTGGGTTTATTTTTCCCCAGTAATGTGGCACTGAAAGTGTATCATACATCTCAGAGGGCAAGAAATCAGCAGAAAAGTTGTTAAAGGTACTAGAAAATAGACAATCGGATCACAAAAAAACAAACAAACAAACAAACAAAAAACCATTATGCTCACATTCTCATGCAGCCAAAGGAAAGGAAAGAAATAAAACTATCACAGAAGCAAATGTAACTTTGATAACACTGCTCATGAAAATCATGCTGGTAACACTGCAAACTTTTTTAATCTGCATCACACCTTTTTCAGAAAAGATTAGGTACTCCATTTATTAAAAAAAGATTGAGTAGTTTTAGTCAATTGAACCTTGTCCACTCAAGAAAATGGTGTCACGCATGAGATCTCTATCATGACAGGGAAATACCATTTAACATTTTAATGAAATAATGCAAAATAAAATCTTTTGCACTTGTTAAGAAAAAAAATATGGTTTGAATCTGGATAAGACTCACTTGTGTCTGTTTTCAGAAAATCATTCCAAGAGAAACTCTCAACTATTTTTAATTATGCCTTCTACTGTCAGGTAACTTGTGTTACACATTGGGTATGTATGAACAGTGTTCACTGATTTCAGGGAGGCATACAAAGATTAATGGAAAGTTCATATACTTTGCTCTTTGAGTCTAATAACACAGGCTTAACCTATGAACCAAGTCTTCAAAAGCCAGGAGTAAAATCAGCTTTAAGTACAATCTACACTATCAGTCCTCTGATCTGCCTTAATGAATATCAGCTTCCAGATCTGCCTTTTCCTGAAACATCCTCATCAGAAGGTCCTAAAATGGAGATCCAAAACTGCAAAAATTCTCTGTTACATAGTGTTAGATCAATAGGCTCCTATCTTTCTGTGCCCTCTCAATAGTGGTACATTAAAAGTTAGCTGGCTGTGAATGTTTAGCATGTCAGCTATTTCACCATAACAGCTATGCATGTTTATCCCATAGAGGATAGGTTACATTCTATTTAGCCTGATAACCGAAGGGATATCTGGGCTATTTGTGGAATTTCTATTGCTGGATGCAGGGAAAGGATCTGCTATTCTTCCAATGCATATCCTAGTTCAACCTGATAGCATTCAATTGCCCAAGCCTATTTACCATTTGAAATTCTGAACTTCCCAAGCTGTCAAGCATGTTTCCTTTAGGAATGTAATTTTATACATATTCATAAGCAGAAGGTAAGAAATCTTTTTGAACTCTTTGTCAAAATACTTTATTTGAAGCAACGGAAAAGTTACACAAAATGATAGATGGCAAAAAAATTCAAATACTTCAAATACCAGTAGAATTGTGAAATGTAAAAGTCAAAAGGAAAATACATAGTTTCATGATTTTATGAAACTCACAAACTTTTTTCATGAAGTCTTAAACATTCTAATATTTCAAGAACATGTTATTTCCTCTAGGTGAAAAACTGCAGTGCCCCTTTGAAAAAAACACGGTCAGACTTTTAGAAATAAATAAGTTCAGGTAAAGAGCAGTATTTGGAGGGAGAGGCATTTTGTGATTTCATCCACCTGTGAGACATGTCAATGTTCAAAGTTAGCAAAATCAAAGTTTAATCTCTTAAATCCCCACTCTCAAATGTGTACATTGCCACAAAACTTAGAAAACAGTCCTAATGCATGTGGTTGCAAGTGTGCTCTCCAATAGCCAAAGGGCAAAGCTGTTTTATCCCTCTGAAACCTCAGAATACTATATACTAAATACTTCTAAATCTTTTTAGCTGCTCTCTGTGAGCTCTGTTAATAAATTAAATGGAAATATATTTCCAAATTAGACATTAGCATTCGGATTCAAACCCTATAAAGATGGTAGATTTAGGTCCTTTGTTTCAAGACACTAAATAAATCCTCTTCAGCCTTGTTAATGTCTGGAGAAATGATCAGAAGTTCTGCTTGGACAGAAAAGCAAAGATCTTGGTTTTGGAAAAGAAAAGAGCCAGAGGCCTGCACAGATTATCTACCCTTATTTCATATGTTTTTATACATAGTTTTTGGTTAGTATCTCTGCAGATCCTAAAGATGAAATTAACTTTAATAGCTATGATACATATTTCTAGGGTTACCTGATCTGATGAGCTTAAGAACCTAGAAGATTCCTTCTCCCACATCATCCAGACCTCCTGCAGTGGCATCTAGTGCACAGGTTCCTCATAGTCCAACTCAGACGCCCCGTCTCAACTATAATGAAGCTATGTAAGTATCCCTGATAGACAGATTTCACTATGTGCAATACATTCATGTATTTACATGGCTGGCCACACAGATAACAGACACATAGAGCACTTACACACACAGGCAGCACCACCAGCCCCGTTCTGTTTCCCCTCTCTGGACAGGCAGGATGGAGGTCTGCTACTGAGAATGTAGATCTATGTACAATCTGGATCCCTTGATCATAGTCTCTCCAATTGCTGACACTTGGATATAAAATCTGTGAAGCCACAGCCCCACTCCATTTGCTGATACAGACTTTCTCACACACACAAAGTACTGGCCAGAACATCCCTGGTCCCCCAGTAAGCAAGCCCCCCACAGTCTCTTCCCAAGGGACGTATATACACCAGTGATTCTCATTTCTAGAGATACCCAGACTCTGCAGTCGGGACTACCCTGGTCCCCAGTAGACAACTTGCCCATCACCCTGACCCTACAGAAATATATGGCTCCTGGGCCACTCTACCTACTCACCAGCTAGTCTATCTTGATCTTTGCTACTGTTCATACACTCGTACACGCACACTCACTGCAGTTGCTGGCACCATGGACACATGGACCTCCGACCACTGCTCCCACCCAGTGGCACTTGGTTTCAGTCACTCCACCTTCTCCCGTTGCTGACACCCAGGCACACAGGTCCTCTAGCTCTTCATCTCAGCTCAGCTGCTGGCACCCAGACCCTCACTCGTTCTAGCTGTTGGCACCATGGAAAGATGAGCCCCTGTGAAGTGAGATCCCACTCCAGTTGCTGACACTTAAGCCTAATGACTCACTGGTATTTCCAGTTGCTGGAACCACAGATACAGTGTCTGAAAGTGTCTGACCTATGGTCTGATTCTAGTTGCTGACACTTAGACCTCATACATACACAGGAACAGAGAATAAACTGCTCCTTCCTCAGAAAATAGTTGAAGGTAGAGTGTAACAAGGAGACAGGACTGACTGAGGTGATCAAGCACAGACATGGCCTAAAGTGTACTAACAGGCCTCTGCTTACACACAGTCAGACATTTTATTTCTTTAGCCCTTTATTTTCTCACAGTTGTTCCTCTCTCTCTAGAGTCTTCCCCTAAACATCCCATAATAAGTCTTGTACAATCTCTAAATGCTCTTCCACTGCATCCCATAATATATCCCACATCCTTAGGCAATAGCCTCCCTCAATTCAAAAAGGTCATCTAGAAATCTTGTCCTAATGACTCATGACGATTGGTTCCTCATCTGGACAATGGGGTAGATGTGCCTCCTGGGACAACCATGGAGTTTCTAATTTGGTTTACCCTGCCTTTTATTGTGTCTCTGTGTTGCTCTGGGCTTGTGGAGATGGTCTGATGGCTCCTGTCTGGGAGCTGGAGCACATCTGGGAGGAGTCTGTGCATGTTATTAATCAATTTACCCCACATTACCTTGTACTCTTTTTGTGTGTTCAGACAAGCATCTTACTACTTTACCTAACACATAGAGCCCTTCTTCCTTGACAGAATTGCTGGTTGACATTACAGTCAGTCAAGACACTAGCCTGTTAGTGAATCTTCCAGTACAATAATTTCGCACTGGATAATAATAATGAATAACATTCAGAGTTAATACCCTTAAACTCTTGTTGACAAGGGAGGTAAACAAATACTAAATAGCAATGTGTGCCCAAAGATCATTATTACAGTCCCTCCTCTCTCACTTCCAGGACACCGCTGCAAAAAGTAAGAGTGCTCTTTTAAATAATTATTTAATCTGTGTCTCCTATTACTGTGGTCTGACTATTTTGATCTAGTGATTTGTCTGAGAAGACATGACCTCATCTGAAAAAAAAAAAAAGGAGGGAAAGGACCCACAATAATAACTCCATAAGTATAAAATATTGTTTACACACTTGTAAGTCTCTCAAAGACAAAGCCAGAGCTACAGAATCTTTATCTCACTTGTACAGCAAGCACTCAAAATTTTTTGATCAAATGATAATTGGACTGAGAGACCCAGTGTCCTGGTTTAGGCTGGGATAGGGTTAATGTTTCTTTTTGGTAACTAGAATAGTGCTGTGTTTTGGATTCTGCATTGGGTTTGGTATGAGAAGAATGCAGATAGCACACTGACTTCAGCTGCTGCTGAGATTTCAAGGACTCTCCAACTCCACATGTCCTGCCCATGGGCAAGTGCACAAGAAGCAGGGAGGGAACACGGCCAGACCACCAGACCCAAATTGGCCAATGAAATATTCCATATCATGTAACATCATGACCACTATATAGAGGAGGGGTGGTTGGGAAAGGGCTCTCTCTCGCTTCCGCGACTGTGATTGTGGGATCTTGGTATTTCAGGATGGCTAGTCGGGAACGGGCTCGGTATTGGTCAGTGGGTGGTGAGAAATTGCATTGTGCATTGCCTGTTTATATTTCTATTACTGTCATTGTTTTCACTTTATTACCATTATTGAACTGTTTCTATCTCAACCTGCGAGTCTCCCTTTACCTCTCCAATTCCCTTCCTCATTCCCAGGTCTGGGGGGAGGGTGGGTAAGCCGCTGTGTGGTGTTTGGCTGCCAATCAGGCTCAAACCACAACACCCAAACACATTAACTAAATTAAAAGCCTAGGACAGGTGAATATATTAAAAAAAAAAAAAAAAAAAAAAAAAAGTCCTAGGCACATTTATTGTCTGTTATGTACTCTCCACAGAAGGGGAATCTGAGCTACAGCACCTTCTCATGACAGTCCTAGTAGACTAGAACCTAGTAACTGAATAGTATGGTAAAGTTTATTCTGCTACTATTCACAATATATATATCTAGAACAGTGGTCTGAAAGCCTCATCCTCATGAGTTCCATTTTTACCTAACTCCCCCCTGTTTCAAGGGTACTCTGTGAAGCCCTCAGAAAGCATGCCAATGCGTAACCTCCAGGACCTTAAGTAACATGGGGCTTTGCATGGACAAAACACTAAGAGAGTAAGTAGGGGAGAGGGAGTAATAACCCACAACCTGAAAAAGGAGGTGGTGGTAGAAGAGCATGAAAATAATTAATCTTGAGTGTAAAATGATTTAATGCATGAAACAGCAATGTCATCCAGATCTCTAGCATTCTGAGACACTTCACCAACTCATTAAATTCATGTGAGTGCTTGTTGAGGCTGGGTACCAGTAATTCCTGTCAATTTGTGTGCACCAAAGGACTGAGGCTGTTGAACCTGAGAACTATTGAGTTTTATTAACAACTCAGTAAGAACTTGTTCTTTAATAAGTATGTTCTGTTGAACAAAACTTTGTTCCCACCAGGATTATGCCACTTAGCTGTTTCACATTCCATAGCTAATTTTATAACCACCTTTACCTACACTGTACGCAGAGCTCATTTTCTTTTATCAACAGGAAATTCTAAGGTAAAAAATTATGCAGGTGGAAGATAAACATTAATATTAAAAAAAGCTTCCTTGTCTAGACTGTCATCTTTGATAGCAGAAGTATAGCACAGGAGCTGGAAGTTGAACTGCAAATCTGTTCTTGGACTCTGTTATAAGAAACAGATAATAGCAAAACATGCACATTTTCCTGCCATACTGGACCCCTCTAGAGCTCCACATGGTGCAGAACGTGTTATAGATTTAGCCCAAATTACATGCTTATTCTTAGTAGTAGTGGAAGGACAAATCAATTTCTCTCTCTCAGGGATGTATTCCTGCTCAATTTGATGAGTGTGATACTACAGAATATTCTGCAGGCAACATACTTTTATATATTCCATGTGTTTTGAATGACATATTATGTCTGGATTTGCTTTATTGAGTCAGCCCACACTATCTTCATATTTCAGGAGGGTTATATATGTGTGGGAGAGTAGGAGCAAGGGTTTCAACACAATAAGCAAATCATCTGACAGTTGAAAATATTTATTTAATTGCTTCTAATGATACTGAAGTTAAGCATCATCACAGCAAATCCTTAGTTGTGTGAGCAATTGCATAGTTGAGCAGGCATAACCTGTTCCAATTTGCTGCTCTGGAACTATTCATACAAAACTGGACTGACTTTGCCAGTGTTTGCATGGTTATGATTTAAAGATGTCAGTATGTCATAGAGACATCTGATCACTCCTGCCTATTTCAGTGTCTAAGCTTGTGTTTCCAGCAAATATTAGTGGTACGGACTTCAGTAGGAGGGGAAAAACACTTTTCCATCATCAAATTTTATTTCCAACAGCATAGCTATGAAGGCAAAAAATTTGATAGGACAGTACTGCTCAAAAATATACAAGAAAATTTTTATAGCAACATTACCAATTTTCATTCAAAAACATGAAACCACAAGTTTGACTAAGTAAAAATTTTGTACTTAATATTTCTATAGGAATAGAATATTGGCTGTAGAATGTGACCAATGTTATTGAATTCTGAAAGAAGTTATATAAACATAAGGAAAGTGAATTTTGCCTCCTATGGAAATCTTAAAAGGGCTTTCCTTTCTTTTGACTCTCAAAGTCTTTTACTTACTTGGATTTTGTAGAGATATGGGTTAAAGAGGCATCTATCTTGGTGTACTGGGTGAATCTTCAGCTATCTTATTCTGCATATGGTATAATGTAAACTAATACAGTATACAACTTAATCTGTATCTTTTTGACTTGACACATGGGTAAATTCACTCACACCATGAACTCCTAAAATCTGTGCCATCTGGGCAACTTCACTGGAGTCAGCCACTCTGACTCCATCTGATTCATAAGTGGCTTCTGATTTCTCAGTGGCTGCTTCCAGAAACAGGAACCAAGTCTGCACCAATTACAGTAATGCTAAAACATTTGTACCTCCAACACCACAGCGAAACTTCTGAACTCTAGGATAGCTAAGGTTTGGAACCTTAAAACCTTTGGATATAACTGCAGAGGAAATCAGATTATATGACAACCCAGTGCTATGATATTTCCCACCTAAGTATGAAAACAAACAAACTGTCCTGGGTTTGAGTGAGTGGTGGGTTTTTTTGGAAGCAGGGGAGGGGGCTATAGGGGCGGCCCCCTGTAAGAAGCTTTTCAAAGCTCCCTCAGCTCCAAGGCAGCTCCACCTCTGCTCAAAAACTGAGCCAATCAGCTGCGCCTCTGCAATTTAAGAAGGGACATGGTGATGAGCAGTGGGACTTGTGAGGAGGAGTTGTGGCAGCTGCATGAACACCAAGGTCAGTGGAGGAACGGAGGAAGAAAGGAGGGGGGAGGTGTGCAGGAGCAGAGACCCCCCTGTGGGTGTGCCATGTGGTGAGACGGCACGGCGGCCCCCCTCTGCCACCCATGAAGATCTGTGGTGGAACAGACACTGATTTATGGCCTGTGATTTTTTTGCCTGGCTGATCAAGGTGATGCACCTGAAGAAGGCTGGGGTCTTGTGGGAAAAGGTAGCCCCACTGTTGTAATTCAGCACTGGGGGGATTGCAGCATGCAGGAGTGTCCCACACTGGAGCAGCTCAGGAAGGGCTGCAGCCGTGGGAGGGACTCCATTTGGAGAAAGTTGGCGACCCACGATGGAGCAGTGTGGTGAACGCTGCAGCCCATGAGAGGGGCTCACATCGGAGAAAGTTTGTGGAGGACTGTCTCCTGTGAGAGGGAGACCACGATGGAGCAGGGGGAGCAAGTTCCAGAAGCTCCCCCCACGGAAGATGGAAAAAGTGGCAGCACTGACTGCACCCCCCATTCCCTGCCCCTGTGCTCCTGGGGGGAGGAGCTACAGATATCGGGGAGCAGAGCTGAGCCCGGGAAGAAGGGAGGGGTGGGGGGAAGGTGTTCTCAAGATGTGGTAATGCTTCTCACTGTCCTACTCTGTTAAGTGTTGTTAGTGTCTGTAATAAATCTATGCACTTTTTTTCTTCCCCTAACAAGTCTGGCTTTTGCTCGTGACCATAAATGGTGATTTTTTTTCCCCATCCCAGTCCTATCTCAAACCCCAAGCCTGGCTCTCTGTCCCTTCTTATTGCCAGAAGAGAAGGGAGAGAGAGTGGTTGCGTGGTGGTTGGCTGCCAACCAGGCTCAAACCATGACACAAACAAACAAACAAAAAAATCCCCTAAAAAACTCTGAAATCACAAAACCCACATAATTTTGAAAGCACCTAGAGGTACTACAATTATGCCAAGTAACAATGTTACAAATCAGTTCCACACCCAAAGATATGTATGCCAAAAATCATAGCAAGGACTAAAACATGGAGCCAGGTTCTCAGAGTAACTATGGATGATTTAGACTGTAAAATCTTATTAACCGTCTTTCTAGGGATTCCAGACAAATACACAAATTTTAAGATGAGTAACAGCTGGGTACCTCTTACACTTGCAATGACTACGATTGTTCCAAATTCCCCCAGAAAACACAGGAATTCTTGTCAAGCACTGGAAGTAAACATTAGTTAAAAAACATTTTCTCTTAATTGTGCCCCAGCCTGCTCAGACAAAAAATGTGACTGCCTGGGATCTTTGATGTTTTTGTGAATCTGAACTCAGCCGTACTACAGTGTAGATTAACTTCACAGTTTTCAAGATGCCAGGATTCCAGGAATCTTGAATTCCTGGAATCACCAGGAACTCCATAAAGAGGGAATTTTTGTAATTCAATGGATTATATATCCCTTCACATTTATAAAAGAGACAGATTGAGAACTAATGCATACTCTCTCTCCCCTGTTGACTCATCCTAATCTGTTCATCTCATCTTTAATATCTCTTTCTCTCTCTCCTGGTCCTAACCTATTTCTATAATCTATTTCCATCTCTCACAACTTTGTCCTCAACCCTTTTCCCCACACTTACATTTGCTCCCTCAAGGTATAAATAATTTTCTCTCTTCCTAGTTCAGACCTGTCAGAAACTATTCTTAGTAAATATTACAAGTATTCTTTAGTAAATATTACACAGGAGTTTTCTTGGTTTCAAGACAACTGAAAAGTAAGTAACAACTTGCCCTCAATTATAATTTTGTATAGAATTCTCGAGCACACACAACATGTAACATAAATTTGAAGGTGGATGCTTCCTTTACAGATACAAAGAACAGTTTGTAAACCTGAAAGTCTATTAATTTATTCATTAGTTGTTCTTTCTCCCTGTAAATTTTCTTCCTAAAGTACATTGATTTGGGAATAATATTAAACAAAACCTGCATCAGGAGTCTGTCACTTTTCTGCTTAAGTTTTGACAGAGTTCACCATCACCCTATCTCACTAAATGATACAGTTTGCAGCTGTCATTGTGGTATCTGTTCTATCATCCAATTCCCAAGACCAGAATTCAAGTACAGTTCTGGTTTAGTAAGGCCTACAGGGTTGTTTTATACTTTTCCTGAAGAATTTATAATAGAAAAGGAAAGCTTGCAGGGACCATTAAAGATTTAGGGTCTTTAGTTTTTATGAAGACAGTAAAAAAAGCTACAGAATTTTTCCCCCTTTCACTCTACCAGAAAGACTGTAAGTGTTTTTCCATAAAAATGAACATTCAAATTAAAAATTGAAAACCAACCCAAACTGAAAGAATACCAGAATAAAGAAGTGCGGTGTCTGGGATAAGTGAAAATATTTTTTGTTGTTGAAACTAAGTATATCAGAAATTATTGAGAAAGCATACATTCAGCATTAAAATGTGTTTGAAGAAATAGCACTTAATAATACTTGGGTTAAAAATGAAAAGAAGATGAAAGACACAGTCTTTACTATTTGCCTTCCTTATCATGGCACTGCCTAGGATTCCAGGTTACAGCATTGAACTGCATTTGTTTTATACATTTCTTGGAATTAATATAAAAAAATATTCCCAAAAATCTATATAGGAGGTGTTGTTGCATACTAAGGAGACTTATTTCGCAAAGGATCCCATAGAAAAAAAATAATTATTTTTGAATATCAGTTAATATTATTTGTTTTCAACACTTGATAAACAATTTTTAAATTTTTCTTAAGAGTAAAAACGAGCATGCAAAATCCACATAGGGAAAGACAGCCTGCCATGACACAATAAGTAGTACATAGTCAGTGAGAATAAACATTTCATATTTAAATCACTGAAAAATTGGACTCAATTTCTGTGGTTCTTAGCTCCAACTTGTACTTTGGAATGGATCTGTTGTTCCTACTGAACTCTGTTTTGATGAACAGTTTGCTGTAAATACCTTTCTGCAGAGCCGTGGAAGAACGACATGCCAAGACAGATACAATGTGGGTGATAGAGCATCATATCTCTTTATTGGTCCAGGGTACATATATTTATACAGACAATGCTAATTATTATGCCTACTAGTCACTAGCTGATTGGCTTAAGATCTAAAGGTCGTATTCGCACGGTCCACCTACTTGCAATTAGCTAACAGCACAAGCTTCTCATAACACTAAGTTTCTCATGCCCCTAATTTCTAATTCCTCTTAACTTGTTTTCGATACACAACGGTACCATAACACAAAGTTTCTCAGGCCACCGTTACCATAACACTAGGTTTCTCAGATCACCGTTACCATAACACTAGGTTTCTCAGACCACTACTCCTAATTCCTCTTAACCTGTTTTCGACACACCACGGTACACAAGGCTGAAGCGTCCTTGACATTCTTCATGCATCAGCAGCTGTGAGCAGCTGCAGGCAAACCCTAGTGAGGCCCAGCATCAGCGGCTAGAACAGGCTCTGATTGTACAATTGCTCGTTGGGCTCATGACCCTTGTCTCTGAGCCATTCTCCAACAATTCCCCCTTTTTCTTTTTGTATGAGCAGAGCCTGCCCCAACGTTCGTTCAAAGATTTTCTTAATACATGATAAAGAACAATTTAAACATGCAAGCCTAATAATGACAAAGATCAGAATAAGAAGCAAACTTTGGAAAAGGCCTTTTAGCTACCCACCTAATCCCATCAAGTTCGTGAGTCTGTCTAGCCCAAAGAACCCCACATCCTGTTTTATCTTTTGGGTATGTTCTACAAGCTGTTTAAGTTCCATATGAATTGACCGCGATTTATCCTCCAAATCCATACAACACATACCCTCAAAATCCACACAGCCATGGTCATGTGCCAAGAGTAAGAAATCAATGGCCATTCGATTTTGTAATATGGCATGCTGGACTTCATTCATACCCTCGGCTAGGCCTGAAAGTACAGTGCTGGTAAGATTTGCCTGTTTTACCACCCAGCAAGATAATTTCTCTAACTGTCGGTGTGCTCGGGCAGCAGAAGCACCTGGGAGAAAGAAAGAAGCGAATATTGTTTCCCATTTGTTCCATAAGCTGACATTGTCATCACAGGCATTAGTGAGGGTCTCTAGCACACATCTGTAGCGCCGGAGTGGATGGGTCTTATTAGGGTGATGATGGGGTAAGGCCAGACTGAGACGCCCAATTGTGCAGGGCCCCCCAGTGGGTCAGAAGGGGATCCCCTGCCATGCCCGATCACCACAAATAAGAAATAGGCCAGGAGGCAACCTTCTGGGTGTGGTAGTACCAGGGGCTGGATGCAGCCTGTTTCAGCTGATTGACTTACACCAATTTCCCCAGCGGCGCTACTGCCTTGTGGGGATACCTCAGTTCCCACTGTGACCTTGCGAGGGTCCCGGTTACCTTCACTGCAGGGGTATTTAGACGCATCTAGGAAAACACAGTAAGAGGCATTCAGTGAGTCTACTAGTTCAAGTTCCTGGGGGCGTGGGCCAATGGGGAGGCAGTTAGCCCAAGAATCATATTTGTCAAACCAGCTACTCATGTTTGATGCAAAAGCCTTATACCAGTTCTTGGATTGGTTCCAACGTTGCACATATTCCGCAAGTGTTTGGTTTAGAGAACCCCAGTCGTCATCATTCAGGGGGACACCTACCAAACATGTTAGAAAGGGCACACTTGGGGTGGCGAGACTAGCGCAAAAGGTGGTAGTGTTTGCGGCTCGGCCTAATGTTACCCATACATTTTCTCTTGGATTGAACGCTGTTCTCTTTATCCCAACACCAATCGAATTCGCGCCCCCCAGAACCAGTAACAGAAACCACCACATTGCTTCAGTTATCCTATAGAATTTTTAACTATCTGGAACTTCAGAATGTCCAATGTCCAAAGCGGCCTTAGTCCACCTGGCAGGAATCCACTGGGAGCCTGAGGGAGTAAGAACACACATATAGCCCTTACCAATGAACTGGACCTCAGCAGGCCCCTCCCACTTCCCTGTGGATAGGTCTCTATAATAGACTTTTATGCCCTGTGGTTTGTTGTTCCCTGAGGCACCAGAATGTTTCTTAGCCGGCGCTACATCTGAATCTCCAAAAATGCAAAGGTAATTCATCACAAACAGCGCCTTAGCTACTCTCTCTTGGATATCTTTGACGTCGTGGAATTTTTTTAAGTATCTTTTAATTGTCTGATGTGGTCTTTCAGTTATAGCCTGCCCAGTTGGAGAATGGGGAATACCTGTCATGTGTACAACCGCCCAGCTCTGACAGAACTTCCTCATTTTTTCACTGATATAAGCCGGATCATTGTCCTTTTTTATCTTCTGTGGAACCCCCATGACAGCGAAGCAGCTCGTCAAACGGCATACTACGTGCAACGCCTTTTCGCCTGTCTGGGGTGTGGCCCATAAAAACTGGCTATAAGTATCAATTGTGACGTGCAGATATCTTAACCGACCAAACTCTGGGACATGCGTCACATCCATCTGCCAGAGGTTGCAGGGGCCCAACCCTCGGGGGTTAATCCCGACTCCCAGGCCGGGACCATGATGGCTGCACTCTGGGCAGGCTCTTACAATGCCTTTTGCTTCTTCAGTGGTTATATTAAACTGTTTTTTCAGGCCTTTTGCATTCTGATGGAAAGTAGCATGAGCCTCACGGGCCTTGACAAAATCGCTGAGTGGCACTGTTAGGGTGACGAGTCGGTCTGCTCTTTGATTCCCTTCCCCTAGTCCTTGGGACCACATATGACTTCTTATATGAATGACTGCATACGGCTTCTGGTGCTGTTGCAAAGCAGATTGAAGTCAGCGAAATAGTTCATTTAATCTGGGATTTTTCGAGTCCCTGAGTCGTGCATCTTCTATACGGTGTAGCACTACTGCAACATATAAAGAATCAGTTACTACACTGAGGCGCTGATCATGCCATCGAAGGACGACCTAAACCACTGCTGACAGTTCAAGCGTTTGCAATGAGTCCCCTGGAATAGCTGACAAAACATGGTGGTGCCATACTTTATCCTCCAACCAGGTGACGGCGGCATGCTTAATTTCTTTCCAGCATCAGTGAAAGCAGTAATGGCGCCTGATAGAGGCGTCTCACTGCATTTGGAAGGCATGATCCAGTTGTGTTGGCTCACCCATTGCAGTACTGGCGATTTGACTGGAGTCACTGCTATATCCTGAGCTGTGGTTAGCAGGCTGGCTTGCAACTCTTCCGATTGTCTGATGCACCATTCAAGCAAGTCCCTCTTGATGGGCAGATGTATGCTGCCCAGTTCAGATCCCGTAATCTGTAGGATGCGAGTTCAGCCCTTTCTAATTAATTCTGCTAGGTTCTCCAGTTTTTGTTGAATGGATTTATGAGGCCGTAGCCTTGTGTATACCCATTCCAGTACCTTGACCTTCTCCCCCTTTTTCTTTTGGTGTTGAGTTAATGCGCCGATGAGCTGGGATGGGCCGTTTAAGATGGTTAGGTCTACCGGTAGCTGGGGATCTCGGTGGTCAACCCATCGCTGGGTAACGTAGTCTGCAATACGGGACAGGGTTGATCGTTGTTCCTCTCATAAGTGCAGCGGGCGAGCAGGATCAACCCCTGGGAGTAAGGGTCGGAGGACATCCAGGTCATCATTGGCAATTCCTACCACAGGGCGAAGCCATTGTAGGTCTCCAAGCAACTTCTGTGCGTCATGTAAGGTACGGACATCAAGCTGTATCTGTAATTTCTGTGGTCGTATTTCTGAGTCTGTTATCAGCCACCCAAGGTATTTCCACGGTGTCGAAGATTGAACCTTTTCAGGAGCAATAACAAGGCCTTCCTTTTGAAGAGCGTGAGTCAAAAAGGAACGCTGCTGGTCAGAGAAAGGGCATTCCTGAGCAATCAGAATGCCATCCATATAATGATATATAATTGCAGTAGGCCAGGCAATTCTGACAGGTAGTAAGGCATTGCTTACAAACAGTTGACTGAGTGTTGGACTGTTTTTCATTCCTTGTGGCAATACTGTCCACTCGAATCATTGACCCGGTGCTTCACGATTAATCGATGGGAGGGTGAAGGCAAAGCGCTGTGTATCCTTTGGATGCAGTTGGATTGTAAAGAAGCAGATCAACAGTGAGTAGATGCCAGTGTTCAGGCAGCATAGATGGATTGGGCAGCCCAGGCTGGAGGGCTCCCATGGGCTGCATCTGCGCATTTACTGCACACAGATCATAGAGGAGGTGAAATTTCCCTGACTTTTTCTGGACAACGAATATGGGTGTATTCCACGGACTAGTGGACAATCGTAAATGTCCTTGAGACAGCTGTTCCTCAATTAGTTGATGTGCTGCTGCAAGGCTTTCCTTTTTCAATGGCCACTGCTCGATCCAAACCGGGGTGTCTGATAACCACTTCAACGGGATCGAGAAAGCTCTAGAAGCAGTGACCGTCGCTAAAAAGGATTGCTGGTAGTCAGGATGACACCAATCTGGTCCAGCACATCGCGACCAATTAGGCCATAAACTCCTTGAGGTAAAGGAATAACTGTTACATATGTATTTGCGACTCTCCCATCTATGATCACTCGAATGTGTTCTCTGCTGCGCATCACTGATGAGTGTCCCCCAACTCCTTCGACCCTGCGAGCCATAGGTACCAAAGGCCAGTTAGGTGGCCAATGGTTATTGTCCGCAATGGTGAGGCCGGCTCCAGTATCCAATAATACAGTAAGGCAAATCTGTGTCCCATTAGAGCAAAAAGTAACGTCGGTCACCAGACAGCGATTCATTGCCATAGTTAGCAGAGCCAAATCTCCTGTTGATCCAAAGCCAGCAGTTCCCCTGGTAACTGCAGGGAGGCCTCCATCTCTTTGGTCAGTTGGGGCAGAGGCACTAATTGGGCAATTTTACTGTTTGATGGAATATGAATTGGAGGAAATAAAGTCTGTACCATTATGCACATAGTCCCAGTAAAGTCAGCATCAATAATTCCTGGTAAAATAAATAGTCCTTTAATGCTGCTTGATGATCGCCCAATTAGTAAAGCGCCTTGTGGTTGTCCATTAATTAGTATTGGGCCCTTAACCTTAGTTGCAATCCTTTGTGGTTGTTGATTGATTAGTGTAACATCTATTGCTGTCACCAAGTCCAAGCCGAGGCTCCCTCTTGTGGCTGGCCGGAGGGCACTCGCAGGAACGGATTCTTGTTGGCGGGGGCTGGGACTTGTTGCTGAGGCAGTATCAGGCTGTTGTCTAGCTGTGCAGGGGCTGCCACTGTTGTCGTTGCGCGGCGGCCCGTCGCGCTCTTTTGGGCGTTTCCCGATCGCCCACATGCACTGGTGATATGACTATTCATGTTGCACTTCCTGCACCAGACTCGTCAAACAGGACATTCCCGTCGAATGTGTCCTTCTTGCCCACATCGAAAACATTTGGGATGACGCCGCGCCGGTGGTCGCTGTTGCTTCTCAGATGGACGTAATGGGGCTAGGGCTGCAAAGGCTTGGTGCTGGGCCGGAATCAGGTCCCTCCCTAAGTCCCGAACTGCCTCTACCAACATAGCCTGGGGGCCTACAGGCACTCTGCTCATACGTTCCAACATCTGCTCTATCGTAGCATCCCCAGGCAATGTTAGTATAATAGACTTTGTTGCTGGGTTAGTATTTTCTAAAACACATTGCCTGAGGAGCACAGGTTTCATCCACTCTTGAACCTCTGCCTGTTCTATAGCTGCGGTTACCTGATCAATGAACTGTGCAAAGGTTTAGTCCCGTCCCTGTTTTATTGCCATATAAGATGGAGATGGGGGGGCTGTTTTAACTGCGGCTATGGCTAGCCTTGCTGTCTGCATGGCCTCCAGGCAGACATCTGGGCCTTGCCGCATTTGAGCATCTATGGTAATATATCACCCCACTCCCATAAGCTGTTCCACTGTTACCCCAAACAGTGGGTCATCCTGCTGTCTGGGCTGTTGAGCTGCTATTTCAAAGAGTCGTTGCCAGTGGGCCTGCCATAGCAATAACTGAGATTGGGTCATAATCATTTTCATAATAACCTTAATATCTTCCTCACACAAAAGGGTTCCCCCCCATATGTAATTTAATAACTGCTTCATGGGTTCACCATGTAACCCAGACTCATTAACAGTACTACACAACTGTGAAAGCATTTTCCAATTCAGTGGAGTATGGGTACCATAAATGGCTCCATCTCCAGCCCAGTCGAATCGAACTGGAAATGCCAGATTCTCAGAGAGGGTACCAACAATGTCATATTGCTTATCCTCTGCCGCCTGGCGCATGATCTCCCGCCAGTCAACATGACGTACCCAGCCCTGTGCTTTCGTTGTATCTGACTGCATTGGGCAGCCATCTTCCCTCTCCCCCCGCCCCCAGCTCTGAGGTCAGGCGGGGTGGGGGGGGCATGACTGTAAGGGCACTGGGGGTGGGGCTGGCCTCTGGACTTCCCTTATTTCTGTTAACTGAAACTGGCACTCCTGTTGATGGTACAGGAATACGATCACTGTCAAAAAGCATAGATCCGGATGCATCACTTTCTGGGGTAACAGTGGAACTTTCCCCCCCCCCAACTTTGTAGTTGCCACAGCTGCAAGGTTCTTTTCAAGCTGATACCGCTTAATATTATTCACCACGTCCCACCATGGTTTCATCAATTTCCTTGCAGCTTTATCCTCGTCAATTACCATATCCCATAAAACATCACCTAATAGTCTCCACTCCTCGACATCAAAAAGAGAATTAGGATTTTGAAAACATCCTTTGACCCATCCTAACGCTACTAATCCCGCGAGTGATTTTATATAATCTACCCCTCACTTTTCTAAAAAGCGCTGTAATGAATCCAGGGCTACCTCCTGTTCCATATCGTCAACCTGGTGCTCCCTGATTAAGGCACCTCTGGTCCTGTGCTCCCTGGCTAAGGCACAGTCCCGTTACCACCGACCCACCCCTGATTAAGGCACCATCGACCCTGTGCTCCTTGACTAAGGCACAGAAATGCTCCCGCCGGCCCTGTGCTCCTTGACTAAGGCACAGACATACTCCCGCCGGCCTGGTGCTCCCTGACTAAGGCACCTCTGGTCCTGTGCTCCCTGGCTAAGGCACAGTACCGTTACCAACGACCCACCTCTAATTAAGGCACAGTCGGCCCTGTGCTCCCTGGCTAAGGCACAGTAACGTTCCCTTACTTTGATATGTTGCTGATGCTCCGTGATTAAGGCACCAGTTGCAGCTCTTGCCAGCAGCCCTTGCAGAGAGTGACCCTCTATCTCGGTTCAGGTCCTCGGAACGACACGTCGGAGATCCACTGTTCGATCGTTCTTGATCCCCCGGGCGCTGCTGTATCTGGTGTTTCCCTGTGTCCGTTTCTGATCCCCCGGGCACTGCTGTAGTCGGCGCTTCTCTGCATCCGCTCTTGGCGCTGCTGTATCCGGCGCTTCTCCGCGTCCGCTCTCCATCCCCAGATGTTGCTGGAGCCGGTGCTTTTCCGCTTCCGGTGTCGACCCCCCAGGCGCTGCTGTAGCCGGCGCCTCTCCACGTCCGCTCCTGGCGCTGCCGCAGTCAGCGCCTCTCCGCATCAGCTCCTGGCACCGCCGGAGCTGGCGCCTCCCCACGCCCACTCCTGGCGCTGCTGTAGCTGGTGCTTCTCCACGTCAGCTCTTGGTGCTGTTGTAGCCGGCGCCTCTCCGCGTCCACTCTTGGCGCTGCTGTAGCCGGCGCCTCTCCGCGTCAGCTCTTGGAGCTGCTGTAGCCGGTGCCTCTCCGTGTCAGCTCTCGGACCCCGGGCACTGCTGTAGCCGGCACTTCTCTGCTGTACCCGGCGCTTCCCCACCTCCGCTGCTCCGTCTGTGTTATTCTTCTATGCAAGTCCCTGTTTGGGCGCCATCTTGCGGAGCCGCGGAAGAACAACACGCCAAGACAGATACAATGTGGGTGATAGAGCATCATATCTCTTTATTGGTCCAGGGTACATATATTTATACAGACAACGCTAATTATTATGCCTACTAGTCACTAGCTGATTGGCTTAAGATCTAAAGGTCATATTCGCACGGTCCACCTACTTGCAGTTAGCTAACAGCACAAGCTTCTCATAACACTAAGTTTCTCAGGCCACTATTTCTAATTCCTCTTAACTTGTTTTCGATACACAACGGTACCATAACACAAAGTTTCTCAGGCCACCGTTACCATAACACTAGGTTTCTCAGATCACCGTTACCATAACACTAGGTTTCTCAGACCACTATTCCTAATTCCTCTTAACCTGTTTTCGACACACCATGGTACACAAGGCCAAAGCGTCCTTGACATTCTTCATGTATCAGCAGCTGCAGGCAAACCCTAGTGAGGCCCAGCATCAGCGAGTCCCAGCACCAGCAGCTAGAACAGGCTCTGATCGTACAATTGCTCAGTGGGCTCATGACCCTTGTCTCTGAGCCATTCTCCAACACCTTTTCACTCCTACTTAGTCTCTGAAACAGATAACATTGCTTCAGCAAAGGAACTTGTCAAAAGAAACTGGTTTTCTTCTTTAGAATGCCAGAGATTCCCAATGAATAGAGAGAACGGACATTTAGTTATTGCAGGGGAGGTTGGACTAGATGACCTTTAAAGTTTCCTTCCAACCCAAACTATTCTAGGATTGTATGATTCTATGAATTTGGATGAAAGGATTCATTCATTTGGGTTCAGCTTAGTACTGAAAGCAATCACCCCCAAGCAAAATATTTCCTCTCTCTGTTAGTTTTATTTCCTGATCTAAGTGATGGCCTAATTAGATGGAACAATCATCTTATCCAAGGGTTTGTCATTCCTTGAGATACAGCAAGTTAATCTAGTGTCACAGAGGTTTTGAGTTTGACAATTTATCTGATGTCTGCTGCCTCCAGGGGTGGGGGGAAAAAAAAATACAACAACAACAAAAAACCAAAACAAACAAAAAACCCCACAAAACATAAACAAAACAAACAAAAAAAAACCCCAAACACACATTAACACCTCACTCTCAAATAACAAAAAAACCCTTAATTCAATAATTAGATATCCTTCTCTTGATTATCAAATCTACCTTTATTAAATGATAGATTTCCACCCATCTGACTGAATTCCCATCTAAGAAAGTAGTAACTGAATCATGTTTACCATTTAACTGAAAAGCAACTTATTGAAATACTTAATTACAGGATGAAATCATACTTAGTCATAATGTCTGCAGTTTATCAGAGTTCAAATGTATCTTAAAAGCTATTTTTATATAATATAAAATGCACTGGTTTATTACAATATATGACAATCCATATTAGAACAAAAATCAGGCTCTTTGTTCACTGCAACACTGTTTACTAGGAAACAGTGCCACAATACAGCCATTACATAGAATTTAATTATTTTCTCAATTTTAGTAGCCACCCAGTGGCTACTCTTTTAAACACTTTGACTTAAACAGGACAGGGAACTTCAGAGATGGTGAGAACCTGCAATTTTCAGTGATTTCCCTTTGAAATTATTATTATGTGACGTAGGAAAAAAACATCGGTATTTCTTTTCTGCCAGCAGACTCAAGTCAAGCATATGAAAGGGAAAAAAATATATGGATATAATTGGGGTGGGGCTTTTTTTTGTCATTACTGAATTTTAACGATTTTTGCATTGCTTGTTGCTTTTCTTTGTTTCAAATATGAGACTATTAATAGTAAGATACTTTGTTAACAAAGTTTTAATAAAAAACCATTAGTTTGATTTTTATAAAGGATACAGTAGGGATAGATGTATCATCAAACTGGCATTGCATACCATATAATGATGTCTATACTTGTGGACAGAAACAGTAATAACAGCACAGACAGTGAAAAGATAAAAGGTCTGCATTACCCAGTTGACTGTATATTTTCAGCAAAGGAAAAGAAGTTATCCCTTCAAATAACAGAAGTTTAGTAGTTCACAATACTAGTACTGCCTAAGCTATTTTCAATATTTTAAATTTGAATTTCTGACAGTAGCACTTTCAAGTTTTAGCTTTGAGAGCTTAAAATGCATGTTAATGACAGGACAGAGAGCTTAATCATCATCTGCAGTTTTAGGAAATAACATGTTTTGCACTCAATTTAAAGAGTAATCTTGTTAAAGGAGTTTAATTCTCACTGATCTTTGCTCCCAGGTAACTAACACAACAAACCAAGCCCATTTTCCTGTGATAAATCAGTACAGGTTAAAGGCAGCAGCATTGGACTAAAATAAAAAACACAAAGATAACTCACATATACCATGTGCGTGTGCAAGTATACAAGGAGCTAAGTGTAAACTTTATCATCTTATTTCCAATGTACATACATTTTCCCCCTTGTAAATGTGAAGTTGTTTGTTCATCTTTGAGAGGGAAGCAAAAACACTCAGAATTATCTTGTCCTGTTACATAGCAGAGAAATAATGAGTAAATTAGCAGTTTACTCTGTGAGCTGAATCTAAATCCCAGATGAGGAAACAATAAAGTACAACTATAAATTTCACCAAAACATACATTCTGATCCTTAGATTTATTTTTATTAAACTACAGGTAAGACACAATCCAGCCTAACTCTCCAAAGTCAGATTATAATGGCAGTGCTGGCAAAAGCTAGGTTCTCAAACCTAAGTTCCAAGAAAAAAAAAGGTGAATCTATAGCTTCCTAAAAATTTGCAAGAAATTAAACATGTAAATCCATTTCAAAATTGTTTCAAGCTACAGATTTTTTGCCTCATTTGTTGAATGTGTTATAGTTTGTTGTTTTTTTTTTTTTTTTTTTTTAAGAGATCTGGAGAGAGAAAAGACCCAAAGCTACTAATGGATGTTAAAAATATCATGGGACTATCAAGGAGCCTAAACAAGCTACACTGATAGACATTTCTAATCTTTATCATAATAAATTATGCAAGTTTTACAAGAGTTCTCAGACTTGCAGGAAAGAAGGAGAATTGAGTCCATGGCCTTTTTAAGTGTGTTTGTATTTAGGTGCCAAAGAATGACTGCATATCCAAAAGCTTGCCTGTTTTTGCAACTAAGTCTAGCTAGAAAAGCTACTCTCCTGCAAATTTTGTTTTGCAAATATCTGTAATGATTCACAGCTTTAATACTGTAGGCACTTTGGTATTTATGAGAAGAATACACAAAGCCAGAGAGAATTGTCATGGTTTGAACCCAGAGGGCAACTGTGCACCACACAGCTGCTCGCTCTCTCAGTATCCTTCAGAGATAGGCAGTAGAAAAAAAAAGGCTTGGGAATCAAGACAAGGACAAAGAAGGATGACTCAACCATTATGGGCAAAAGACAGACTTGTTGGGGAAGAAAAAGAACATCAATTTAATTTAAACACCAGCACCAACAACACTTAGTTTTCCAATCAAACAGATTAGGACAGTAAGCAATACAACCACATCTTAAAAACACCTTCCCCCCCACCCATCCCTTCTTCCTAGGCTCAACTTTGCCCCCCATTTCTCTACCTCTTCCTCCCCAGTGTCACAGTGGGACAAGAGATGGGGGTTGCAGTCAGTCCATCACCTATTGTTTCTGCTACTCCTTCCTCCTCAGGGGGACGACTCCTTGCACTCTTCCCCTGCTGCAGCATGGAGTCCCTCTCACAAGAGTCAGTCCTCCACAAAATTCCTCTGACATGAGTCCTTCCCACCATCTGCAGCTCTTCACAAACTGCTCCAGCATGGGTCAGTCCCACAGGCTGCAGCTCTTCATGACCTGCTCCACCACGGGTCCCTCCTGCACATTGCAATCCTTCCAGGTATGAATTGCCCCAGCATGGGCTTCCCTCAGAGTCCTACCCTTCCTCAGATGCAATCACCTGTTCCAGTGTGGGGTACTCCATGGGCTGCATGTGGGCACCTGCTCTACAATGGACCTCCATGGGCTGTAGGGGGAGAGCCTGCCCTCTCACCAGAGGCTGCAGAGGAGTCACTGCTCCTGCTCACCTTCCCCGAACTTGCTCCTCCTTTCTTCCACTGACCTCAGTGTTTGCATAGGTATCTCCCTCACAACTTCTCCTCCTTTTGGGTTCCGTTTCTTAATTATGTTACCACAGAGGCATAGCCACCATTGCTAATTGGCTTGGTCTTGGTGCAGAGGCTGCTCTGAATTGGAGCTGGGGATGCTTCAAGAAGCTTCTCACAGGTGTCACTACAGTAATCCCCTCCCCCGCTACCAAACCCCCACCACAGAAATCCAATACAGAAATTTACATAACAAAATTAATTTATGATGGCCAAAAGCATTAAATCCTTGATCCACTACATTTTTCTTCAGGATCTTCCAAATATTCTACTGAAAAGGACATCCCTCCTAAGTACAAAGCTAATAAAGTCTAGGTGTATACAGAAAGTTTCAATAATGAAGAAAACCTTTACAGTATTCAAAAAGTATAACAAATATAAAGGGGTTTGCTGAATAATGCATCTCTTACTATCAGACAAGAAGTGACAGATCACAACAAAAACTAAGCAGTCAATATACTTTGTTATAAACAGGCAGCATCAGTTACTGATGTGCTGTGCTTAGAAAAAACACCTTATTGTTACATGAGTTCCCTCCAGCAATCTTAATATTTCAAAATCACCATAGGGCCCTCTCATTTCCAATTAATGAATACTACTGTTTGACATGTGTATAATAGCAAGCTTTGTATGCTTGACCAAAGTTTAGAACTTCTCTTTAAATTGAGGATGACAAGTGTGTTCTGTGCTAACATAGACACATACAGTTAAGACTAGGCTGCATCATCCTTGACACAAAGCTATACTGTCAATATTACCAATTCCATATAACACATGCCTAGTTTTTATATCTCAAGCTGAGGATGGGACCCAGCTGAAGTTTTTTAGCAGCACAGATTCCCTGCTTTCTTTCTTGGAGGAAAGCCATGGCTTTTTGTCACACTCTGTTGTCTTAATTACTTTTTGTTCCCCTTCCTCATTTGCCCCCAACTTCAGACTGACCTGTTTATTTCTGCCAACTCCCTTCTGTTGAAGATAGAGCCACTTCTGTTGATACAGCCTCTTGCAAACAACATGGCAAAGAACAGACCTGAATGAAGTCCAGCTGAAGAGCCCACATAGAAAAATGGTGATAAGGTGGTTATGATACCCAGTAGTCATCAGCTGTAGAAAATGAGAGAGATCATCCCATTAATTCTAGATTTACTCACTGTTTGGTTACAAAGTGCAAGAACACAAATAACTTCCTGTTTTACACTACCATCACAAATGAACTGTCATGCTAGATGAAGCCTCCTATAGCATGATTGATTATAAAGCTGTCTGAAAAAATAAAATACAAATGTTCAGAGTAAAAAGTAAGAATCATCAAAATATACTTTATTTATAATACATATACATTATATATAGATTACATTTTCAGCAACACAAGCACTTCTTTGATTTAGAGTCACAGAGAATACACGAATCAAGCATTTTGTTCTCTTTCTTAAAATGTGCCAGTAAGTACATTTTTTTAAAATCTCCATTTTTCTAATACTATTTAACTAATTTATTTTTAAAATTAGGTGTTGAAAAAATACCTTGCTCTTTTCTTCTTTGATGGAAGATAAACATGGCCTCTGGTTTCAATGCAATGGTCTAATCCTCCTCCACTGCTCACTTTGTTTTTCTTGGGACTGAAACACTATTTCATTTCCACAGTTTTCGCTTCTGGCATATTTCAAATATGAAACTATTTGGTTTTACTGACACTCATAAATTTTTTTTCACCTAAGAGAAAGTGAAAATGTTCTTTCAAATGAGAAGTAGAGAAAAACTTGCAAGGAGAAAAACCAGATAAGGAAAGAACTGACAGAAAACAGCAGTAAAATAGTCAAAGACGGAGTGTGAGATAGGGACTGGATAGAAGGGAGAGAGAGCATCAGTGCAGGAGGAACAGAAAGCACACATGAGATCACACAGGTGACATGTCAACAAATGACATGTTGAAGGCTAGCAAACCATATACCTGAAAGACTTTCATACTTCCATGCCCTGAATAAAAATACACCTTTTGTAAACATATCCTAAAAGCCTTAGTAATTTCAATTTTTCTTGTCAATTAAAAGAAATAGGTTAATACCCACAAGAATATGTAAGTTTCAGTTCAGAGGATTCCATCTGAAAGTCCAGAGATGTTATTTGTTGGCTTATTAAGGCTAAAGAATCATCACTATAAATTCTTGCTTTAAAAACAGGCAGTCAGAAAGCCAAAATAAGTTGGGATTAAAATATGAAGTGCTTCAAACTGTTATCTAAATGGTTAAAAAACCCCTTCTGATTATTACAAGCATACAGCTTGATGATCATTGTACTACTGCTTTATTTACTTGATGCTAAGGTCAAATATATAAATTTCCCCAGTCTTTTAACAGAAAAACAAATGAACACCACAACTCAGAAAGCAGAACAGATGGAGACATCCCAATTTAGAATTTGCTTAGATTTTACAGAAGTGTTAGAGGTTGGGGTTTTTTTTGTTTTGTTTTCAAACTTTTCGTTATCCTGTTTATATAAAAATAAAGCTTTACTACCTTTTGTATTGAGTAAGCAGCTTAGGGTCTGGGAAAAGAAACAAACAAACAAAGCATAAGCTTATTTTATGTCAATACTCATAAAAGCCCAGCAGTGAAAGACTGAAGAAAGGAGACAAGGAGTAAACAGACTATTTCTGAAAATCCCAAAGGACAGGCAAGTACACGGGTACAAGCACTGTGTCAACATCTAGTAAAGAACAAAGGGAACAAACAAGACTGCCAGCAAGTAGGCTCTCAGCAGAATCAAGCATGTATACAAGCACAATTTTATATGTGAACATATATACATACATATATATGTATGCATATGTATGTGTGTAAATATCTTTAGGTTTTATATTTGTATATATAGTATATCTAAAAAAAATAAACAGATAAATATAAGGTACTGTTTGTGATATTTAAAGAATCAACACATTATAATATTCAGATATGTACTCACATCAGAAAAATTCACACAATCCAAAATGCCTAAATGTTCCCCAGCTGCATGATCACACATCATATATTGCGGCATTGGCATGGAAGGTAAAAATTCTTGGTTTGGAGAACTTCTGACAAAAGCAGATAAGGTCCTAATGTACACATTCTTGAA
This sequence comes from Tyto alba, assembly GCF_018691265.1. NCBI lineage: Eukaryota > Metazoa > Chordata > Aves > Strigiformes > Tytonidae > Tyto > Tyto alba. The sequence continues at coordinate 48,541,568 of NW_024881275.1, read as the reverse complement.
ACAAGAACTCTGCACAAACTACTTTTCAAATTACTTGAAGCACTTACTGCAAGCTAAGCTTTTCCACAGCACAGCAAAACTAGCTAGTAGCAATAGCACAGCCATCAAGAAAACCAGTCAGCAACACTAACATAGCATTCTTATCAAGCAAAGGAAAGAACATTTAAGATTGTAAAAACAGAGCCAAAAATTCATTATTCCTTTAATGGAAACAGATTCTCCTGCTCATCTACTACACTCTAGTTTAGAGAACATAATTTGGAGGAATATAGCACCTGGCTCTTTCACCAATTACTTGCCAGTGTTGAAGAACTGAGTGAGGTTGTTTGGGGTAACTAGGACAAGTAATTTTGTGGGAAGCATTTAAGTTTCACGGTGTACATGCTACGTCTTCCCACTGCCTTCTCTCCACTAATATTCTAGCCTGATTTGCTTACCAAAAACCCCACACCCAACCCCAACATTGCCAATATTAATTGGATTAAAATTTGATTGCTACATCATAAAAATCACTGAGCAAACACAGCCTTTTAACAATGCAGTCCCAGCTAGCAAAGTTTGCAGATAAACTTTTCTCTATGCAACAATTAGTGTATTAAAAATTATGATCCAAAAAGCAAACCAAGTACAAAACCTCTATCAATAAGAGTTGCAGGTAACTGAAAAAAAATAGAATAAGTAAAAAATTACAGGAAGAAGTCAGTTATGCAGCATTTCAGGGTGCAAGGGTAGAGTGTGAATTTTACACTATGCATACAGGGCACCTAATCTCTCTACAGCAAATGTGTCTCTTTTCATTGAAGCTATCATGAAATACCTAATAGTTGCAATGCAATAACAATACACACAGACAGCAACTGGAAATACCATACAGCAGACACAAACAGATCCAGGAAATTTCTGAAGCATGTGGAAGATAACTTCTTCATGCAGGTACTACAGGTGCCAACTAGGAAAGATGCCTTCCTAGATTTGTTGCTTGTAAACAGAGAGAGATTCATAGGCAAAGTGGTGACTGGTGGCTGTCTTGGTCACAATGACCATGAAGGAGCTGAGTTTTCAATCACTGGTGATTGAAAAACTGCAGCAAAACTCCCTGGATATGGGGAAAGCAGACTTCAGGATGCTGAAAGAAATAGTAAGGTCCCCAGGGAATCTGCTTTTGAAGGTACTAGGGTCCATGAATGCTGGTCACTTTTTTAAGAGCCATCTCTGAAGAGTGTGGGAGCAGGCAATTCCAAAGTGTCAGAAGTCAAGCAAGTGGGGCAGAAGGCCTGATTGGATGATCAGGGATCTTCTAGAACTTAGGTGGAAAAGGAAAGTGTATAGACATTGGAAGCAATGACAGGTGACACAGGAGGACTAGAGAGACGATGTTCAGCATTGTAGAGAGAAAATTCGTGTGGCCAAAGCTCTATTAGAGTTCAAGATGGCCAGCACTGTGAAGGACAACAAAAAAGGCTTTTCTAAATGCATTAACAGCAAAACGAGGATCAGAGATAACATTGGTCAGTTACTTGATTAAATTGCTCATCTCACACTAGGGAGACAGACAATGCAGGGATGTTTAATGTCTTTGTTGCCTCTGTATTTAACATCAGTGAGGACCCTGGGGAACCCCAGACCTCTATGTTGGAAGACCATGACTAGGACTCCCAGCCAACTGTGAACTTGTTTGAAATTTGCTGCTCCAGATGGCTGCACATAAGTCTATGGAGCCCAATGGGATTCATCCCTGTGTACTGAAAGAGTTGGCTGATGTTATCACCGGACCTCTCTCCATTATTTTTCAATGGTCATGGGAATCTGGAGGAGACCCAGTCTACTGGAAGCTGGGAAAGGTCCCAGTTTTCAAGAAGGGTAAGAAGGAAGACCCTGATAATTACACATCTGTCAGTTTCACTTCAGTGGAGGTTATTCTGGGTGTTATTGAAAAGCACTTGAGAGACAATGCAGTCATTGATCATAGCCGACACAGGTTCATGAGGGGAAAGTCCTGTTTAACTAACTTAATTTCCTTTTATGACAAAGTCACCCAACTAGTTGACCAAGGGAAGCCAGTAGATGTGAGGGGGTTCTATTTCAGCGAAGTTTTTGATACTGTCTCTCACACTATTCTTCTGGACAAAACGTCCAGCATACAGCTAGACAAGCCCATAATATCTTGGGTGAACAATTGGCTGATAGGTCAGGCTCAAAGAGTTACAGTAAATGGGGTTACATAAGGCTGGTGGCCAGTCAGTAGTGGGGTTCAGCAGGGCTCAGTTTTAGGACCAGTGCTCTTTAATGTTTTTATAAATGGTCTGGATGCAGTTGAATGTACATTAAGTAAGTTTACTGACAATACTAAATGAGGAGGAGCTGTGGACTCCCTTGCCAGTGGAGAGACCTTCCAGAGAGATCTGGATAGACTAGAGACTTGGACAATCACCAATTGTATGAAATTTAACAAGAGCAAGTGCCAGATCCTGCACCTGGGGCAGGCTAATCATTCACATTTCATTTACAGGGGCTAGCACACCTTAGTCATTATTAGATTAACAAAACATACAACTTTTTATTCTAATGTTTGCATAAAAAAAAAATCAGTATTTTTAATGATAAAATAATATAAAACTACAGTGAAGAGATCCAAAGTCTATCATGCTGTGTTGGGTTTATGAGGCAAGGTTTTGGAAGTGGGGGAGCTGCATGGGTAGAAGAAACCAGGTACTGCCAGATGCCAGACACAGGTGGTTCCAGCTGGTTCCATACCAGACCTACCACTGGCCAAAGCTGAGTCCATCAGTGAAGCCAGTGGTGCCTCTATGAAAACATATTTAAGAAAGGATAAAAAATGCTGCCCAACAGCTGTGAAAGTGAGGAGTGAGAAAAAAATGTGCGAAAAAGATCCTGCAAACATCAAGGTCAATGAATAAGAAAAAGGAGGTGCTTTGTGCAGTGTAGCAGATGTGGCCCTGACACCCATAGAAAACCATGTTGGAGCAGATATTCACACTGCAGATCATGGAGAACCTTATGATGCAGCAAGTGGAGATGCTCTAAAGGAAGATGCAACCCACAGAAAGCCCATATATGTGCTGCAGCCTGTGGAGAGGACTCCATGCGGGAGCAGGTTTTATGGCAGGAGCTGTGTCCCATGGGGGAACCATGCTGGAGCAGTCTGTTCCTGAAGAATTGTACTCTGGAGAAGGACCCAAATTGGAGCTGTTTGTGAAGGACTGTAACACCTGGGAGGGACCCCATACTGGAGCAGGGGAACAATGTGAGCAGTAAAGAGTGATAGAGAGGAACTCTTATAGACCATCCAAAACTCCCATTTCCCCATCATCTCTGTGCCATTCAGACTGAGGAAGAACGTGGATGAGTCATGAATGAAGGAGTGAAGTTGAACCTGGGAAGAAAAGTGGGAACAGGACAGAAGGTTTTGTCACCATCCTACTCTGTTTTTAACTGGCAATAAATTAAATTAATTTTCCACAAATGGAGTCTGGTTTGCGCGTAAAACTAACTGGTAAATGATGGTCACATCTTTATCTTGAACCAGGAGCTTTTCTATTTTTTTTCTTCTCTTGTCCTGATGCAGACAGGGAGTAAGAGAGCAGATGAATGGGGACCTGGCAGTCAGCCAAGGTCAACCCACTACACCCACTCAGGTTTGGACTCCATGAAAGGACTTGCATCTGAGCACAGCGGGCTGGCAAGAAAAAAAAAAAAAAAAAAGGAAAAATGAGAAAGGTCCAATTCTTTTAATTGCTTTAGTGGGAGAGAATATTCAGAGTATATTGGGTGATCCCCAAAGACCCACTCTAGAATACAGACCCAAGTCTGTATTTCCATGAAAACTATTTGCGAAACAAGTTCATTTTAAAAATCTTACCTCATATGTAGAAACATACCTTTCCCTAAAGGGAAGGAGGAAAAAAGAATGAAGAGAAATACTTGCCATGCCAACAATCATTATTTGTTAATGGTAATATGTCAGACATATCCTGAATTAATGATATTGCTCACAGACTCTGCATTTACTGCAAGGTTAAATTTTTATAGAAGTTTAAAATAAAAATGGATCCCAAATTCTAAGAAAAATTACCAGCATAGAACACTACAGGCTCCACATTTCTATCTAAGCACTACACAGATACAAATATATGATAGGTTTGAACTGCAGACTTGGCTCTGGTTAGGCAGAATACTTTTTTTTTTTTTCTTTTTTTTTCTTTTTTTTTTTTTTTTTACTGAATGAGTGCATATTCCAATAGCTCCAAAATTTTGTAAACTCTCAAATCTGTTTCTCTGCACAAGCTAAGTACACAGGTCTTTGCCAAGATTCCTGTCTATTGTGCATTTATGAATGCAAACATTAATATCATTGATCCCAGTTGCAAGTCTTGCAGGCCTGACACATTCAGTGCCAAAGAAAATGCTCCAATTAGTGAACAATTCCCAAATTGCAGTTGTCCTTTTGACAGGAAAAATGTTTGGTCCTTGTGATGGTTGTTTGATTTTCAGAATGAAGTTGATATTAATTTTAATTACTTGCTTTCCCTAAGTGTCCTTCATTCTTGAAGAAACATAAGAAAATTATTTATTTATGAAAAAAATAAATATAATTTCAAGCTCATTCTTCAAGAGGCATAAGAAAATTATTTATTTATTGAAAAAAAAAAACCAAACTAATTTCAAACTGGCTTCTGATAGCCAATAGCTTTCTGCCTTTTGTTTAAAACTTGTTATTCTTATTAGCCTGTAAGTCCACTATGTTTCTTTTATCAGCAATGTTACTATAAATGTATTCTAAAATAATTAAGATATCAAAAAAAAAAAGTGTATTAGGAGTGATACTTACTTTTATATTTTAAAAAAATTTACCTTAGTTGAAATAGTACATATAGTGTCTAAGGAAATAACATCACAGAGCCACAAGAGAATCATTAGAACGGAGGAAGTGAGGACAAAACTTACTGCTTTTCTTTCCTCCAAATTGACATGGGGTGGAACTAAGAATAAAACCTACAGTGCATAAACAAATCCTACAAACACCCTTCTCAGAAACCTTATTACACCTAAGGAATGTTTTTTAATAATTCTATTAAAAAAAAAAAAAAAAGAAAAAAACACACAAAAAGCCAAGCAAAGTAACTAATTTTAATATTACCATATATACCAATTTCAATTAATTTACTGACCCTGCTGCAAGACACTCACACATATTCAGATATATCTGTCTAAGAAAAATATGTAGGTATAAAGTACTTCAATGCAGCAAATCTTGGTATTTATATTAAATGTGGACCTGTTATGGCCAAAGACTCCAAAGAAGTACTTCAAGGGAAAGAAGCTGGATAGACATTATAGAGAACAGAGCCCCAAGGCTCATTTAGGGTAAGATTTCATAAAACAAATGACAACTCCCACCCCACCTTGCAAAGAGGTAATTAGTCCCCTCCTTATTCCCTTCTTGGCTTCACGGCCTCATCTCTCCTTTATGGCTGTTCTTGTTGCCTGGTTGAACTGTTGTTAAACACACAGAAGTAAGCCATTTCCCCCCATCTAGTACTGCTGACCCAGTTCTCCACCAGCCCAGAGAGCTGTACAGGCACACCAGCAGGACAAAGGAAACTGGCAAAAGCATGTAGTCAAGGGGAACTGCATTAGCAGTGGCTGTTAAGTCAACTGATCAATATTGCTGGCTTTTGAGACCTTACTCCCTTAATAACAATATTAAACAAAAGGAGAAAATGACAAACCACAGCAGTTCTAGAAAGAACATTATGCATCAGAATTCAGACTCTCAAACTATAATAAGCAGGGATGTAATAGCCATCACGAGCAAAAGGCTTCAAAGAATCTTCATTACTACTCATACAGCTGTACATCATAAAAAGCCCCATAATTGTTCAGTTAAAAAAAAAAAAAAAAAAAAAAAGAAAAAGTAAAAAGGTCAAAAAACTACTGTGTTAGAGAAGACAGGAATCTGCAAACACAAGGATCAATTTCAACAAGTAAGAATCATCCATAAGATTCTAAAGAGGTAACTTGCCAATTTTTTTTATTGCCAACCCAAGCCTGAAATCTCAGTGAAATGAATGAAAATTTTGCCTAAACAGTAACTACTAGATACAGTATGACTATGCTAGTTTACAGGGAATAAAACTTGGAAAATTAAAGAAAACTTAGCATATGACCCCTTTTTTCAACTCTAGTCAAACATAACACTAATCTGTACTCTACCGTTATTCATAGCAATCTCTATTTTGACAGGAATAGCCATCTTAGTAGTAGGAAAGTTGGGAAGTAAACATTGGATATGTATGGCCACAATCACAACCCAAATACTTAATTACTTCCTAATTGTCTTCCACCTGACTGCTATTTGTTTTCTTTTGTCAATAAATATTTGGGGGGGGCATGAAAGATTTGAAGGAAGATGGAGAAAATTGTCTGTGAGCTATATCCTGGATGCTTCTGATAACTTGCAACTATAGCATGCCAAGGTTACAGCAGATTTTTTACAAAATCTGGAAAAAAATATATTTTAAAGTATGTCCTATTATAACTGATTCCTTTAGTTTGCATTGCTAACAAAAGTAAAGTTTATATTGCTCACTGTAAGAAAGTGTCTGAAGAACCACTGAAATTAAAGTTGATTTTGTTCACATCAAGGAATATAAGCACCTTACCTGTCAGGCTGAATAGAACTACACTGACACGAAAAACTAACAGCAAAACGTCTATGAAGTAGTCATCGAGTCTGACCTAATCGGAAACTAACTCAAGAGATCATAAAAGAAACACATCACATGTGCCTTTAGAAATACTCTTGGCCAGGTCTCTTTCTGGACAGGACATCAACTACTATGAATGCATTCTAGACCACATTCAACCACAAAGAGAACCAAGAGGGAATACACATGGGGAACGTCAATCCGCAATACACGTAAATGTCCTGCATACCAGCAGGACACCAATCACTAGGGTAGATTGGTTGAATAACTGCAGAAAATTTGGGCTCCTGATTTCAATGGCAGCAGAAAAGCATTGTAACTGCCTCCAGCCCCCAAGTGAACCCGAGCATACAGATTTCCACAATCACCCAGTTCTTTTCAAGGCCAAGAGAAAGAAGCAATGAGCAGTGATCAAAGATCACAACCAGCATATTTTGAGTTACAAGGCTTCCTTGAACTATTTACTGATAGCTGTGAGAAGGAGGTATCTAAAAACCATAATTTAGCCCAGACAGATGCATACTTTAAAATAATGTCCAGAGTTACAACAAACTTTGGCTTTCAAAGGTTTTTATGTATTTGTCTTTTAAAAAGCTTTCTTTCCCAACTCCATGAACCAAAAGCAATACTCAAGAAACAGATGCATCACTGAAATAAATTTCTTATCCCCTTCTAAATTCATATTTTCCTATCCTCTTTCAAGAGAAGGGAAGCATTGCCCTCTAAAGGAAACCCATTATTTTCTGGAAACAGTGTTACAGCAAAATAAGGCTTAGGCCTTATTGTCCAAATCCCTTTTATCTATAGTTGATTACAAGAAATACAAAAGTTACTGCTGAAGACCCTCCTCAGTTTCTACACCCACTACCAAGGCATAAATAAAATTTTATTGCTAACAGAAATGCTATCTTTTCCAAGTACATGCATCGTTTAATTCAAACTGGCTTTACAGGCTGTTTTGAAGGGCTTTAACACGCTTAACATATTAGTCACACACAAGGAAGGTCAGAAAGACAGGGAGGGACTCAAGCTTTGACAGAGGCATACACATTTCTGCGTAAAATCTGGGAAGGCATTCAGGTGATGAAAGGGGAAAAACACTACAATGCTTTTTTGCAGAAATTCTCTTACAAAATTAATCCAGATCATAAATTAAAATGCAAAAAAATCACCTGTCCAGCCAGAGGACTCTCAGAAATGTAAGAAAACATCACAATTTCCTTAACATTTATATTAAAAAAAAAGACTCTAAGGATAGTCCAGATTAAGTGAAATTACTTTAGACAGTCTGGATGATTACACCCAGTGACTGCAACTGCTGCTGACTGATCTACTGCAACTCTCTCTTTGGGTGCCTTGTAACAGTGCTTTTCAGCAAAAGATATGAAATATGTTTTTCCCTCATGCTTTTCATCTAAGTATCTCAAGTTCCTATGGTACTAAAGACACAGGATTACAAAAAACATTTATAACACAGTGCAAGAGGAATTGTATATGGAAAAGCAAGCATTCTTCAAACCCCCATATCATATTGTCATTTAAAAAAACTATCTTAACCTCCTATACATATATAGGTAAAATAAAAGTGGACATGTGACTGTGCATCAAGGAAAAAAGGAAAAGATGGGTGAGAAAAAGTCCATGTCAGCAAGGCCAGTTAATCTACTTTTTAAAAACAAACAAACAAACAAACAAAACCAACAAAACACAACTCTCCCACATAAAGGAGGGAGAACAAATCCAAATTCAGTTTTGCTTTTAACTTCAGAACTATATACAAGTGTAAAAGAAGTCTGAACAATTGAGTATCACTAAATTCAACAGCTTTTCTCAGTTTGTTGGTAGGTATTACAAAGCAATCCCATAGGACTATTTCTGTTGCCGCAAAGACCTCTGACACACAGATTTAAAGCATGAACCTACAATTTTTATCAAATGCTTAAAGATAAAGCGATTTTAAAGAAATGCACAAATTGATTCATGAGAATTACAATATCCAACAATCACATCTGTTTAATCACATTTATATTCATATTATCATGACTCATAGCATATTTTTTTGTAGAATTAATGCTGCTGAGAAGTAACTGTCCTATCATTCCTTGGAAAGATCCCCACCAAGAGGGAACAGAGATATTTTTAGGGTGCACTTGCATTTCTTACTCAAGCTTATCTGTTCAATAGATAAATAATAACTGACTTGCAAACAATTGTTTGGATATAATTTGTATTTCTCTTGAGTAAATGGGGGGCATGAGGGCAGAAACTATCTAGACACAGACTATAACATCCCCTCTTCTTCAACTAAGCAGTAGAGAACACCATTTCTCTGAATCTAGCAAGGTAGTCAGCTACTAACTCATAGTGCAAATCTGATTCTGAAACCTGTTTACTCACATTGCTTTCCTGTACGGCAGAATGTTTACAAGTGATATTAACAGAAAATTAATTTTCAGGAACGTTTCCATCAGAATTGCACCAATTTGAAGGTTATTGGGTAAGTCTCTCCTGTCCCTCACTTAATTTTGAAATAAGAATGCCAAAGAACTGTCAAGTATTAAGACAATAAAGTTCTGGAATATCTCAAGCACTAAAGTTCCACTATTATATACTGTGTGGATTTTTAAATGGGGTTTTGTGCTTCTTCTACTGCTGAGGTTTTTTTCCTTAAATTACCGCAGCAGTATGGTGCTTTCAACCTTAAAAATTCAGCCAATACATTTTTAAATGCTTTTTTCAACAACTTCTCCAAATACAAGCTCATTACTTTTTCAGGTATACATATCTGCAGGTGCTGTACAATTCTGATTTAATTGTTTAGTTACTCTATACAAAGTAAACCAAATTTTGACATTTATTTGCCATGCTTCTCCTGTTACCATTAATGCAGGTCCTATGTGCATGAAACCAAATCAAAGTATTTTAGAGTGTGAAAATGATCACGTATTAGTTTGCTCAAATACAGACCAAGTAAATAAACAAATTAACCCCCCCTCAATCTCTGTTAGTTATGTATGCCATTCTTAATAACAGATTTCAAAATTGTCTTTACTGTAAAAAGCAAATTTATCAGCTCACTTCTACTTAAACATAATTTTGCCAAGTTCTTTACCAATGCATCGTAGGTTGCGAACGGGTATTTCACTGAACAATATTAAACAGAGATAACTAAATGCAAGGTTCTGGGTTTAAGATTCTTTAAAATAGATAAACTTGAAATTATGTAAGAGGAAAGCTCCTGAACTTCTATAAGTATGCGTTATGTTTACTAGTATGTCTAAGAGTATCTAAAGATTTAAAATCATGGTATTCATAAAAGTTCGCATAAAAATGCTTTCTATTTTAGCTGTGGCATGTACCTTTTCTTATAAAAGTATATACTACAGATCATTGTTTATAACTTCATATTTCATTCATATTTCTGTATACATTACCTGGTATTAAAGGACATATTATCTCTACACAATATCTTGCTTTCCTATTTTTCTCCACTGACACATCAAGGAAAACAGCTTTGCAGAACATGTGTACAAATAATGGGTATATGAGTATGTGAGTATATACAGACATACGTAACCCTGACTTTCCTTCTTACAGCAGATAACATGAAAAGTAAAATACAGCTGCTACACCACAAAATCCATCTGATATCCAGCGTCTTACTGTAATAACAAGATTAATGCTAAAGGTATAACAAACAACCCTTAAATACTAGCTAGTCACCCTTAAATACACGTGTAACAAGCCTGTGCTGTGAACTGTAACCTTCAACTAGTGATGAATTAATAGTCTTATATAAAACAAGCTTGCTATTTTAAAGAAAAACCCTTACAGATTGCAATATGATCAAACTGATCATTGCAACTACAACCTTTAGTGACAACAAAGTCGTACCAGAAATCACTATTCTGGAAAACATACCATCCTCTACTTACCAATGTCAAATGCAACCAATATCAATAAGCCACCAGCCATCACAGAAACATTGCATCTTTCTCTGTTGAGCTAGTTGTATAACCCTTTTCTCTACCTCAGTATATTTTTATGGAAGCCATACGAAATTGCCACTGACCATAAACCCTCCAGATTAGGTGGAGTAACTGTAAGCAAATCAGAAGCCACCTAAAGCAAACATGTATAGACAAATTACTTTCCAGATCTTCTACTTCCATATTACTCAAGCTTTTTTGGTGCCTGACTAATGAATATATATTACATGGTCAGACAAGAGCATCAGCAGCTCTAACCAAACTGACTGACTGATCAAAAGTCAATCACGCAGTAGTGCAAACTAACATACAGTCTTAATTCTCTTTTGTCCTAGAACATACCAAACAAGGCTGTTTTGATTAATAAGAGAAACCACTCTCCAAGGTGGAGAGTTCTTTAGACCCATGTATAAAAGAGGACAAAATGGCTAAAGAATTTTCTATAAAGAATTCAAAAAATCCTTTAACCACAAGCTTTACAATTAAAAAAAAAAGTTCCTACATCATAATGCTGTTTAATTAAATTTGCAAACTGATAGTAAAAATCATTCTATTCATCTAAGCATAACTCCTCTTTAGGAGCAGATGAGAACCAGAACAGAGTTTCAATGCACAGCGATTCAAACTTTTGCAATTTTTATTATAGATTTAACAGCATTTTAAAAACATACAGATACAGAAAAGCCCTTGATACAGATTCTTCAAAAATGAGGCAGCATGCTGATTCTGTTAAAAAAATGCAGACAAGGCAAATTTTTCCAAATTGTTCTCATTGTAAGAGATAATACTATTAGATAGAAATATTGTTTAAGAAGGTGATTAATCACTTGCCTATGTGCTGCCACAAAAAAGTAGTTGCCAGTGACCACCACCTTGATTTATACAAAGAATGTCACATGGCAGAAGAATTTGCTGTCAAAAATTAAATCTAAACTGTGTCACTGCAAATTAATTATAGTAAAAATAAGTAAATTTAGTTAGTTGCAACCAAAATAAGCTTGCCAAGCAGTCATTTTCAGTTTTAACTTCTCACAGAATTAACTTGTTCCCACCTTGCTCCAGAAAACAGAAGTTACCTAACATAGGGGAATAAGAATCACAGCTCCATACAGCTGTTACGTTTGCAGTCAAAACAGAACTGAACTACAAACACAGACACACCAGGGAAGAAGGAAGATCGTCTATAGCAGGTGAAGTAAATGGGTATTTTAAACAGGAACTATCCTTATAACATTAACTCACTTCATCAAGTACCATCTCTGCAAACAGGAACACACAGCACACTCTGCGATAGTTGCTTAGTACCAAGCAAAACTACTTTCTGAACTTCAACAGTTAGAAGGTAACAAAGTCATCCTGAAACTTGAGTAAGGAAGAGCTGTCCATTGTTCCATTCCATTTGTCAAAAAGCTCCATCTAGCTGGAAACACAGATTATGTTCTACTCAGGAAAGACCAAAAGGCTTGGGCTGCTGTCCCAGTACAGTCAATAATCCGGAATGCCTCTAGAGCCACAAATGCACGGCCAAAGAAAAAGGCAACTTTGCAAAAGTGCAAAAAGCTCCAGCTTTAGAAGTAGCTTTATTTCTACCTACATAGAAGGCTTCAATTTGTTTCCTTGCCAACTGATCCACTTTCCACATAAGTCTAGCAGTTTCAAAAGAGCTGCAGGGAACAAACAATATTATTTTCAGTACTCGCAGTGACACCATTCTCCTGGGAAGAAAAGATGGGTGTTGTTCTAGCAACTACCTGACTAGCAGAAAGCTTTTTCCCCAGCTCCACAGCCTCAGTGTCCTCATAAAACAGACTTGGGAACACAAAAGAAGTACTGAAGAAACTCTGGAGTTGCTTCCACAAATCTAGAAAGAAAAAAGACACTTCAGGGATAAAAAGCCTCAGAAACTTCCTGGAGAACAGAAATAACGCAAAGGCAAGATCTGATAATAAGGACCAAACTCAATTGGGAGAACATTAGTGATATACCTCAGCATAGCAAATACATTTAAAGATGTAATTTTTGACCTTTACATTTCCAGCTTTGTGGAGAGATCTGACCCTTGATTTTTTTAATCATTGAGGATGGAGCAGTTACAGCTGTCTACAATAATCACACCATTCCTTATACATTTCAAATCACTGAGAATGTCTTTCTGAACTAAGAACAAAACAATCCTCTAATTCCCCCAAAACACATTTTAGCATTTTTTCTACAATGAGTACCTAATTTGCTACTGTCCCAGACATCCCCCTGTTGTAAATATACCTTACACAAAACTATTTTGAGTATTTTATTAAAATCAGAAGACTGTACTCAGTAGATTTCATTTCAGTGAAAGGATTAGTACATGACTAGCTGGCTAGAACATGGAACACAGCAGAGACAGAGAAAATATACTGCAGCACCAGAAAGTCTCATTTACACTGTACCCAGAACTGCAAAATTTATCAAATACACTTTCAGACTCTGCCAGTGAAGTAAAGCCTGCATTTATAAAGATACTTTGTTCATAAGTGTGCTTCATTCAATCATAAGCATATGGGTTTTATGTTTTAGAGCGCTAAGGACATCAATTTGCCTGAGAAGGCACTTTACACCTGGATCCACGCAGATCCAAAATCTAGGACAAAAATTACATACCTCTATTTTAAAAACAGTGGATTTAAAGGACAGTAAAATATAAAGAAGCAAACTGACCAAAACACAAAACTTGTAACTTCTCCAAAAATCAAATGGCTTCCTGTGAAAAATGCTTGTTCCTTTCAACAAGCAATTCTTATGTTGGATTTCC